>NC_135237.1:189167127-189468727 GCF_051348905.1 Ranitomeya variabilis
CAATTGCACTATTGGAGTATAATTTAGCAGCTGCTCATTGCCCTCATGTTTAAATGTGCAATTTCTCAAGACACTATTGTTCATATAACTTTCGTTCAACTTATATTTATCAAACCACTTCTTCCATGTGAATTCCCATTATCCTTTGAAACAAAAGACAAGTCAGATTTTTCTTTTAGGGTCTGCCTCTTCTTTGCTTTTTACTTCCTAGGCAGTCTTTTCTTTATAAACTTTTTTTGCTCTTTATATAATCTCTGTCAGGACTGTTATATTCTTTAATCTCCCTACAATTACAGCTTGCTGATTTTTTTTGTTTTTTCATTATTCCATCTTGGAGCAGTTTCTCTAGTCTCTTAAAATTTACCCAAAAGGCACTCAGTTTTCAGTTTTCCGTTGAATGAAAATCTACAATCATAACTAGATTTCATGCATGTGTTCTTTAATTTGTTTTCCAAGGAACAAAAGTACATTTTAGTCAATTGACCTTGAAATATTAAGTAGTTCCACAATTGGATATGTAATGCTTCTGTAATGAGATAAGATTATTAAGGTGCAGTGTACAGTGTAACTGTGACTTTAGTCCCTACTCGTGGACAAGCCATGACGCTGGGTAGTCAAGAGGTCCGGGGTTAGATACCAAAAGGGCTCATCATAAACAAAAGAGGTAAGGCAAAGGCATAGTCAGGTCCTAAAGTGAGGTGAGAATTCCAGGAAGGTATAGGATCAAGACAAAGAGGGGAAGTAAATGGATGGTCAGAGGTCAGGCAGCAATAGAATAGAGACAGACAGAACACTGAAGAACAATGCAAACATGCACCACTGAGATAAGTCTACAACAGGCAGTAAACAAAGGCAGACAGCCAGCTAAATAGTCAAGGAATCATTCTGAACAGGAGACAACTGTAGGAAGCACAGCACTCCCTAGCCCTGATTAGGCAACTGGACTGTCGTTCACACCACTAACAGCCTCAGATTGGATGCCTGAGCTGTTTATCACAATACAGACAGCACAGAACCCCCTGCCCCAGATTGGATGGCTGAGCTGCCACTCACCACGCTAAGTGGAGAAATTGTGACAGTGACTAGCTGGAAAGGACTAGAACCCGAGGAGTTGTTGTATGCAGTGGAGCAATTGAGGAAAGGAGCACAGGAGTGAAAAAGCTCTCAGAGGGGAACTGTGACCGGGCACCCTCAGAGTCAAAGTGCAGAAACTGGGCACCGGGAGCCCGAGGCTTTAGTGGGACTCTAGCACACTTAGCAGAACCGGAGGGCTTAGAACTGTACGTGATTTGCCCACACCACACCTGGAGGTGAAGCAGCACCTGAAGAGCCCGGGTCGTGATAGAGACCCTGTAAAACAGCTCAAGCTGCCAATCATACGGGTACCTGTTCTAGGATGGGAGTGAGAGGACTTGCCAGCAAGCTACAGGCAGCAGGGACCGAGCATACTAGCGTGAGTAGGAAGGCTTATGGACCTGACCTGGGAGAGGGATCATCTACCTCCAAGCCAGCCGGACCACGTCACCACCCGTGCCTGGTATCCTGGACTGTGGACTGCTCTTATCAGTTAGCCAGGTAAAGACTTAACAACTCTGTGTCCTCCACTTATTTGCCGGCATACACCATCCTTGCCATATACCTTGGGAGTAGGGTTGAGCGACCTTTACTTTTATAGGATCGGGTCGGGTTTCACGAAACCCGACTTTTTCAAAAGTCGGGTCGAGTGAAATCGGCCGATCCTATAAAAAAGTCGGGGTCGGGGTCGGCCGAAACTCGAAACCCAATGCAGTGCATTGGTTTCCAATGGTTCCCAGGGTCTGAAGGAGCGGAAACTCTCCTTTAGGCCCTGGGATCCATATTTAAGTGTAAAATAAAGAATTAAAATAAAAAATATCGCTATACTTACGCTCTGACGGGCCCTGGTACTAACCGGGAACCTTCCTTCCTTAGAATCAGCCTTCCAAGACCTGCGGTGACGTCGCGGCTTGTGATTGGTCGCGCGGCCCCCATGTGACCGCTCGCGCGACCAATCACAAGCCGCGACGTCTCCGTGACGTCACCAAAGGCCCTGGAAGGGCTGATTCTTAGGAAGGAAGGCTGCCGGAACGAAGCCGAGGGTGAGTATATTCCTATTAGGTATATACTCACCCTCGGACACGCCCTGCTTCTTTCCGACAGCCTTCCTTCCTAAGAATCAGCCCTTCCAGGGCCTTCGGTGATGTCACGGTGACGTCGCGGCTTGTGATTGGTCGCGCGAGCGGTCACATGGGGGCCGCGCGACCAATCACAAGCCGTGACATCACCGCGACGTCACCGCAAGGCCCTGGAAGGCTGATTCTAAGGAAGGAAGGTTCCCGGTTAGTACCAGGGCCCGTCAGAGGGTAAGTATAGCGATATTTTTTATTTTAATTCTTTATTTTACACTTAAATCTGAATTCCGATACCAATTCCCGATATCTTAAACATATCGGGAATCGGTATCGGAATTCCGATTCCAGATTCAGAAGATTGCCGACTTCATGGCCGACCCCACACAGGGGTCGGGTCGGGTTTCATGAAACCCGACTTTGCCAAAAGTCGGCGACTTCTGAAAATTGCCGACCCGTTTCGCTCAACCCTACTTGGGAGCCCTGGGGACCCTGTTGTGAATTCCGTTCTCGAACTCCCTCCTGTGGTCATGAATGGTACTTCGGCGAGTTCTGTCCATAGACTCCCTCTGGTGGCTGTGAGTGGAACTGCTGGTTCTGAGGTTGCTTCCTCAGCTGCCCTCGTTTGCGGCTAGGCTGGCTTCTCTATTTAACTCCACTCAGATCGTTACTCCATGCCAGCTGTCAATGTATCAGTACTGGTTCAGATCTCTCTTGGATCTTTCTGATGACCTGTCTACTCCAGCAGAAGCTAAGTCCCTGCTAGTTTATTTGTTGTTCATTTTGTACTGAATATATTTCTTAGTACTTGCTAAGTTCTAGTCCAGCTTGCTTATATGATATTGCCTTGCTAGCTGGAAGCTCTGGGGTGCAGAGTGGCACCTCCGCACCGTGAGTCGGTGCGGGGGTCTTTTTGCACACTCTGCGTGGCTTTTTGTAGTTTTTTGTGCTGACCGCATAGATCCCTTTCCTATCCTCAGTCTATTTAGTAAGTCTGGCCTCCTTTGCTGAAACCTGTTTCATTCCTGTGTTTGTGACTTTCCTCTTAACTCACAGTTAATATATGTGGGGGGCTGCCTTTACCTTTGGGGGAATTTCTCTGAGGCAAGGTAAGGCTTTATTTCCTATCTTTAGGGGTAGTTAGCTCTTAGGCTGTGAAGAGGCGTCTAGGGAGAGTTAGGTACGCTCCACAGCTATTTCTAGTTTGTGTGTTATAGGATTAGGGTTTGCGATCAGCAGAGTTCCCACTTCCCAGAGCTTGTCCTGTCATCTAGTTTAACCATCAGGTCATTCCAGGTGCACCTAACCACCAGGTCCATAACAGGACCCCGCTTTACCTGTGGGAAGCATCACCATCTTGCTGCAACAACATCACCCCAGAGGATACCTTTAAGCAGTGTCGGTCCCACTGACTGAGAACCACAGGTGGCATCACGAATAGACTTTATTACCAAATTCCCTTTAAAGACTAATCCCTTTTATTGACACGGACTGTGCTGCAGCCACTGTGACATCACCTTTAAGATCAACCGGACGCGGTACCGAGTATCCCCATTGCCTTGGTGGGCGACTCAACTTTGGCATCACAAACAGGATGGACCGACCCGAAGGATCAAGTACTGTGCGCCATGGATTATAATGGGCTGTGTAAAATTGTTTAATGGCCGCCATTGCTGCACCACGAGGCAGATAAAGGAGGAAGAAGATGTGTTGCCATGGGTGGACTTCAAGAATCGGCACGAAAGCTGGATCCACCCCCTACACAGACTTCAATGCCAACCAAAGATGTTCGTCACCAGGACAGATCTGCCCACAGAGATGGCCAGCGGGAAAGTGGGAAAGAGACCACCCACAGAGAGAGAGAAACAGGATGGAGAAGGAGGAAGACGCGGGAAAGCATGACCACAGCATGGCTGCTCGCTACCTCGTAAATACATTGGCGGACAGCAGTGGAGAGCCAACGGGACCTGCCGACACCAGAGAAGATGTCCCAGGTCCACCGTAACAAGAAACCCCAGACCAGAAGTATACCTTAGATCCGGAGCTCATCGGCACGGAGATGGAGGAGCTAGTCCGATGACTCCTGCGGACCCAGATGACAGTGGTGGCCACCTGGAAGGAGTCCCTGATCTGCAGAATGCAGACCAGAACCCACCGAAACGTACCAAAAGTGCTCACAGCCCCAGCAGGAAGGAGCAACGCTGCTGCAGGAGATGGCACAAACGGAAGACCCGGAGCCTGCACCTGTGACCTCAGCGGGGCCGGAAAGCAAAGCCCTGATGGAAGAGATGGCAGCACCGACAACAGAACTGGAGTCTGCATCTCTGACCCCAACGGAGCCAGAAAACGAGACGCTGCAATCCGAGATGACGACACCACAACAGCAGGCCCCGCGACCAATGGTCCAGACCCCAGCAGAGGCTAAGAAGGACCCCAGCACTGGCGAGACAGGTATGCAAACTACCCCGGTAGCTAAAACAACCCTGGTGGGACCCCTAGCACCCCCGCCGACTGTATCACCTGGCCATATGAAAGGTAACAAACTTGGCACTCGGTACTTTAAAAGTAGAGGTTCCTTTTATTATGCATCCAAAAAATGTTTTGAATGTTTTCGGTCCGACATGGGACCTTCATCAGATCAATTCTAAACATGAGCTGGATGTGAAGGAATGACCTTATACGCAAAGGTGCATCAGGGCACTGAGCCTGCTAGAATTGGTATAAGCTGAACAGCTGCTTGGTACCGTGTGGCACATAAAGCTCATGGGGTAGAGGCAACAAAGTTGCAATGGAAGAGCGCTGAGAACTGTGGTCTGTGGAGCAGCAATGGAGCAGAGCCGTGCTCCATGGACCACAGTGACTGATGACTGCTTTGCACACTCTTGGCATTCTCTTGATAAGCTTCAAGAGGTAGTCGCCGGAAATGGTCTTCCAACAATCTTGAAGGAGTTCCCAGAGATGCTTAGCACTTGTTGGCCCTTTTGCCTTCACTCTGCAGTCCAGCTCACCCCAAACCATCTTGATTGGGTTCAGGTCTGGTGACTGTGGAGGCCAGGTCATCTGGCGTAGCACCTCATCACTCTCCTTTTTGGCCAAATAGCCCTTACACAGCCTGGAGGTGTGTTTGGGGTCATTGTCCTGTTGAAAAATAAACGATGGTCCAACTAAACACAAACCGGATAGAATAGCATACCGCTGCAAGATGCTGTGGTAGCCATGCTAGTTCAGTATGCCTTCAATTTTGAATAAATCCCCAACAGTGTCACCAGCAAAGCACCCCACATCACCACACCTCCTCCTCCATGCTTCACAGTGGGAACCAGGCATGTAGAGTCAATCCGTTCACCTTTTCTGCATCGCACAAAGACACAGTGCTTGGAACCAAAGATCTCACATTTGGACTTATCAGACCAAAGCACAAATTTCCACTGGTCTAATGTCCATTCCTTGCGTTCATTCGCTTGATGGTTTTTGCAGCTGCACTTGGGGACACTTTCAAAGTTTTCCCAATTTTTCGGACTGACTGACCTTCATTTCTTAAAGTAATGATGGCCACTCGTTTTTCTTTACTTAGCTGCTTTTTTCTTGCCATAATACAAATTCTAACAGTCTATTCAGTAGGACTATCAGCTGTGTATCCACCAGACTTCTTCTCAACACAACTGATGGTCCCAACCCCATTTATAAGGCAAGAGATCCCATTTATTAAACCTGACAGGGCACACCTGTGAAGTGAAAACCATTTCCGTTGACCACCTCTTGAAGCTCATCAAGAGAATGCCAAGAGTGTGCAAAGCAGTCATCAAAGCAAGATGTGGCTACCTTGAAGAACCTAGAATATAAGACATATTTTCAGTTGTTTCACACTTTTTGTTAAGTATATAATTGCACATGTGTTAATTCATAGTTTTGATGCCTTCAGTGTGAATTTACAATTTTCATAGTCATGAAAATACAGAAAAATCTTTAAATAAGAAGGTGTGTCCAAACTTTTCGTCTGTACTGTATATATATATATATATATATATATATATATTTAACACCATAAAAAAGTTACTGAGGCGGCACACTCTTAAATGAGGCTGTTGGCGGCCGGTTTTTCCCTGTGTGCGGGTGCTATCGCAATGGCTATTACAGCCTAGCTGAGTGAGACTCCGGTGCTTCTCCAGAAAAAACGTCTATTAGTAGTAATCCAAAAGCACAAGAATCGAGGGCACTCACCAGTCTTCAGAGTACAGTCTTTATTAACAAATTGTTGTGATAAAATCCATGGTCAGGATAACCGGAGCCGAAGCTCGTGTGAGCAGGGGAGAAAGGGGAGCTTCGGCTCCGGTTATCCTGACCATGGATTTTATCGCAACAATTTGTTAATAAAGACTGAACTCTGAAGACTGGTGAGTGCCCTCGATTCTTGTGCTTTTGGATTACTATTAATATATATATTTAACACTTAAAATAAATAATATATGCTAATTTAGTTTGTGTGCTATTAACATTTCTGTAACATAATGCAGATATAATTCTTTGCATGGTAATAATATACAGTTAGGTCCATATATATTTGTACAGAGACAGCACTTTTCTAATTTTGGTTATAGACATTACCACAATGAATTTTAAACAAAACAAATCAGATGCAGTTTAAGTTCAGACTTTCAGCTTTCATTTGAGGGTATCCACTTTAAAATTGGATGAAGGGTTTAGGAGTTTCAGCTCCTTAACATGTGCCACCCTGATTTTAAAGGGACCAAAAGTAATTGGACAATTGACTCCAAGGCTATTTCATGGACAGGTGTGGGCAATCCCTTTGTTATGTCATTCTCAATTAAGCAGATAAAAGGCCTGGGGTTGATTTGAGGTGTGGTGCTTGCATTTGGAAGGTTTTGCTGTGAAGAAAACATGCGGTCAAAGAAGATCTCCATGCAGTTGAAACAAGCCATCCTTAAGCTGCAAAAACAGAAAAAACCCACCTGAGAAATTGCTACAATATTAGGAGTGGCAAAATCTACAGATTGGTACATCCCGAGAAAGAAAGAAAGCACTGGTGAACTCATCAATGCAAAAAGACCTGGGCACCCATGGAAGACAACAGTGGTGGGTGATCGCAGAATAATCTCCATGGTGAAGAGAAACCCCTTCACAACAGCCAACCAAGTGAGCAACACTCTACCAGAATGATGGAAAGAGAAAAGTATGGCTAAGGCGTGGTACAGCTCATGATCCAAAGCATAACACATCATCTGTAAAACACGGCGGAGGCAGTGTGATGGCTTGGGCATGCATGGCTGCCAGTGGCACTGGGTCACTAGTGTTTATTGATGATGTGACACAGGACAGAAGCAGCCGAATGAATTCTGAGGTCTTCAGAGCCGCCATACTATGTGCTCAGATCCAGCCAAATGCAGCCAAACTGATTGGTCGTCGTTTCATACTACAGATGGACAATGACCCAAAACATAAAGCCAAAGCAACCCAGGAGTTTATTAAAGCAAAGAAGTGGAATATTCTTGAATGGCCAAGTCAGTCACCTGATCTCATCCCAATTGAGCATGCATTTCACTTGTTAAAGACTAATCTTCAGACAGAAAGGCCCACAAACAAACAGCAACTGAAAACCACCACAGTGAAGGCCTGGCAGAGCCTCAAAAAGGAGGAAACACAGCGTCTGGTGATGTCCATGAGTTCAAGACTTCAGGCAGTCATTGCCAACAAAGGGTTTTCAACCAAGTACTAAAAATGAACATTTTATTTACAATTATTGAATCTGTCCAATTACTTTTGGTCCCTTTAAAAACAGGGTGGCACATGTTAAGGAGCTGAAACTCCTAAACCCTTCATCCAATTTTAATGTGGATACCCTCAAATGAAAGCTTAAAGTCTGAACTTCAACTGCATCGGAATTGTTTTGTTTAAAATTCATTGTGGTAATGTCTATAACCAAAATTAGAAAAATGTTGTCTCTGTCCAAATATATATGGAAAACACCAAATAATATCCCTTACAAGGTCATGAAGGGTAATATATAACAAAACCAAAAGGAAAAACCTTTACTCAGAGACCAAAAAATTAATGAAAAATATACAAATGTTTATTGAAGACAAACATACACAAAAATATATAAAATCATGGTAGAGACCACCAGTGCAGAAACAACGGTGGGACACACACGGGCCTGACCTCAATATAAGTATATACACAGCAGTAATACAAAAACTAACATACAGCCTAAGATAGTATATATATATACATATATTATAAAAAAGCTACATGTGAGACATATAATTAAATACAATAAAGTGCTAATGTGCAATAGTGCAATAAATGCTACCGTGTTTCCCCGATAGTAAGACAGCGTCTTACTTTCTTTTACCACTCAAAAGTCCCACTATGTCTTACTATCGGGGGGGTGTCTTACATTGAAAAAAAAACCTGTGTGGTCGCTGGAGAGCTGTCACACAGACAGCTCTCCAGCGACCAACTATGCGAAGTCCCCTGGTAACCAGGGTAAACATCGGGTTACTAAGCGCAGGGCCGCGCTTAGTAACCCGATGTTTACCCTGGTTACCAGTGTAAATGTAAAAAAAAAAAAAAAAAAGTGAGGTGTCATATCTTGTTTTTTCCAGAGGTGATTTTGGAGTTTTTGGGCTGTCAGAAAGATATTGTTGACTTCCATCTCCGAGGGCGCCCCAGTGCAGGCTGCAGTAGGCCGGCTCTGGCGGCGGGTCCATGCGGGGTGGAGTAGATGAAGCTGGCCGCTGCTTGCTGCTCCGGAGCGCACAGTCCATGCGGGTGATGGTGCACCGGGCCGGGGGAGGACAGGACGTGCAGGTATCCGCCGCCTCCTGTGCCAACCACAGCGCCGCCCCCGGCCAAGAACCCCCCGGAGTAGCTGGAGCATTTGTCGGGGAGCAGCAGCTGGTCGTGGCTTCCCTTTCTCATGGTACGGAGCCGCCGCCTTCTCCGCTCTCCTCCTTTTGACCCCAGTAATCCGCACTGCCCGGCCTGCACCCTACAAATAGCCGGGGCTGCAGTTAGAGCAGGTCCCCTCGGTGCTGAGGTGAGCTCGTCGGAGCGGGGGAGGCAGATGGTGGCGGATTGTACAGCTGTGTGTGCTCGGGCCCCAGCTCCGACCTCCCTGCCACCGCCGCGGCTGAAAAATGGCTCCAGGAAGCTGACAATGAATGAAGGGATGCGGTTCACGCGCGAAGGTCGGAGCTGGGGCCCGAGCACACACAGCCGTACAATCCGCCTCACGAGGAGAGCGGAGAAGGCGGCGGCTCCGTACCATGAGAAAGGGAAGCCACCTCGGGCACGACCAGCTGCTGCTCCCCGACAAATGCTCCGGGGGGTTCGTGGCCGGGGGCGGCGCTGTGGTTGGCGCAGGAGGCGGCGGATACCTGCACGTCCTGTCCTCCCCCGGCCCGGTGCACCATCACCCGCATGGACTGTGCGCTCCGGAGCAGCAAGCAGCGGCCAGCTTCATCTACTCCACCCCGCATGGACCCGCCGCCAGAGCCGGCCTACTGCAGCCTGCACAGGGGCACCCTCGGAGATGGAAGTCAACAGTATCTTTCTGACAGCCCAAAAACTCCAAAATCACCTCTGGAAAAAACAAGATATGACACCTCACTTTTTTTTTTTTTTTTTACATTTACACTGGTAACCAGGGTAAACATCGGGTAACTAAGCGCGGCCCTGCGCTTAGTAACCCGATGTTTACCCTGGTTACCAGTGAAGCCTTAGCTGAATTGTCTGCATCCCGCAGTTAATGCAGCAAAAGGTACCGGTACGGCTTATATTTTTCCAACGTGCAGTACTATGTCTTACTTTCGGGGGTGCGTATTACATTAGCCGACCCCGCTAAAACCCCCACTACGTCTTACTATCGGGGGTGTCTTACTATCAGGGAAACACAGTACTATATATAATATGCATACACAGTAAGCTCAAACAGGTAACAACTTAGGCTGAAGTAAATAACAAGAAGGCATATTGTAAGTATATACTTGGCACAAATGTGTAGTACAATGTAAAGGTATAGTTACCAAGAGGATGAACCCGGGAACCCACCACACCCGACGCGCGTTTCGCACGGAAATGCTTCGTCCAGGGGTGGTTGGGTACTGGCCAGATAGGGTTTTTATGTTGGTCATGACCAATGGCAGAAGAGTGGTAATCAAGAATAAAGAACCGGCACCTGAAATGAGGACGGTACGCCGTATGTGAAAGCGAAACAGGAAACAAAAAAATGGAAATGAAGGCCGGTGTATGATACGAAGAACGCGCACGCGCATGAATAAGAAGGCAACTGTTGCTACAACACTAGTGTTTAACAAAATCAAAGGTGTACACAAAACAACAATAATAAAAAACGGGCAAACAATTACACACTATATTGCCATAACGGCCCATTAGAAACATATCCCAATCAATAAAGACAAGTGTCCAAAAAGAAGGCGAAATAGCAGTGACGTGCTAATAGAGCACGGAGCGCGCATGCGCAAGTGTGACTCCAGACCAGAGGTGAAAGTGACGATGTGCTGCATTAACGACGCATGCTCACTGAGAGGCACAGAGATAGCCGTATGCTGTGTGAGTGGCGCATGCGCAAGTTGAAGAAACCCACTGTTGTTACCAAAGAGAAGTAAGTAAATATAGAAAGCCAGAACACAATGCCGGCCAATCTTTGTAAGACATCGGTATCTGCAGCAAATAAAGGGAGAAAAGAAAGCGGCTATGTGCACGCATTATATCTAAAATACTATAAAAATTGGTAACATAAGAAATCAATATAAATAACGTGATAAAGAAATCACAAAGTGCACAAATAAAAACAAAGTGTAGTTGTGGAGCTGGTATATAAAACAAAAAAATCCTATACCAAAAATAAAAAATAACAGTGAATATACATCCATAGGTGTGTAATTAGAGAAAACCGGCAAAAAGAGCTGCCAGGTAACAGATATATACCAAATAGATATAACCCATATACCACAGTACTAATTACAGCAGACCATCAATATAATATAATGGGAAAAATTCCCAAGAGTCAGACACATATAAGATACCAATGTAGATACGTGACATATCATTAAGTGGAAGAAATATACAATAAAAGAGCACCAGTGATATTGTGAACGCAACCATGGAACAACCATGGTCATTTTACATTTAATGATTAACAACTGAAAAAACACGAACAGGAGCATATATAGAATTATGGTGTGATAAAGAATGATAAACACTGTGATAATTATAGAGCTATAAGCGCCAATCTAGAACACACTAACAGTACTATGAAACATAGTGTAATATTATACACATCATGGAGAGAAGAATCAAATCCTGGAGGCTTGACATTTAAGTAAACGCTAAATAGAGAAAAGATGTTTGATGACCACTAAAAATTACATATAACCGAACTGCCATTGGACAAAGGACCCCCTAAAAAAATAAATATAAAAAGAAAGTAAGAAACATATAAGATAAAGCCAACTTTATTAAAAACAGCCAGAATAAAAACAAACAGAAAACAGCAAATAAGTCTACATAGGTAGAAATGGAACAAAGCTATTATGGTAGTTAAGACCGTGCGGTGAGATGGTGTTGAGTCTATATATCCATCTTGTTTCTTTTTGGGCTAAAAGCCTCTTCCAGTTGCCTCCATGAGGTCCAATAAAGACCCGATCAATACCTTTAACCACCAACCCGGTGGCGTCACAATCGTGTAAGGCCTTAAAGTGTCGTGGTATTGGTTTTAGTTTTTGAGGGTCATTTTCAGTGGAGGCATTCTCGATGTCCAAGACATGTTCACGCACCCTGCGGCGAAGCTCCCGTGACGTCATGCCCACATAAATCAGGCCACATGGGCACGTGGCATGATATACAACCGCCTTAGTGGTGCATGTAATTGTGTGGGTGATCTTAAAAGTTCTGTCATTATTACTGTTGGAAAACTCGGTAGCTTCACACACATTTTTACAGGCCACACACTCACCGCATCTAGTACAGACCCATTTTGGTCCTTTTGAGCCAAAGATATACTTTTGGCTTGGACCCTTATGGTAGCTATGGACTAATTGGTCTCTTAAATTCTGTGATAGTCTAAAAGTTACCGCTGGAGTGTTACCAATGAACTTGGAAATTGTATCATCCAACTGGAGAATATGCCAATATTTAGCAATGATCCGCTTAATTTCCCCACTCCTAGAATGATAATCTAGGATACACCGTACCTGATCCTGTTGTCCGCAATCCTTCCTTTGCTGTAGAAGTTCAGTCCTCCGACTTCGAGATGCCCGCTGATATGAACCGCAGATGGTCTTTTTTCCATATCCTCTATCTTGGAATCGTTTGGAGAGGTCTGATGCCTGTATTTCAAAGAAGGCATCATTAGAACAAATCCTTCTAGCGCGTAAGTATTGTCCTGTTGGTATGTTCCTGATGAGATGTGGAGGATGTTGGGAGGAGGCATGCAGTAATGAGTTAACCGACGTGCTTTTTCGAAATAAATTGGTTTGTACAAACCCATCATTGTCCACAGAAATCAAAATATCTAGAAACTCGATTGAGCTGGTGCTGTATTTATATGTTAATTTGATATTTTTACAGTTGTTGTTAAGGACAGTAAAAAAAAGAATCAAGCTCGGCCTGGGTACCCTGCCAGATCATGAGTACATCATCAATGTACCTCCACCAGGATACCACCCCGGCATTAAGTGGGTGTGATGATGTCTGGAATATTTCGCGCTCCCAAAGTCCTAAAAAAAGGTTCACATATGAGGGCGCACAAGACGCCATAGCGGTACCCTGTACCTGGAGAAAAAATGAGTCACGAAACATAAAAAAATTATGTGTCAAAACATAACGCAAGGCCTTGATGAGGAAGACACAAAGGTCCACTGTTGCTTAGATAGAAAGAGGCTGCTTCAAGGCCATCCTCATGATGAATAGATTTATACAGCGACTCGATGTCGCAAGTTACAAGTATCATGTTGGGTTCCAATTGGATCCCATCCAATTTCCTCAGGGTGTCGGTGGTATCTTTAAGGAAGGAGGGTAGGGTTTCCACCAGCGATTTCAGGTGGAAATCAATCAGTTTAGAAATAGGGTCAGATATATTATTAATCCCAGAGACAATGGGCCTACCTGGAGGATTAAGAGGATCTTTATGAATTTTAGGGAGCAAATAAATGCTTGGTATTGTGGGATCTTCAATCCAAAGGCCTTCCATTTGTTAACCGTCAAAACACCGTTGTCAACCGCCTCCTGTAAAAGGCCACGCAATTCATCTCTATATTTAGATAAAGGATTAAAGGTTAGTTTTTGATAACAGGACGTGTTCTTAAGTTGTCTCATCATTTCTTTTTCGTAAGCTGTAACTGACCACACCACTACATTGCCTCCTTTATCAGATGGTTTAATAATAACCTCATGGAGGTTTTTCAATTCCTTAAGTGCATCTCTTTCTTCCCTATTCAAATTATCTCCAATAATGGTTTCCGGAACCTCTCTCACCTCTTTCATGACAGATCGTACAAACAAATCCAGGACAGGTATGGTGTTAATTTGAGGAAACTTCTTAGATTTGGGGAGAAGCTTTCTCGGAAAATTCCTCAAAGTACATCCATCAGCCTCCTCCGCCAATTCCGCTAGTATGTGGGTTGTCTCCGCTTCGGTTTCTGTTGAAGACAAAACCTCCTTTGTGTCATGACAAAACAATCTCTTAAAGAATAACCTTCGAGCAAAAAGTTGCAAGTCCTTAAGAACCGAAAATTGGTCAGGGGCTGAGGAAGGGGAAAAAGTAAGGCCTTTCCTCAAAAGGGAAATATAAGCAGGTGATAGTACAACATTAGAAAGGTTAATTACCTTCATAGGTATTCTGAAAACCATCATCATGATCAATGTCAAGGTTCTTCACCCGTCTCCTTGTGTTGTAGTAACGAGATCGATCATCTTTGCGCCTCTGGTTAAACCGCAGGTGTCGCTCTGCTGGCTGATCTGTTGATGGTGTGGAGGAGTTAACACTGGACGGGCTGGCAGATTCCAGTGCAGGGCCTATTTGATTAGCAGGGTCCAAGTGGTACCATTTGTATACTTTGTTGTCCATTTTGTCCTGCTGATCTCGCAGGAATTTTTTATTTTTAGTACTGGAAATGTCCTTTTCCCATGTGTCACACCACTCCTCCATTTCCTTTTTAAACATGTCAAACTCATCAGTTGTACATTCTATTTGGAGTTTCTTGTATATCTCATCAATTTCAGTGCCCAACTCAGTAATGGACTTAGAATTAATATCTATTAAAATGTTCATAAAAGTAGTGGAGCATAGGTTGCATGCCATCTCCCATCTAGAACGCATAGATACATCACTCATCGGGAATGAGGGAAAAATCTGGACTCGCAGACCTCTTGGAATGACATTTTTAGATATGTAGTTTTCCAATGATGTCTTGTTCCACCATAGCCTAGTGCGGCGATTAAGTAAATTTTTAAAAGTTTTTTTCAAAGCTGTCTTCTGAACTGGCTCCTGCACTGGTGGACCACTACCACCAAAAACATTTTGAGCGTGAACCGTCCAAGAAGCATCTCTACTTCTAAAATCCATCGTGGACTGGGATATCAGTAACCTCTAGGGTACAAAAAAACACAGAAAACACCAAATAATATCCCTTACAAGGTCATGAAGGGTAATATATAACAAAACCAAAAGGAAAAACCTTCACTCAGAGACCAAAAAATTAATGAAAAATATACAAATGTTCTTCGTATCATACACCGGCCTTCATTTCCGGGTTTTTGTTTCCTGTTTCGCTTTCTACATACGGCGTACCGTCCTCATTTCAGGTGCCGGTTCTTTATTCTTGATTACCCCTCTTCTGCCATTGGTCATGACCAACATAAAACCCCTATCTGGCCAGTTCCCAACCACCCCTGGACGAAGCATTTCCGTGCGAAACGCGCGTCGGGTGTGGTGGGTCCCCGGGTTCATCCTCTTGCCAACTATACCTTTACATTGTACTACACAGTTGTGCCAAGTATATACTTACAATATGCCTTCTTGTTATTTACTTCAGCTTAAGTTGTTACCTGTTTGAGCTTACTGTGTATGCTTATTATATACTAGATGGCAGCCCGATTCTAAAGAATCGGGAGTCTAGAATCCATATATACTTTATTTATTCAAATGTAAGAATAATACAATTAATAAATAATAGTAAGAAAGAACAAAAAATGGCTGCACTCACCAGCTCTTGACAATTCTTGACAGTACGGCACATTTCTTGATTGGTCGCTCGCGGCAGGCGGCAACCAATCAGAAAAGTGCCGCGCACCACGAAGGCATATATCTTTGTCCACCCTGAGCGGGTGTAGGACGCTGGTGACGTCACTTATCTCCGGACATTATCTCCGGACAAAGCCACGGAAGTTGGCACAAATTGCCGGAAGTAGTATTCTAGGCAATTATATATTAGATTTTAATGTTATCAGTGTTTACCTTTGAACGTTTATATTGTATTGTCCTGTCACCAGCCATGTGTACGATTATCGGCCGAACGCCTCTCTGGAACCAATAATCACCCCATGTAAAGGTATCTTAATAAGTTAAAGATTCAGAATACTATGACTTTTATCATATCCTGAACAGTCAAGTTTTTTATGAACCGTTAAGGTTTTCTGGTTGAAGTAAAAAAAACTCTGAGTGTTTACAGTTTGAAACCATAAAATGTTGAAAAATTATGTCATTCTTGAGTATATCACTCAATGGTGCTCATAAACGTGTCAAATTTGATCTATAATATACTTTAATGTACGTTACTTTAATCTTTAATATACTTAAGAACAGGGCCCCAGACATCACACAGGGGGTCTGAAACACCGCACAGTGGTCCAAAATATCGCTGTGCTCTGCCTGGGGCCCCATATGCTGCCTGGGGCCCCTGTGCTCTGCCTGGGGCCCCATATGCTGCCTGGGGCCCCTGTGCTCTGCCTGGGGACCCTGTGCTCTGCCTGGGGCCCCATGTTCTGCCTGGGGCCCCTGTGCTCTGCCTGGGGCCACTGTGCTCTGCCTGGGGCCCCATATGCTGCCTGGGGCCCCTGTGCTCTGCCTGGGGCCCCATATGCTGCCTGGGGCCCCTGTGCTCTGCCTGGGGCCCCATAGGCTGCCTGGGGCCCCTGTGCTCTACCTGGGACCACTGTGCTCTGCCTGGGGCCCCATATGCTGCCTGGGGCCCCTGTGCTCTGCCTAGGGCCCCTGTGCTCTGCCTGGGGCCCCATGTTCTGCCTGGGGCCACTGTGCTCTGCCTGGGGCCCCATAGGCTGCCTGGGGCCCCATAGGCTGCCTGGGGCCCCTGTGCGCTGCCTGGGACCACTGTGCTCTGCCTGGGGCCCCATATGCTGCCTGGGGCCCCTGTGCTCTGCCTGGGGCCACTGTGCTCTGCCTGGGGCCCCATATGCTGCCTGGGGCCCCTGTGCTCTGCCTGGGGCCCCATATGCTGCCTGGGGCCCCTATGCTCTGCCTGGGGCCCCTGTGCTCTGCCTGGGGCCCCATGTTCTGCCTGGGGCCCCTGTGCTCTGCCTGGGGCCACTGTGCTCTGCCTGGGGCCCCATGTTCTGCCTGGGGCCCCTGTGCTCTGCCTGGGGCCTCATAAGCTGCCTGGGGCCCCTGTGCTCTGCCTGGGACCACTGTGCCCTGCCTGGGGCCCCATATGCTGCCTGGGGCCCCTGTGCTGTGCCTGGGGCCACTGTGCTCTGCCTGGGTCCCCATATGCTGCCTGGGGCCCCTGTGCTCTGCCTGGGGCCCCTGTGCTCTGCCTGGGGCCACTGTGCTCTGCCTGGGGCCCCATGTTCTGCCTGGGGCCACTGTGCTCTGCCTGGGGCCCCATAAGCTGCCTGGGGCCCCTGTGCTCTGCCTGGGACCACTGTGCCCTGCCTGGGGCCCCATATGCTGCCTGGGGCCCCTGTGCTCTGCCTGGGGCCCCATATGCTGCCTGGGGCCCCTGTGCTCTGCCTGGGGCCCCATATGCTGCCTGGGGCCCCTGTGCTCTGCCTGAGGCCCCTGTGCTCTGCCTGGGGCCCCATATGCTGCCTGGGGCCCCTGTGCTCTGCCTGGGGCCCCATGTTCTGCCTGGGGCCCCTGTGCTCTGCCTGGGGCCACTGTGCTCTGCCTGGGGCCCCATATGCTGCCTGGGGCCCCTGTGCTCTGCCTGGGGCCCCATATGCTGCCTGGGGCCCCTGTGCTCTGCCTGGGGCCACTGTGCTCTGCCTGGGGCCCCATAGGCTGCCTGGGGCCCCTGTGCTCTGCCTGGGACAACTGTGCTCTGCCTGGGGCCCCATATGCTGCCTGGGGCCCCTGTGCTCTGCCTGGGGCCACTGTGCTCTGCCTGGGGCCCCATATGCTGCCTGGGGCCCCTGTGCTCTGCCTGGGTGTAGGACACTGGTGACATCACTTATCTCCGGACATTAGCTCCGGACATTAGCTCCGGACATTATCTCCAGACATTAGCTCCGGACATTAGCTCCAGACAAAGCCACGGAAGTTGGCACAAATTGCAGGAAGTAGTATTCTAGGCAATTATATATTAGATGGGCATTTCCTGAAGGAAATACATGGTGCTTGAACAGCACTACCAGCTTTACAGTAGCACTTTTCACACACGGGACTGGGGGGCGCGCTTACTTTTGCACCCGGGGCCGGGGACGCGCTTACTTTTGCACCCGGGGGCGCACTTACTTTTGCACCCGGAGGCGCACTTACTTTTGCACCCGGGGGCGCACTTACTTTTGCACCCGGGGGCGCACTTACTTTTGCTCCCGGGGGCGCACTTACTTTTGCACCCGGGGGCGCACTTACTTTTGCACCCGGGGGCGCACTTACTTTTGCACCCGGGGGCGCACTTACTTTTGGTGTGCGGGGCTCCTCGGCCTCCGATTTGGTTGGTGGGGCCCCTCGTCCTCCGATTTGGTGGGTGGGGACCCTCGGCCTTCGATTTGGTGGGCGGGGCCCCTCGGCCTCCGATTTGGTGGGCAGGGACCCCTGGCCTCCGATTTGGTGGGCGGGGCCCCTCGGCCTCCGATTTGGTGGGCGGGGACCCCTGGCCTCCGATTTGGTGGGTGGGGCCCCTCGGCCTCCAATTTGGTTGGTGGGCCCCTCGGCCTCCGATTTGGTGGGCGGGGACCCCTGGCCTCCGATTTGGTGGGCGGGGCCCCTCGGCCTCCAATTTGGTTGGTGGGCCCCTCGGCCTCCGATTTGGTGGGCGGGGACCCTCGGCCTCCAATTTGGTGGGCGGGGACCCACGGCCTCCAATTTGGTGGGCGGGGACCCTCGGCCTCCGATTTGGTGGGTGGGGACCCTCGGCCTCCGATTTGGTGGGCGGGGACCCTCGGCCTCCGATTTGGTGGGCGGGGCCCCTCAGCCTCCGATTTGGTGGGCGGGGCCCCTCGGCCTCCGATGTGGTGGGCGGGGCCCCTCGGCCTCCACTTTGGTGGGCGGGGCCGCTCGGCCTTCGATTTGGTGGGCGGGGCTCCTCGGCCTCCGATTTGGTGGGCGGGGACCCTCGGCCTCCGATTTGGTGGGCGGGGCCCCTCGGCCTCCGATTTGGTGGGCGGGGACCCTCGGCCTCCGATTTGGTGGGCGGGGACCCTCGGCCTCCGATTTGGTGGGCGGGGACCCTCGGCCTCTGACTTGGTGGGCGGGGCCCCTCGGCCTCCGACTTGGTGGGCGGGGCCCCTCGGCCTCCGATGTGGTGGTCGGGGCCCCTCGGCCTCCGCTTTGGTGGGCGGGGCCAGGCCCCTCGGCCTCCGCTTTGGTGGGCGGGGCCGCTCGGCCTTCGATTTGTTTGGCGGGGCCCCTCGGCCTCCGATTTGGTTGGCGGAGCCCCTTATCCGATTTGGTGGGCGGGGACACTCAGCCTCCGATTTGGTGGGCGGGGCCCCTCGGCCTCCGATTTGGTTGGCGGGGCCCCTCGGCCTCCGATTTGGTGGGCGGGGACCCTCGGCCTCCGATTTGGTGGGCGGGGCCCCTCGGCCTCCGATTTGGTTGGAGGGGCCCCTCGGCCTCCAATTTGGTGGGCGGGGACCCTCGGCCTCCGATTTGGTGGGCGGGGACCCTCGGCCTCCAATTTGGTGGGCGGGGACCCTCGGCCTCCGATTTGGTGGGCGGGGACCCTCGGCCTCCGATTTGGTGGGCGGGGACCCTCGGCCTCCGATTTGGTGGGCGGGGCCCCTCGGCCTCCGATTTGGTGGGCGGGGCCCCTCGGCCTCCGATGTGGTGGGCAGGGCCCCTCGGCCTCCGCTTTGGTGGGCGGGGCCAGGCCCCTCGGCCTCCGCTTTGGTGGGCGGGGCCGCTCGGCCTTCGATTTGGTGGGCGGGGCTCCTCGGCCTCCGATTTGGTTGGTGAAGCCCCTCGGCCTCCGATTTGGTTGGCGGGGCCCCTCGGCCTCCGATTTGGTGGGCGGGGACTCTCGGCCTCCGATTTGGTGGGCGGGGACCCTCGGCCTCCGATTTGGTGGGCGGGGACCCTCGGCCTCCGATTTGGTGGGCAGGGCCCCTCGGCCTCCGATTTGGTGTGCGGGGCCCCTCGGCCTCCGCTTTCGTGGGCGGGGCCCCTCGACCTTCGATTTGGTGGGCGGGGCTCCTCGGCCTCCGATTTGGTTGGTGGGGCCCCTCGGCCTCCGATTTGGTGGGCGGGGACCCTCGGCCTCCGATTTGGTGGGCGGGGACCCTCGGCCTCCGATTTGGTGGGCGGGGACCCTCGGCCTCCGCTTTGGTGCTGTGCTCTGCCTGGGGCCACTGTGCTCTGCCTGGGGCCCCATATGCTGCCTGGGGCCCCTGTGCTCTGCCTGGGGCCCCATATGCTGCCTGGGGCCCCTGTGCTCTGCCTGGGGCCACTGTGCTCTGCCTGGGGCCCCATAGGCTGCCTGGGGCCCCTGTGCTCTGCCTGGGACAACTGTGCTCTGCCTGGGGCCCCATATGCTGCCTGGGGCCCCTGTGCTCTGCCTGGGGCCCCATATGCTGCCTGGGGCCCCTGTGCTCTGCCTGGGTGTAGGACACTGGTGACGTCACTTATCTCCGGACATTAGCTCCGGACATTAGCTCCGGACATTATCTCCGGACATTAGCTCCGGACATTATCTCCGGACATTAGCTCCGGACAAAGCCACGGAAGTTGGCACAAATTGCAGGAAGTAGTATTCTAGGCAATTATATATTAGATAGTAGCATTTATTGCACTATTGCACATTAGCACTTTATTGTATTTAATTATATGTCTCACATGTAGCTCTTTTATAATATATGTATATATAAATACTATCTTAGGCTGTATGTTAGTTTTTGTATTACTGCCGTGTATATACTTATATTGAGGCCAGGCCCGTGTGTGTCCCACCGTTGTTTCTGCACTGGTGGTCTCTACCATGATTTTATATATTTTTGTGTATGTTTGTCTTCAATAAACATTTGTATATTTTATACAGTGTATATATATATATATATATATATATATATATATATATATATATATATATATATATATATACTGCATATATATTTACTGCATGGCATGAAATGACATGTCACAACAGGTGACATCTGAACTGTGGGTTAATGATAAGGATACCATACACCCCTGTTTCAGTTTAAAGCTGGTAATCTCAGGAAAAAGAACTTTTGAGAAGCCCTCAGCCTTTGCAAGTCAAAGGAATTCTTTAGGTAAAAGCTTCAGTGTTCAGCTACAATTGCAAACCTTTGTACCAAGTTCTTATGAGTCTTTTGATCCATAAAATGGTTTACAAAGTGTTAGGTAATGTGTATTTGGGGAATATTCAAAGAAATATTAAAATATAAAATGGAATAGTTTACAATGTGCATTGACAATTAGTATACAATAATTTGGGTTAAAACACATGTATTCATGTTTTTTTTTGTATGTGAAACTTAGGGTGAATTTATATATGTGTGTCACAGTCTGAGTGACAGATGACAGATGCGTGTATGAGCAGCTGCTAAGAGTGAATATAACGTTTGATGTATGAATGAGGCTTCATGATCCATGGCATGCTGGAAAAAAGCAAAAAAAACCCTGTTTATGGGAAATAATGCGATTCAGTTAAGTTATTAGAATATTAAGATATATTTAAATATTTTCTACTCAACATATATTTCTATATTTCTTTAGTAATTATTATTTCTTGATTTAGTTAATAGTGGATAAGTGCAATCACACATCAATATGGTTTATCAAGAAAATCTACATTTAAAACATTTTTTCCAAATGATAGTTTTATGGTATTCAATGTTTTTTTTAATGGTTAAATATATAGGTACACATGTTCAAACAAATATATGGCATTAAGCTGATATGACAGTTATAATTAATTATTTCTAATTTTGGTTTTACAAATGAATTTTTTTTAATAAAATAATATTTTTTTATATTAAGGGGAAAATGTGTTTTTGATCCTGATTACATCATCATTAGGGTTGAGCGATACCTTCCGATATTTGAAAGTATCGGTATCGGATTGGATCGGCCGATATCCAAAAAATATCGGATATCGCCGATACCGATACCCGATACCAATACAAGTCAATGGGACACAAATATCGGAAGTGATCCTGGATGGTTCCCAGGGTCTGAAGGAGAGGAAACTCTCCTTCAGACCCTGGGATCCATATTCATGTAAAAAATAAAGAATAAAAATAAAAAATATGGATATACTCACCCTCAGACGAGCCCCGGCTGTCACCGCTGCAAGCGTCTGCCTCCATTCCTAAGAATGCAGAGAGTGAAGTACCTTCGATGACGTCGTGGTCACATGAGCGGTCACATGAGCGACCAATCACAAGACCGCGACGTCATCGCAGGTCCTACATTCACTGCATTCTTAGGAACGGAGGCTGCCGGTTGCACAGCTGAGGTCCAGGGTCCGTCGGAGGGGTGAGTATATCCATATTTTTATTTTTATTCTTTATTTTTTACATGAATATGGATCCCGATCCCGATTCCCGATATTGCAAAAATATCGGAACTCGGGATCGGAATTCCGATACAGCGAATATCGGCCAATACCCGATATTTGCAGTATCGGAATGCTCAACACTAATCATCATATTTCATCAATACCTCTTCTTTACACATTTTAATAAAGAAGAAATATTAATAAGGTAACATTGGGTATAATAACATTAAGTATTATAAAAGTCATTTTTTTCTTTAATGAAGGGTATTATATGCAAAGTTGTATAATTTCAATATTTTGGTAATACAAGGTTATGACAAATACAAAAACCTCTAGATAATGGAAATATTAAAGGGAATGTGTTATTGAGACATAACCTCTGCATTTATCATCAACATAAAAAGGCCTTATTTTTATTTTTATTCTAATTTTTATTTTTCATTTTTCATTTTTATTCTTACTTCATTTTTATTCTTAATTTTTATTTTTTTATCTCACAAAGAAAACATTAATATTTAATAAAGTAATGTCTAGTACAAGAATATTTCTTCATTAAATATAGTGATCATATGGTTTCATTATAGGAGAAATATTTCAATTCTGAGTAAAATACAGCAATCCTTTCACTCATTCATTCATTTATTTATATATATTCTTATTTTGGCTCATGGTTTATTAATAAAGTTTTAGTAATAAAAATGGAAATACTTGTTACATAAAAAACACTGACATCTATGGGTTCAAAAAGAAAATACATCTATAACATAAAAATGTTCTATCACATGAAGAATATGGTTAATAATGTATTATCATTTATTATTATTTTATTTTTCCAACAATGAATTCCATATTAATATTCTGATAATTATATGGATATTATTGATTGCTATGGTACGCTGTCATTTTATAGGTCAGGAAAATTACCAGATTTGGTATAGAATTAGGGAATGAAGACTTCAATCAAGATACTGGAGTTAAGTTAATAAAGACTTCTCATATTTCTAAATTCAATTGATTCTTAAAAGTTGCAAGAAGAAAATGAAGCTATCCGGAAATTCTACAAAGTAACAAAGTTATGATTTCTGAGTAATAATAGACTGTGTCAATTAAAATTCATGTCATCACTGACTACCACGACTTCAGTATCCATCACTGAAAACCATGATTGCTGTATCTAAACTGACACAATTGGAGAGGACAATGATCCTATGATGCTAAGATGAACTGTGTTATAACGTTTTTATCACGTTCCACGTTTATCACCTATAAAGCTTCGATAAAAGCTGGTGAACAATCAGGTAATTGTCAGGACGTTATAACCCTAACATGTGTCCTATGGACTAGGACTAAGGACTGGTTATGGTGCTATGATTAGCAAGGAAGAGTCAATTTAACCCTTGTTGTGCTGACCAAAGATGTCACACCTGTTCCAAGACCAGTGTGGATGAGAAATATCCAAGGCAAGCCAATGTAAGTCCAGGTGACACTGCACAGATATTAAAGCTACATTCATCTATAACCTTTGTTTTCCTATCAACTTTTGAATTTATGGACTTTGATTGACACAAGACACACAATCTTTACAATTTCTACATGCTATCATCTATTTCAAAAGAATTATAATAAAGATTGTTTTAAAAGAACCAAGAAGAAGACATCAAGATGAAGACAAGATGACATCATGTATAGGGAAGTACAATTATATATTTTATATGAATATTGGTAATGGCTTACCATAACATGAATTTACATATCATTATGTTATTGAGTACGTATGACATTATTATTATTATTATTATTATTATTATTATTATCATTAAATTATTTTGCCAAAGAAGAAGAAAAGAAGAAAAAAGATCTTATTATTAATATATTTACTTTGAGGGTTCCAATCAATGTCTGTCACCCTCAAAAGGGGAATTGTTAAATATTAATTATTAATTTTTGACTTATTCTTATTCTCAATTCTGTACTGAGCACATTGTCTCTCGCTGACATTGCAAAAGCTATTTCTGTATATTTAGCTCACAGTAAGTTAACACGATATAGAGAGAACACGTGTTCTATGGGACATATTGTATATAATCACATCTCTTAGGAGGTGGAGGGGCGGTCACGTGGGGGCTGTCACCTCCTGCCTTCTCTCCTTCATTCTCCATGGACTTCAGACTACTCACAGAAAGAATGAACAGCTGGTAGGCATGATGACTTTTACTCCATGACAAAGACAGACACTATTTACCATTCAGAATCTCAAATGGACAATCTCTTTGTAACTACTTCACCTATTTTATATTTTGCTGCAATATGCTTTTTTTGTGGACAATCCAATAAACCACTACATTTTTTATGAAAATATCATGACATTTTTTTTAAGAGTATCGCATCTGATAAAGAGTCCTGATTAAATAAATGTGCGAAATAAGCATATTTAACAGCTAGTTACCTAGGGGGATGTATATCAGTCAGATAGTGTAGCTAGCTAGTGTCCAGTGTGGCTGTTAAATTTACCTTCCAGCATTTTTTTTTGCCATTACTGAGGTCCACAAACAAAGCCAGCAGGGCACATGTCCTACAATTGTGTTGTACACTGCTTCTATTGTGCTTCATGCATGAGTATAGCATTTTAAATAATATTTTTTCACTAGCTAAATGTGAAAAAGCCAGCTGTATGCAACCTTGTCATTTTGTGCTGCGGTGATATCAAACTGTATGCAGACCTAAGGCACATTAAAAAAATGATACATTTTTCTGTTGCTGAATGTGATACAGCCTGCCATATCCCACATTGTCATGTTGTGGTGGTGATATGAACCTGTCTGCAGACCTAACGCGCATTAAAACAAATTACAATTTTTTTCTATTGATGAAAATGATACAGCCCGCCATATCCCACATTGTCATGCTGTGGCAGTGATATGAACGTGTCTGCAGACCTAACACGCATTCAAAAGTTTTTACATTTTTTTGTTGCTGAATGTGATACAGTCTGCCGTATCCCGCATTGTCATGCTGTGGCGGTGATATGAACCTGTCTGCAGACCTAATGCGCATTAAAAAAAATATCAATTTTTTCTGTTGGTAAACATGATACAGCCTGTCCTATTCCACATTGTCATTTTGTGGCGGCAATATGAAGCTGTCTGCAGACCTGAAGCACATTTTTAAAAAAAAATTCTGTTGATAAATGTGATACAGCTTGCTATATCCAACCTTTCATTTAGTGGTGTTGAAATTGTTCTGTGTGCAGAACTGTTGCACATTAAAATTATTTATTTTATTTTTTTTACAAACATGATACAGCAGCCGAGACCTGAGTTTGAAATTGTTTTGAGCCTATCTTCAAGATTATGTGCATCTTTGGCACCCAATTTGTCATGGCCATCTTTTATGCCTAGCTTGAAACACACATCTGTTACACCTATCTTCTGACGAGCATCAAATGCTCTCTGGTAATTGGTGTTGGGTAAATGAGCAATCGTTGTAGGCTGGATCCTGGATCTTGTACTTTCCATAGCAGCCCTGTTATTGATCCTGTTGTACGTTCCCATTCCCGCCATCATCATGCCCCTTTTCCTGATCAGTTCATCTAATAACACATCGGCCATATTTCTCCATCAAACCTGCACCTTACCAGCAGTGACTTTAGAAAAGCGGGTGTTCCAATGCCACGGACAAGCTTCTAGATTATATAGGCCTAATCCACACTAAAAATATTTTTCTATGTTACTAATCAGATACAGAAGGGGAAATCTCAGTTATGTTATACAGGCCTCATCGACAGGCCTCGAAAAAATTCTTCTGTTACTAATGTCATATAGCAGGGGACATCTCACTTTGAAATAGTTTGTGTAATAATTATAGGGGATAACTCAGGAGACTCTTTGCGTGGAACAAGACAACTACAGGACACAGTTTTATAAGTGGTAAAGTCTATATTATCACACAGTGATTCAAACAGGTGCAGAGAAAAACTCAAGTCCACAACACTTGGTGCAAATAATAAACGCAGCTTAGCAGTCTATAGGAAACTTCAGAGGAAAATGCAATCAATCAGAAAGTCTATGAAGCACAGTTATTCTTGAGGATACTTGACACGAATAAATCCTTGTCTTAGTCCAGGCACAGATAGATATGCTTATTAGGCAGTTCAAATCATATCTTAGCTCAACCAGGGAGGCCTGGTTAATAGTCTCAGGTTATTGCAAAGCAGAAACAGCTTACAGGTCCAGCAAATGCAGATGGAAGTAAACACGAACAGCAGATAAAGGAGGATTACTGGAAACTTGTGTATGCAGCAGGAACTCAGAGCAGAGTAGAAGAATCACCACACAGGTTGACAGGAGCAGGTGTATAGCCAGGGAGTAATCAGAGGTCAGGAGCTGGATGCAAGGCAGAATACTCTAGCACAGACTGAAGGCTGGGGTGGAGTTTTATAGCAGGAAGACACAGTGCACATGAGACCAAAGATGCCATCTTGGAAAAGGGCAGTAATGCACAAAAGGTAAAAAATGTTCAGAGTCCTGACATTACTCCCTCCTTAGAAGCGGCCTCAGGACGATCCTGGACTTGGTTTCTCAGGGAATCTGTGATGAAAACGAGAAATCTTCTGTTGGGCATTGATGTTTTCCACAGGTTCCCAAGAGTCTTCCTCAGGGGGATATCCCTGCCATCTTATCAGATATTGGAGCCAATTCCTGCGAATCCT
This sequence comes from Ranitomeya variabilis, assembly GCF_051348905.1. NCBI lineage: Eukaryota > Metazoa > Chordata > Amphibia > Anura > Dendrobatidae > Ranitomeya > Ranitomeya variabilis. The sequence continues at coordinate 189,193,944 of NC_135237.1, forward strand.
GGAATCAATAATTTCCTCCACCACGAATTGTTCTTGCCCATCAATCACCACAGTCTGCGGAGGTGGCACAACACATCCCTGGAAGGTATTAGGAGATACAGGCTTTAGTAAAGATACATGAAAAACTGGGTATACCTTCATTGTCCTAGGCAGCTTCATCCGGCAGGCCACAGAGCTCACAATACCGTTGATCTTGAAAGGGCCAATGAATTTCTGTCCAAGTTTTTGTGAAGGAACGTTTAACTTCAGATTCTTAGTTGCTGACCACACGGAATCTCCTGTTGTGAATTAGACTTTTTGGCTCCCTCTTGTGGTTACTAGTGATATGACTCTGGGATTGTCTTTCCTCAGTTTGGCACCCACCTGGGTCGTTAGTCGAGGGGTGTTGCTATATAAACTTCATGGATCCTTAGTACAGTGCCTGGCATCGTTGTAATCAGATCCTTTCTGTTTGCTCCTGTCTGCTGGTCCTGGTTCGTGCAAAATTAAGCTAAGTCCTGCTTCTTTGTTTTTTGGTTATTTGCTTTGCTCTTATTTTTGTCCAGCTTGTACTAAATGTGATTCCTGACTTTGCTGGAAGCTCTAGGGGGCTGGTGTTCTCCCCCCGGACCGTTAGACGGTTCGGGGGTTCTTGAATATCCAGCGTGGATATTTTGATAGGGTTTTTGCTGACCATATAAGTCATCTTACTATATTCTGCTATTAGCTAGTGGGCCTCTCTTTGCTAAATACCTAGCTCATTCTTACGTTTGTCTTTTCCTCTTACCTCACCGTTATTATTTGTTGGGGGCTTGTATCCAACTTTTGGGGTCTTTTCTCTGGAGGCAAGAAAGGTCTTTCTTTTCCCTTCTAGGGTTAGTTAGTTCTCCGGCTGGCGCGAGACGTCTAGAACCAACGTAGGCACGTTCCCTGGCTGCTGCTATTTGTGGTGCTAGGATTAGATATATGGTCAGCTCAGTTACCACTGCCCTATGAGCTGGTTTTTTGTGTTTGCAGACTTAGTAATTATTTCTGAGACCCTCTGCCATTGGGGTCATAACAGTATGCCAGGCCAACATTGAATGTTTAATGCATTGCAGAAGTGGGATAATAAGAAAGGAAATTCTGAGGTTTTTTTTTTTTTCTCCTCTCTTCCTCCCCTTTACCTCTGAGTGGCTTGTGCTTGCTGCAGACATGAATGTCCAGACCTTGATTACAAGTGTGGATCAGCTTGCTGCTCGTGTGCAGGGCATACAAGATTTTGTTACCAGTAGTCCAATGTCTGAACCTAAAATACCTATTCCTGAACTGTTTTCTGGAGACCGATTTAAGTTTAGGAATTTCAGGAATAATTGTAAATTGTTTCTATCTCTGAGACCCCGTTCATCTGGAGATTCAGCTCAGCAAGTTAAAATTGTTATCTCTTTTTTACGGGGTGACCCTCAGGATTGGGCTTTCTCGCTGGCGCCAGGAGATCCGGCATTGGCAAATATTGATGCGTTTTTTCTGGCGCTCGGATTGCTTTACGAGGAACCCAATCTTGAAGTTCAGGCAGAAAAAGCCTTGCTGGCTATTTCTCAGGGCCAGGATGAAGCTGAAGTGTATTGCCAAAAATTTCGGAAATGGTCCGTGCTTACTCAGTGGAATGAGTGTGCTCTGGCCGCAAATTTCAGAAATGGCCTTTCTGAAGCCATTAAGAATGTGATGGTGGGTTTCCACATTCCTACAAGTCTGAATGATTCCATGGCGCTGGCTATTCAAATTGACCGGCGTTTGCGGGAGCGCAAAACCACTAATCCTCTGGTGGTGTTGTCTGAACAAACACCTGATTTAATGCAATGTGATAGAATTCAGACTAGAAATGAGCGGAAAAATCATAGACGTCAGAATGGGTTGTGTTTTTACTGTGGTGATTCTACACATGTTATATCAGCATGCTCTAAACGCCTAACAAGGGTTGTTAGTCTTGTCGCCATTGGTAATTTGCAACCTAAATTTATTTTGTCTGTGACTTTAATTTGCTCATTGTCTTCTTACCCTGTTATGGCGTTTGTGGATTCAGGTGCTGCCCTGAGTCTTATGGATCTGTCATTTGCCAAGCGCTGTGGTTTTGTTCTTGAACCGTTGGTAAATCCTATTCCTCTTAGAGGTATTGATGCTACGCCATTGGCGGAAAATAAACCGCAGTTTTGGACGCAGGTAACCATGTGCATGACTCCTGAACATCGGGAGGTGATTCGTTTTCTTGTTCTGCATAAAATGCATGATTTGGTCGTTTTGGGTCTGCCATGGTTACAGACCCACAATCCAGTCTTGGATTGGAAGGCAATGTCTGTGTCAAGTTGGGGCTGTCAGGGAATTCATGCTGATTCCCCGCCGGTGTCTATTGCTTCCTCTACTCCTTCGGAAGTTCCTGAGTATTTGTCTGATTATCAGGATGTATTCAGCGAGTCCAGGTCCAGTGCTCTGCCTCCTCATAGGGACTGTGACTGCGCCATAGATTTGATTCCAGGTAGTAAATTTCCTAAGGGAAGACTATTTAATCTGTCTGTACCTGAGCATGCTGCAATGCGTTCGTATATCAAGGAGTCTCTGGAGAAGGGGCATATCCGTCCATCCTCTTCCCCTCTTGGTGCGGGATTCTTTTTTGTGGCCAAGAAGGACGGATCTTTGAGACCTTGTATTGACTATCGGCTTCTGAATAAAATCACTGTTAAATTTCAGTATCCTTTGCCTCTGTTGTCGGACTTGTTTGCCCGGATTAAAGGTGCCAAGTGGTTCACCAAGATAGATCTTCGTGGTGCGTACAACCTTGTGCGCATTAAGCAAGGAGATGAATGGAAGACAGCATTTAATACGCCCGAAGGTCATTTTGAGTACTTGGTGATGCCTTTTGGGCTCTCTAATGCTCCCTCAGTGTTTCAGTCCTTTATGCATGATATTTTCCGGAAGTATCTGGATAAATTTATGATTGTTTATCTGGATGATATTCTGGTTTTCTCTGAAGATTGGGACTCACATGTGGAGCAGGTCAGGATGGTGTTTCAGGTTTTGCGTGAGAATGCTTTGTTTGTTAAGGGCTCAAAGTGTCTCTTTGGAGTACAGAAGGTTCCCTTTTTGGGGTTTATTTTTTCCCCTTCTGCTGTGGAGATGGACCCAGTCAAGGTCCGAGCTATTCATGATTGGACTCAACCCACGTCAGTTAAGAGTCTTCAGAAGTTCTTGGGTTTTGCTAACTTCTACCGTCGTTTTATCGCTAATTTTTCTAGCGTTGTTAAACCTTTGACGGATATGACCAAGAAAGGTTCTGATGTTGCTAACTGGGCTCCTGCAGCCGTGGAGGCGTTCCAAGAGTTGAAGCGCCGGTTTACTTCGGCGCCTGTTTTGTGCATGCCTGATGTCTCACTTCCCTTTCAGGTCGATGTGGATGCTTCTGAGATTGGGGCAGGGGCCGTTTTGTCGCAGAGAGACCCTGGTTGCTCGGTAATGAGACCATGTGCTTTCTTCTCTAGGAAGTTTTCGCCTGCTGAGCGGAATTATGATGTTGGCAATCGGGAGTTGCTGGCCATGAAGTGGGCATTTGAGGAGTGGCGTCATTGGATCGAGGGTGCTAAGCATCGTGTGGTGGTCTTGACTGATCACAAAAATTTGATGTATCTCGAGTCTGCTAAATGCCTGAATCCTAGACAGGCCCGCTGGTCATTGTTTTTCTCCCGTTTTGACTTTGTGGTCTCGTATTTACCAGGTTCAAAGAATGTGAAGGCTGATGCTCTTTCAAGGAGCTTTGTGCCTGACTCTCCTGGAGTCGCAGAACCAGTTGGTATTCTTAAAGAGGGAGTTATCTTGTCGGCCATTTCTCCTGATTTGCGATGTGTGTTGCAGAGATTTCAGGATGGTAGACCTGACTCTTGTCCACCTGACAGACTGTTTGTTCCTGATAAGTGGACCAGCAGAGTCATTTCCGAGGTTCATTCCTCGGTGTTGGCAGGGCATCCGGGAATTTTTGGCACCAGAGATCTGGTGGCTAGGTCCTTTTGGTTGCCTTCCTTGTCACGGGATGTGCGGTCATTTGTGCAGTCCTGTGGGACTTGTGCTCGAGCTAAGCCTTGCTGTTCTCGTGCCAGCGGGTTGCTCTTGCCCTTGCCTGTCCCGAAGAGGCCTTGGACACACATTTCCATGGATTTAATTTCAGATCTCCCAGTCTCAGGGCATGTCTGTCATCTGGGTGGTATGTGATCGCTTTTCTAAAATGGTCCATTTGGTGCCTTTGCCTAAGCTGCCTTGCTCTTCCGATCTGGTTCCTGTGTTCTTTCAGAATGTGGTTCATTTACACGGCATTCCTGAGAATATTGTGTCTGACAGAGGATCCCAGTTTGTTTCCAGGTTCTGGCGATCCTTTTGTGCTAGGATGGGCATTGATTTGTCGTTTTCGTCTGCCTTTCATCCTCAGACTAATGGACAAACGGAGCGAACTAATCAGACTCTGGAGGCTTATTTGAGGAGTCTTGTTTCGGCAGATCAGGATGATTGGGTGACCTTCTTGCCGTTGGCTGAGTTTGCCCTTAATAATCGGGCTAGTTCCGCTACTTTGGTTTCGCCATTTTTCTGCAACTCTGGTTTCCATCCTCGTTTGTCCTCGGGACATGTGGAGCCTTCTGACTGTCCTGGGGTAGATTCTGTGGTGGATAGGTTGCAGCAGATCTGGAATCATGTGGTGGACAACTTAAAGTTGTCACAGGAGAAGGCTCAGCGTTTTGCCAACCGCCGCCGCGGTGTGGGTCCCCGACTTCGTGTTGGGGATTTGGTATGGCTGTCTTCTCGATTTGTTCCTATGAAGGTCTCCTCTCCTAAATTTAAGCCTCGCATCATCGGTCCTTACAAGATATTGGAAATCCTTAATCCTGTGTCCTTTCGCTTGGATCTTCCGGTGTCGTTTGCCATTCACAACGTGTTCCATAGGTCTTTGTTGCGGCGGTACGTTGTACCTGTGGTTCCTTCTGTTGAGCCTCCTGCTCCGGTGTTGGTTGAGGGCGAGTTGGAGTACGTGGTGGAGAAGATCTTGGATTCTCGTCTCTCCAGACGGAGGCTTCAGTATCTGGTCAAGTGGAAGGGCTATGGTCAGGAGGATAATTCCTGGGTGGTTGCTTCTGATGTGCATGCGGCCGATTTAGTTCGTGCCTTTCACGCTGCTCATCCTGATCGCCCTGGTGGTCTTGGTGAGGGTTCGGTGACCCCTCCTTAAGGGGGGGGTACTGTTGTGAATTAGACTTTTTGGCTCCCTCTTGTGGGTACTAGTGATATGACTCTGGGATTGTCTTTCCTCAGTTTGGCACCCACCTGGGTCGTTAGTCCAGGGGTGTTGCTATATAAACTTCCTGGATCCTTAGTCCAGTGCCTGGCATCATTGTAATCAGATCCTCTCTGTTTGCTCCTGTCTGCTGGTCTGGTTCGTGCAAAATTAAGCTAAGTCCTGCTTCTTTGTTTTTTGGTTATTTGCTTTGCTCTTATTTTTGTCCAGCTTGTACTAAATGTGATTCCTGACTTTGCTGGAAGCTCTAGGGGGCTGGTGTTCTCCCCCCGGACCGTTAGACGGTTTGGGGGTTCTTGAATATCCAGCGTGGATATTTTGATAGGGTTTTTGCTGACCATATAAGTCATCTTACTATATTCTGCTATTAGCTAGTGGGCCTCTCTTTGCTAAATACCTAGCTCATTTTTACGTTTGTCTTTTCCTCTTACCTCACCGTTATTATTTGTTGGGGGCTTGTATCCAACTTTTGGGGTCTTTTCTCTGGAGGCAAGAAAGGTCTTTCTTTTCCCTTCTAGGGTTAGTTAGTTCTCCGGCTGGCGCGAGACGTCTAGAACCAACGTAGGCACGTTCCCCAGCTGCTGCTATTTGTGGTGCTAGGATTAGATATATGGTCAGCTCATTTACCACTGCCCTATGAGCTGGTTTTTTGTGTTTGCAGACTTAGTAATTATTTCTGAGACCCTCTGCCATTGGGGTCATAACAATCTCCTACCTTGAACATGGGTGCAGGTTTACGGAATCTATCAGCTGATCTCTTATAACATTTTTGAGCTGTGGTCAGGGATTCCTTCAGAACCTCCAGATACTGTCTCATCGCAGTCAGCCTTTCCTCCACTGCCGGAACCGGAGAATTAATTGGAGACCTAGGTAAAATACACGGATGATAACCCAGATTTGCAAAGAAAGGTGTAAATTTAGTGGAGGCGCTCTGAAAATTATTATATGAAAATTCGGCTAACGGCAACAACTCCAACCAATCATCCCGGAGATGGCTGACAAAACATCTTAGATATTGTTCCAGCGTCTGGTTGGTACGCTCAGTCTGACCATTTGTCTGGGGATGGTAAGCGGAAGAGAGACAGACATTAATATTGAGTGCAGAGCAAAACCCCTTCCAGAATCTTGAAGTGAACTGTACTCCACGGTCAGAGATGATCTCACCCGGAATCCCGTGCAACCGAAAGACATTCTGTATAACCAAGTTCACTGTATCTTTAGCTGAGGGGAGGCCGGTGCACAGAAAAAAATGAGCAGCTTTAGTCAGGCAATCAACTACCACCATGATTGTATTCATGCCCCCCGATGTAGGCAGCTCCACAATAAAGTCCATTGATATAGACCCCCAAGGGCAGGACGGAAAAGGTAATGGTTGTAGAAAAAACATAGGTGCCACATGAGGAGTCTTGTAACGGGCACATACCTCGCAAGAGAGAACATAGTCCTTGGTATCCTTCAGGCAAGTTGGCCACCAGAAGAATCGGCTCAGGAACTCTTGTGTCTTCTGCACCCCCCTGTGACCAGCCAACCTGGAGTCATGTACCAACTTGAGGATCTGCAGACGGACGACCTCCTGGACATAGATACGTCGATCTCTGAACCACATTCCACCCTTAAAGACAAGATTAATATCCACAGGTTGGTTGGCCAGAAATACATCATCTTCATAGGCCTCCCTGCACTCCTTCCACAAGTCCTGATCGTGGATAACTCCGATGAAATTGGCATCAGATAGAATGGTCTTGGACGGGGCTCCAGGTACGGAATCCGCAGCATGGATTCGGGATAAAGAATCAGCCTTCCCATTACAAGAACCTGGACAGTACGAGATAACAAAGTTAAATTGAGTTAAAAATAAATTCCAGGGAGCCTGATGAGGAGAAAGACATCTAGCGGATCTAAGGAACTCTAGATTGCAATGGTCAGTTAGCACTATGATCTGTTGTGCAGCTCCTTGCAGATGATGCCTCCATTCTTTGAAAGCCGCAATAATAGCCACCAATTCCTTGTCTCCCACGTCGTAATTCTTCTCTGCTGAGGTTAGTCTATGGGAAAAGAAAGCACAAGGATGTAGCAGACCCTTCTCTCCAGTTCTTTGGGAGAGAATAGCCCCCAACGCATTATCAGAAGCGTCCACCTCCACAATGAAAGGAAGTGTTGGATCTGGGTGTATCAACAGCGGTGCTGATGTGAAACAGATCTTAAGCCGATCAAAAGCTTATTGAGCCTGTGATGACCACTTAAAGGGCTTTTCCTTCTTTGTCAAGGAAGTAATGGGACGGACAATATCAGAAAAATTTCAAATGAAGCGTCTGTAGAAATTTGCAAAACCAATAAAACGTTGGATCTCCTTAACGTTCTTGGGTACCGGCCAGTCAAGGATAGCCTGAATCTTACCAGATTCCATGTTCAGCCCCTGGGGAGAGATGATATAACCTAATAACTGTATCTCAGAACGATGGAACTCGCATTTCTCCGGCTTAATATACAGATGGTTCTCTTTCAGACATCTTAAAACAGTTTTGACATGTTCTTCATGTTCCTGTAGAGAGTCAGAAAAGATTAGTATATCGTCCAAATAGATCACTACAAACTGGTCCAACAAATCTCTGAAAATGTCATGAGCAAGGTGTTGAAATGTTGCAGGGGCGTTACAAAGCCCGAAGGGCATCACAAGAGATTCAAAGTGTCCATACCGGCATCTGAATGCTGTCTTCCACTCATCCCCTGGACAAATACGCACCAAATTATAAGCCCCACGAAGATCCAGTTTAGAGAACACCATAGCATGGCGGACTCTTTCCAGTAAGTCGGGAATCAGAGGCAAAGGGTAATGGTTTCGTATGGTTACCTTATTGAGTTCTCGATAGTCAACACAGGGTCTCAGGGTCCCATCCTTCTTCTTTACAAAAAAGATAGGTGCCCCTGCTGGTGAGGAAGAAGGACGTATGAAGCCTTTGGCCAGATTTTCATCAATATACTCTTTTAAGGCTTGTAGCTCAGGTGCCGCCAAAGGGTATACTTTACCAAAAGGAATGGCTGCCCCGGTAAGCAGCTCAATGGGACAGTCATAATGCCTGTGTGGAGGAAGCTGATCTGCATTCTTCTTGTCACAGATGTCAGAGAACTCTTTAGAAGCTGGAGGTAAAGAAAATACCTGTACATGTGGTTCCGTAGCCGTGGACTCAGGGACAGCTTCTGTTAACGCTGAGTTGCTCCTTGTTGGGAAGATAATCTCCTTGGTCTCCCAGTTGATAATTGGGTTCTGAGAACGCAACCAAGGAATGCCTAAAATCACAGGAAAATGAGGAGAAGAAATTAGCAAGAAAGAAAGTTGCTCCTGATGATTAGGATCCAACAAAATTTCAAGGGGTACGGTCTCCTGATCCACAGGCTCAGAGATTAAAGTTGACCCATCCACTGTTTCCATGGTAATTGGAGAGGCTCTTTGCTGAATTTTAATACCATGTTCCTTGGCAAATGCGATATCCATGAAATTGCCACCTGCACCAGAGTCAATCATAGCTGAACTGGAAATCCACTGTCCTGAACACAGGATCTTAATAGGGAGAGAACAGTGAGAGTTCTTTTCCTTCAGCTCCTTGGGGGGTGAAGTCATAGAAAGTGAATGGAATACAGCGTTTAAAGGCAGGCTACATTCAGAGATGTCAGATTCATCATCACAGTTGTCATACTCCCCTATTGCTGCTAGCACCTTGTTAGGCCGTCTAGGACACTTAGGACAATTGATCAAGAAGTGGTCAGACTGGCCGCAGTAGAAACATAGACTTTCACGAAGGCGATGCTCCCAGTGCTCATTGATCTCGCGCCTCTGAACGGAATCAATTTGCATGGGCACCTCCTCCACCTCCCGAGAGGTTTTACCTGCAGGCTCTTTGGAAGGAAGGGAAAAGTTAGAAACACGGTTATATGCAGCAAATTTCTCCTGCCTACGCTCAGTAAGGCGAATGTCTATGCGCACACAATGCTGTATAAATGTCTCTAGCTCTTGTGGTGACTCAGAGCGGGCTAGTTCATCTTTTACAATACTAGACAGACCCCTTTTTAAAATAGGCAATTGTGCATAACTGTCCCAATTGGTATCTACCGCCAATCTCCTGAATTCAGTGGCATACTCAATAACAGAACGTCTAGCCTGGCGTAAAGACAACAAAGCAGATTCAGCAGTTGCACGGCGATTAGGGTCATCAAACATTAATGCCATAGTGGCCAAGAAATCATCCAAGTCATTTAACCGTGGGTCACGAAACTCAATCATCGGAGGTGAGCGTTCGTGAGGTCAGCAGCATTATTACACACAATACTTTGGATCTATCAGTAGGAAAACGGTCAGCATGCACATCAAAATATAGCATACATTGATTCACAAAGCCACGAAATTTGTCGCGATCACCATTAAATCTGAATGGGGCCAACTTAGGTGGGCCAGCTGGTGGCGGTTGCCCAGAGGGTAAAGTCACTTGTGCAGCTATTTGCGTGCTTATGTCCTGAAAAGCCCGTCCATACTGGGACTCTATGCCAGCAAGTTTGTTTTCCTGGGCTGCCATGCAGTTGCTGAAGTCCTGCAAAGTTTGTCCAAACACTTGTTGATTGTGTTCAAAGCTTCCAAACTTCTTTTGCAGACCTCCCACATCTTTCTGCAGTGATCTAAATATGGAAAACACCTGCTCTAATTTTCTTTCTGCAGTCATTGTTCCAGCAGTCTCCTTTTTTTTTTTAGGCTAGAGTATCCTGTAATAATTATAGGGGATAACTCAGGAGACTCTTTGCATGGAACAAGACAACTACAGGACACAGTTTTATAAGTGGTAAAGTCTGTATTATCACACGGTGATTCAAACAGGTGCAGAGGGAAACTCAAGTCTACAACACTTGGTGCAAATAATAAATGCAGCTTAGCAGTCTATAGGAAACTTCAGAGGAAAATGCAATCAAGCAGAAAGTCTATGAAGCACAGTTATTCTTGAGGATACTTGACACGAATAAATCCTTGTCTTAGTTCAGGCACCGATAGATATGCTTATTAGGCAGTTCAAATCATATCTTAGCTCAACCAGGGAGGCCTGGCTAATATTCTCAGGTTATTGCAAAGCAGAAACAGTTTACATGTCCAGCAAATGCAGATGGAAGTAAAGACGAACAGCAGAAGAAGGAGGATTACTGGAAACTTGTGTATGCAGCAAGAACTCAGAGCAGAGTAGTAGGATCACCACACAGGTTCACAGGAGCAGGTGTATAGCCAGGGAGTAATCAGAGGTCAGGAGCTGGATGCAAGGCAGAATACTCTAGCACAGACTAAAGGCTGGGGTGGAGTTTTATAGCAGGAAGACACAGTGCACATGAGACCAAAGACGCCATCTTGGAAAAGGGCAGTAATGCACAAAAGGTAAAAAATGTTCAGAGTCCTGACAGTTTGGAGCATGAAGTCAATGTTATACAGGCCTCAAAGACAGGCCCAAAAATATTATTCTGTTACTAATGTAAAACAGTAGGGGACATCTCAGTTTGAAATTGTTTTAAGCATCTAGTCAATGTTATACAGGCCTCATAAACAGGCCTCCCAAAAATTCTTCTGTTGCTAATGTACTACAGTAGGGGAAATCTAATTAAAAAAATTGCTTCGAACATATCTTCTTTGTCATCCAGCCCTTATCCACACTTAAACAATTATTTCTTCTGTTACTAATGTCATACAGTAGGGGACATCTCACTTTGAAATTGTTTGGAGCATCTAGTCAATGTTATACAGGCCTCATTGACAGGCCCCCCAAAAATTATTCTAATACTAATGTAATACAGTAAAGGAAATCTAATTTAAAAATTGTTTGGAGCATATCTTCTTTGTCATCCAGCCCTCACCCACACTTAAACAATTCTTTCTTCTGTTATTAACGTCATTCAGTAGGGGACATCTCACTTTGAAATTGTTTGGAGCATGTAGTCAATGTTATACAGACCTCATCGAAAGGCCCCTACAAAAGATTCTGTTATTAACGTAGTATAGTAGGGGTCTTCTCAGTTTTAAATTGTTTTAAGCATCAAGTCAATGTTATAGAGACCTCATTAACAGGCCCCCAAAAATTATTTTGTTACTAACATAATACAGTAGGTTAAATCAATATTGAAAATTGTTTGGAGCATATCTTCTTTGTCATCCAGCCATCCACACTTAAACAAATCTTTCTTCTGTTACTAATGTCATACAGTAGGGGACATCTCACTTTGAAATTGGTTGTAGCATCTATTTGATGTTATACAGGCCTCATCCACACACAAAAAAAATCTGTCATTAATGTCATACAGTAGGGGACATCTCACTTTGAAATTTTTTGTAGCAGATCTTCTTTGTCATAAATGCCTCATCGACACTGAAACAATTTATTCTCCTGTGAGTAGCGTGATTCATCACGCCATATTTCACCTTCTAATTTTGTGCCACTGAAATTCAGCTGTGTGCAGAGGCTGGGCAGAGTAAAATGTCATGGTTGTGGTCTGGGTTCTCTCCTGGTCTTCACGGGGTTAATTGTCTTTGGCCTCCTTTTGGATCCAGGAGGGACATATATACCCACAGCCTGTCAGTTATACCTACGCCCTCGGCTGAGTGTGTTGACCCTCGTGTGCCTGTACTTTGTGCCTGCTCTTGAGCTTGATCTTTTGGCTCTAACCCAGTTTGTCCCTTTGTTTGTGATTTGGTATTGTGTCTCGGGACTGTTTGCTTGCTCGTTTGGTATATCGTCTCTTCCCTGGCTTTTTGACTACCCGCTCTGTCTTTCCCCTCTGGTACCGCGATGATATCTCTAGTTCTGACCTGGCCTGGCCCTTATTATGTCACTGACTGTGCCCTCTCCCTCTTGAAACTGTGGCGTCCTCTGGTTGTAATCTTTGCCTGTCCGACATTTCTCCTACTTTCTTCGTCAGAGTCTAGCTCCGGCAGTGGTCTCTGCCCTGGCCACTCCCCACAGCGGTCATGTGCTTCAGGTCCTGTCTGCCTGAAGCACATCTCTTCGCCACCGCTGCTCCACATCTCTGGGATCCTAAACTGACCCCGCAATCTGTCATTCAGGCCACTCGCACTGGGCTAGTCTGTAAGTACCATGCAGAGTGCTTGACATTGTAACTGACCTCACTCACAAGGGGGCTGATATGGGGAATTGGTCCGTGTCTGCGAAAAATTATTTTCTGGCTTTGAAAAAATGTTTTTCTTCCGCTCCTGTATTGGTTCAGCCAGATTCATCAAGACCTTCTACAGTGGAGGTCGACGTGTCTGTGGTGCGGGTGAGGGCAGACTTGTCTCAAGGTCCTTCTACCCTTACTAACCTTAAATCTTGTGCCTTCTTTTCTTGAAAATTCTCTTCCGCAGAGAGAAATTATGATGTAGGCAATAGGGAACTGTTGGCTGTCAAATTGGCCTTCAAAGAATGGAGACATTTTTTGGAAGGGGCAATTCACCCCATTACCGTAATCACGGGTCACAAAAATTTAGCCTATAACGAGTCTGCCAAGAGATTGACCCCAGACAGGCTTGATGGGTGCTGTTTTTTCCTGTTTTTATTTTACTATTACCTTCTGCCCGGGATCCAAAAATATTAAGGCGGATGCCTTGTCCCGAAGTTTTGATCCCGTGTCTCCTCCTAAACCTCCATCCTCCATTCTTCAGCCAGAGGTGGTCATGGCCGAAATTACATCTGAATTAGAGAGAGAGATTTTGGAGGTGCAGGCGTGGGCTCCCAGGGGTAAACCCTTATGTAAATTATGTGTATCGGAACATTTCCATCTCAAATTTGTGTCTGACTGTGGGGGTTGCGCCCATTCAAAAAATTCTCATTGCCGACCGGCCAGGGAATTGGTGCCTTTCACAATTCCAGATAGACCATGGACACATTTGTCCATGAACTTTATCACAAATCTTCCTCTTTCCAGGGGCAACTCTGTGGTCTGGGTGGTGGTGGATAGGTTCTCCAAGCAGGCCCATTTTGTTACTCTGTCCGCTTTACCGTCTACTGAGACTTTGGCCCGCTTGTTTATACAACATGTGGTCTGGCTGCATGGCATCCCAGGGGATATTGTATTGGACAGAGGTGTGCAGTTTGTGGCCAGATTTTGGAGGGCTTTTTGCAAGAAGTTGGAGGTTATGTTATCTTTTTCCTCTGCTTATCTCCTGGAGTCCAACGGACAGACCGAATGCACAAATCAGTCTCTGGAAAAATTCTAAGATGCTTAGCCTCTGCCAGACAGGAGGACAGGTGTGAGGTATTACCCTTGGCAGAATTTGCATTCAACAGCTGTGTGAGTCAGTCTATGGGGAAATCTCCCTTTCTCATCAACTAGGGGTTCAATCCGCATTTTGGGTAATTTTCTCGTATGGATTCAGGTTGTCCTGGGGCTGAGTGTATTGTTCAACATTTGAGAACTCTTTGGGGGGAAGTTCAGAGTAACATCTCCAAGGCCCAGGAAAAATACAAACGGTTTGCAGATAGGAGGGGGTCAGGTCCAGCGTTCATTTTGAGGGATAAGGTGTGGTTGTCCACTCGCAATATCAAACTCAAGGTACCCTCGATGAAGCTGGGACCTAAGTTTACTGGGCCTTACAAAGTGGTGGAAAAGGTCAATCCTGTAGCCTACAGGTTACAGTTGACAGCCTCCTTCAAAATATCTGATGTCTTTCATAAGTCTCTCTTAAAACCGGTGGAAGTGGTCAAGGAAGATCCCTCGTCCGATACTCTGCCAGTATTGGTGGAGGGGCAGTTGGAGTGTGAGGTGGGTCTCATTGAGGATTCACAGATAGTGAGCCAGAATCTCCAGTATTTGGAACATTGGAAGAAGTATGCTCTGGAAGATCGGTCATGGGTTCCGGCCAGTTTGGTACATCCTGATCAACTGGTCCGGGCTTTTCATGCCAGGCATCCGAAGAATCCTGGGGGGTTCGGTGGCCCCCCCCATTGAAAGGGGGGTACTGTCATGGTTGTGGTCTGGGTTCTCTCCCGGTCCTCACAGGTTTAATTGTGTTTGGCCTCCTTTTGGATCTGGGAGAGACATATATACCCACACCAGGCTTAGGTTCCCTGTAAGTTATACTTATGCCCTCGGCTGAGCGTGTTGACCCTCGTGTGCCTGTGCTTTGTGCCTGCTCTTTTGCTTGATCTTTTGGCTCTCTGACCTGGTTTGTCCCTTTGTTTGTGATTTGGTATTCTCTCTTGGTACTGTTTGCTTGCTTGTTTGGTATATTGACTCATGCCTGGCTTTTTGACTACCCGCTCTGTCTTTCCCCTCTGGTACCACGATGATATCTCTGGTTCTGACCCCGGCCTGGCCCTGATTACATCACTGACTGTACACTCTGGAAACTGTGTCATCCGCTGGTTGTGACCTCCGCCTATCCAACAGTTTTCTTACTTTCCCCGTTGGAGCCTAGCTCTCCAGAGCTCCGACAGTGGTCTCCAGGTCCTGCCAGCCTGAAGCACATCTTTTCGCCACCGCCGCTCCACATCTCTGGAATCCTCAACTGACCCAGAATCTGTCATTCAGGGCACTTGCACCGTGCTAGTCTGTAAGTACCATGCGGAGCGCTTGACATACAAAATCTGATTTTTAGTTGCTAATATTGTGTTCCTAGCACACTATCTGAGCATCATGACTGGGAAAAAGCTAGGTTTTGGCGGAAGGGGTTTGGTGTTCGAGGTGTATGTGAGGTAGGTGTTAATGTTTCTGAGAGCACTAGTGAACCACTAGCGTGACGTCAGAGGTGTATCTGGGGAAGCAGCCGGGTCAAGTGCCCTGGGTGCAGCAGGCAGGGGGGTGAAGTCAGGGGCCACCTAATGCAGCAGTCTGCAATGTCTCCCCTGGCAGCTGCATTCTGCCGGGCCCCGGACTAAGAGTTGGCTGTTCTCTGTGCCGACTGCTCCCAGGAACCCTGCACCGGCTGCACTGGGGTCTGGAGGTGGAGGGGTCCCCCGTAGAGTGGCTAATAATGAGAGCATTCTGGCTCCTGGCCAGATTGCCATCATATGCAGCAAGCAGGGAGAGATCTCTGCAGCTCCGCAGCCTGCAAGAGAAAATAGCAGCGGCGCTACAGCAATCTGCCCTGCTTCCTGCCCTCTCTTCCTCTCACACAGACAGCAGTGCCGCTGGATTACATCATTATTCAGCTGTGCCAGAGAGAGGAAGGCGATGGAGATGCTGCGGCAGAGCGCTCAGAGGTGAGAGGTGCTGTGTGTGTACACCTGTTGTGTGTACGTGTGTGTGTGAATGTGCAGAGAGATAAATGGTGTTGTGTGTGTGTAGGGGGAGGAGAGGGCAATGATGGGGCTGATGGGGAGAAGGCAATGATGGGGTGATGGAGAGGGCAATGATGGGGATGGTGGGGAGGAGGAAATGATTGAAGTGGTGGAATGGGCAAGGATGGGGATGCTGGGGGAGGAAATGATGGATGTGGTGGAAAGGGCAATGATGGGGGTTATGGGGGAGGAGGAAGTGATGGAGATGGTGGAATGGGCAATGACGGTGGTGAGGGAGAATGCAATGATGGTGGTGGGGAGGAGGAAATGATGGAGGTGGTGGAAAGGGCAATAATGGGGGTGGAGGGGGGAGAGTTTTTTCTCCATAGACTTTTATTAGCAACGCATTGCGACGCAGTGCCACACGTCGCATCCGTCATGCGACGGTTGCGTTGTGTTTTGGCGCACCGCCGCCACAAAAAAAGTTACATGTAACTTTTTTTGTGCATCGAGACCGCCATTTTCGACCTCGCATGCGCGGCTGAAACTCCGCCCCCTCCTCCCCGGACCTTGCAATGGGGCAGCGGAAGCGTCGTAAGACTGCTTCCGCTGCCCACGTCGGGCATTTTTTGCACAGTATGCGTCGGTACGTCGGGCCGATGCAGGGCAACGGCCCCGTACCGATGCTAGTGTGAAAGCAGCCTAATTCTCATGTTTTTATTTATGTTAGGAGCATTAAAGGGAATGTCCAGGTTTATAATGAGTCTGCAGTCATTCTTTGTGACTGCAAACTTCTGAATTCTCTTGATGCACACTGCACGCTGTCAGGATTCTCTTGTGCTGGCGATTTAGATACATGCAGTCACGTTCCGACTAGACATGTGTGGCCTCACTCAATGAAAATGAACTGATCGAGGTCGGGCACGTCTAGTCAGAATGTGTTCAGAAGTATACAAATCACATGCTTGTGCTGACTTGACTGTCCATTGGCAAGGGAGAATCCTAAAAGTGTGCAGTGCATTCGTTGTGAGAATTCAGAAGCCTGCAATGTCAGGATACAGCTTTGCAGGTTCCAGTAGTCATCACATGGACACTCCACTCATATGTGACTTTCACACTTATGGTCATGTGACAACGAGCTTCTCTTCCTGCTTCTCTCAGTTTTTCACTGAACATTGAGAGCATTAGGGAGAGCGGCTCGTGGATACATGCCTAAGTGTGCAAATCGCACATGTCCTTGGGGGGGCTCCAAAATGAATTCTTGCCCTGGGTGCCAGAAAACCTAGATACATCTCTGCGTGACGTCCTATCCAAAGACAGCTGACAACTTCTGCTACTGGATGTTGTAATTTTTAGTGTGCTGCATCATTCTCGCGTAATTGCAGTCTCTGATATATTTAGTGGAGCTTATGTGCCTGCTGTTGATGCTGCTGCTGGAGATGTTAATACTAATTTGTGGAAATGTAAACAGTCATGTTTGGGTGTCCATCTTCGGGTTGGGTGCAGTGGAAGACCTGTCGGTCTCTATTGTACTAATTCTACTGTGATGAAATTGATACCACTTTGTTGGTGTCTGCCACTAACTTTTGGAAATGTGAACATTCCTGGTTGGGTGTCCATCTGCTGGATTGGGTATAGTGGAAGACCTGTCTGTATCTATAATACTATTTATTTTCTACTGTGGTAAAATTGATGACACTTTGTTAGAGTCTGACACTAATTTTTGGAAATGTGAACACTCTTTGTTGGGTGTCCATCTGCTGGATTGGGTGTAGTGGAAGACCTTTCGGTCCCTATTAGACTATTTCTACTGTCTTGAAATTGATGTCACTTTGTTGGTGTGTGCAAATACATTTTTGTAAATGTGTAGATTCCGCGTTGGGTCTCCTTCATGTGTGTTACCTGTAGCAGTAGGCCTCCGATACCGGCAGTCCTCCACTGTCTGTGAGTCAACTACCCGTGTTTAGTGTTGAGCGATACCGTCCGATACTTGAAAGTATCGGTATCGGAAAGTATCGGCCGATACCGGCAAAGTATCGGATCTAATCCGATACCGATACCCGATACCAATACAAGTCAATGGGACTCAAGTATTGGACGGTATTCCTGATGGTTCCCAGGGTCTGAAGGAGAGGAAACTCTCCTTCAGGCCCTGGGATCCATATTAATGTGTAAAATAAAGAATTAAAATAAAAAATATTGCTATACTCACCTCTCCGACGCAGCCTGGACCTCACCGAGGGAACCGGCAGCGTTCTTTGCTTAAAATGCGCGCTTTTACTTCCTTCCGTGATGTCACGGCTTGTGATTGGTCGCGTGCCGCCCATGTGGCCGCGACGCGACCAATCACAGCAAGCCGTGACGTAATTTTCAGGTCCTCAATGCCTAATTCTAGGCATTCAGGAATTTAAAATTACGTTCCGGCTTGTGATTGGTCGCGTCGCGGTCACATGGGTGACGCGACCAATCACAAGCCGTGACGTCATGGGAGGCAGGAGACGCGCGCATTTTTAAAATTACGTCACGGCTTGTGATTGGTTGCGTGCCACCCATGTGACCGCGACGCGACCAATCACAGCAAGCCGTGACGTAATTTCAGGTCCTGATGCCTATTTCTGCATTGAGGATCCCAAAAACCTGAAAATAAAATTATCAATACCAAAGAAGAAAAAAGAGCCATCGGATCACTACGAAAAATACAGCAGTAGGAAAGGAGAGCGACCCCGTCAACCCGCTGAGTCCTTTGATTTTGCCTAGCGCAGGTGTTGCTCATTGCTGTCCAGCCATCTGAGTGCCTACTTATCCTCCGTAAAAAATTGTACTGCCCCCTCGGTGACCACTCTCAATTTGGCTGGGTACAACTTCGAGTAGGTGACACCCAGCTCCCTCAGCCTCTTCTTGATATTCCAAAATTTGTCCCTTTGTTTCTGCACTTCTATGGAAAAGTCAGGAAATATGGATATCCTGGAGCCATTTATCTTGAGACCGGATGCTCTCTGGCATGTCTAAGAATTGCGTCTCTGTCATGGTAGTGCAGGACCTTAGCCAGCACTTGTCTGGGAAGGCATCCAGTGGGGAAGGGATGTGTAGGAACACGATGGGCCAGTTCAATTGCATACATGCGGGAAAACTTGCCAGAACCAATAATGTTTAGTACCCATTTTTCAAAAAACTCTGTCAGTGCCGCTCCTTTCATCTTTTCTGGCACTCCAATCAGCCGCATATTATTGTGCCTAGACCTGTTCTCAAGGTCATCTGCTTTCGCTTGTATGGCAGAAATCGCAGCACTCATGCGTTTAGTGGCCTTATCCGCTTTTGCTATATAGTCCTCAGCATTGCTGATGCGCTTTTCAGCCTCTCCCATTCTTTCCTTAGTTACATGCATTGAATGCTGCAGTTTAGACATGTCTGCCTGCAGGACCCCTAGTTTTGCAGTCACATTGGTGATAGTAGTATGACTGTGAAGGACCACCTTAAACACATCTTTCAAAGTGGGCTCCTCAGTAATCTGAAGCCCACCTATGCATGTTGCAGTGCCCCTCTCAGTCCCTCCACTGTCCCCTTCATCTTCCTCCTTCGCATCAGCATAGCTCCCTCCATCACTTTCTGCTCCCTCCTCCTCCCCTATCTTCTCCTGTTTCACATACCACTCAGGCTTGTTTTGTGTCCCATTAATCACCGCCGGGTTCCGGGTCACATCCACCTCTCGTGCAAATCTTTGGAGCTTAGCCGTGGCATCAGCTCCCTTGGAGTTCTTCCCATGCCTTCTCCAGCTCTGCTGGCAGCGTTTCTTTCCGACCGGCGCCATCTTGGATCCTTCTCTCCAACTTCCCCGCCTCCCTTCTGGAGCTCTTTCTGCCTGTCATTGCTCCACAGGTATGGGCCTTTGTATGCACCGCACTAGTTGCAGTTTCCCCTGTTAAATGTTGGTATTTGACCCCGATTTTAAAGGCTGCAATCAGTATAGTAGCTGATGGTGAGCGGGAGCTCCTGCCACAGATTTCTGCTCACATCCCATTCAGGCTATGCCCCCATGTCTTTTTATTTTTATCATTTAGTTTTCTTATATATCCTATATGAGATCCTTTCTTTTCCCTCTTTTTTTGTATTATGGACTGATGTATAATGGTTTATACATTTGTGTAATTGTATTGTTTAGCTGTTATATTTTAGTTCTGAGGAAAGCCATTTTAGGCCGAAACTTCAACTGTTTTAGTGGATCCCTCCTGCTTTTTTCTATGTGCAATAAATATATTATTTCAGCATCGAATATTGGAGTGCCAAATTCTTTTTTACTTATCTATGGGTGGAACCCTATTTCAGCACCCTATAAGAGTGCCACAAAGCCTTTCAACAACAGTGTTGTGCTCAATAACCTAACACAGCCTGGTGCAGAGTATATAAGAGTTATAATCTGCTGTGCACTCTCTCTTTTTCTGTGCACTTTTTTTGGGGTGCAACAAAGGAGGAGAGCATGAAATAGAAGACATGGACATGGCCTTTGCACTGCTGATGGTGGTGTCGGTGTAGCTGATGCAGGGAGAGGACATGGTCATCCTATGCCTGCTATGCATCCAAATGAAACACCTTCCTCTGGTGCATACATGCAACAGGACGTTATTTTCCTAGGTCCAAGTACAGCTGGACAAATGGTGAGGTTAGAACATGTTGAGGTGGTTTTAATTTAGATGGCTGAGAGTACCTCCAATTCCTTTGCACTATCTAACACCCGGTCCACTGCTGAAAGCGCAGAATTGGCACCTGCTGACCATGGGCATCTGTCTTTCAACTCCTCCACTTGCAAATCAGTCAAGCATTCTGAGCCCCAAGTCATGCAGCAGTCACTACTGCTTTTTGATTACTCCACTGGCTAAGGTTCTATATGCCGTCCACCTGGCCCTGCCTCACAAGTGGCACTAGTGGAAGAGATTGCGTACACTGATGTACAACCAATTTTTCAGTTGGAGGATGAGTACTTGGGAGGGCTTGGGCACACGGTCATCAGAGCATCACAGCACATCTCTGATGCTGATTACAAAACACAGGTGCCAACTGCTGCGTCTTTCTGCAGTCTCCAGACTGGCAAGGAGGGCAGGGGTGAGGAGTGGGAGGAAGATTATGCTGGGGATGATGAACTCCTAGTCCCCACATGGAGTGAAGGCCATCCATTTGACATGCACAGTTCAGAGGAAGAGGAGGTGGTCACGCTGCCCAAGCTGCACAGCAAAAGAGGGAGCAGAATACAAAAGCACAGCGGCCAGCCCCTAGCCAGTAAGTCAGCTGCTACTGCCCACCATTCCAACGAATGCACAGTGACCTAATACAGCCTGGTGCTCGGTGACCAAATACAGCCTGTTGCAGAGTATCCATAATGCAGCCTGGTGCTCAGTGACCTAAAACAGCCTGGTGCAGACTCTTAGTCTCTAACATGCTCTTTTAATAGAGTCATGTGACTAGATTTCATTAGTACCACCTTACTTTTCTAACGTTTTGTTAACTCTGGCCCAATATTTTTGAGGTGTTTCTAAATTCATTGCTGTTTCCAAACTAAATGGAAAAGGGTCTATCTTTCAACTTCTGATATGTTTTCTGTGTTATCTTACGTTTTGTTTTCTTGTCATTATACACATCATCCCATTTTGAGGGGCAATATTATTTCTTAATACAACTATGGAAGTATTAAAACTTCCCCCTAATGTGTTTCACCATGTTAGCGGTGTCATCAACAGACGGGACAATGATGTGAGCAGCCATGTGAATATTTGGAGGTCTGTAGCTGGAGCAGAAATGTCAGGTGAAAGGACCAAGGTCAGAGGACAGGAATAAACTAAGCAGGATAGAGGCTATAGATCATGGCAGGTTAAAGCTGGCATCTAGTAGTAGACCGTCAGGCTTTTACATTTTGTCAACCCCAGAGAAGGGAGTTAATTAGATAACAAGAGTTAAAGTAAACTTGACATCTGATCTGATGCATGCTGACCAATGTTATGTTTGTAATTGCAATATTAGAGGAAAAATAGGTCTTAAAAGCTGCAGTGGGAGATTAGTCAGAAATGCAAGTCCTCAGCAGCTTTTTCCCACCCACTGCCAATAACTCACAAGTATTTACCTACACACGCACAACAGGAAAGATCTGTCAGTCATGAGAAGCAGGTGGGGAGAATTCACAATGGACCCACCATTACAACTAGTCTCCTGTGAAGCTTGGTGCCTGACAGCTTTTAAAGTATGTTTATTTCTGAAATGGGGCAGAATTTCACAGTAAAACAAACATAGCTGTAATCATACAGCTAGTGCCTGATACATGTGGAGCACCCCCATGGGGCCGTGAGGTACTCGGTACTGGGTCCAGCAGTTCACAGGGGTATGTCACGGTGGCTGACCCCGTCCGTGGCCCTGGGACATCCATGTAAAAGGGGAAAGATCTTTAAAGGGATAGAGTTTATGTTCGTGATACCACCTGTGGTATTCGGTCAAGGTGACCGATGCTGCTTTAAGGGGTCTGCTGGGGTGATGTTATGGCAGCTAGATGGTGTACCTTCCCACAGGTGAAGTATATCCCCAGGGCTTTCTCAGTGTGTAGATGGTGGATGGTGAGAGGCGCAGCGAAGAACGAAGACACAAGGTTGCAGTCTCTTTACCTTTTACTGAAGACTTCAGCATCCACAGTCCAGGGCACCAGATCACAGGGCAGGCAGAGTCCGGCCTGTATGGAGGCAAGTCCAGAGTCCCCTTGTCCAGGTGGAAATCAGTAGCCTTCCCTTGCGCTGTAGTGGTGTAGTCCCTTACTGCCTATGGCTTCACATAAGAGTCTCACAGTTGCAATGTTTTGCTCTCTCTGTCCCCCGTATAGGATAGGACAAACCCATATGACTGGTGGCTTGAGGCTGTTTATAGGGACTCTAGCACGCCCCGGCCTCTAAGGGTGCCACCGTGCCTCCTGGGTGTAGGGGCGGACAGGTAACCTGCAATTAGCTGTCCTGTCGGTCTCTGGAGCAAAGCATAAAGGTCCTTACTTCCTCGGTGTTCCAGCTACCGGGATTCTACCCCTCAGAAGGAGGCAGCCTGTGTAGGGCTGGTCCCCTTCTGGTATCCTCTCCTTTGCTCTGACTTCCTTCACGCTCGCTGCAATACAGTTCTGCTTTCTGAATGTCTCTTTCTGGGAGCTGCAGCTCTGAGGGCATGCACAGCTCCTTGGACCCTCTGTCCACCTCAGACTCTGGTCTGGAACTAACTAACTTTCCCTACAGACTTCCAGTTATATATACAGGTCCTTCTCAAAAAATTAGCATATAGTGTTAAATTTCATTATTTACCATAATGTAATGATTACAATTAAACTTTCATATATTATAGATTCATTATCCACCAACTGAAATTTGTCAGGTCTTTTATTGTTTTAATACTGATGATTTTGGCATACAACTCCTGATAACCCAAAAAACCTGTCTCAATAAATTAGCATATCAAGAAAAGGTTCTCTAAACGACCTATTACCCTAATCTTCTGAATCAACTAATTAACTCTAAACACATGCAAAAGATACCTGAGGCTTTTAAAAACTCCCTGCCTGGTTCATTACTCAAAACCCCCATCATGGGTAAGACTAGCGACCTGACAGATGTCAAGAAGGCCATCATTGACACCCTCAAGCAAGAGGGTAAGACCCAGAAAGAAATTTCTCAACAAATAGGCTGTTCCCAGAGTGCTGTATCAAGGCACCTCAATGGTAAGTCTGTTGGAAGGCAAAAATGTGGCAGAAAACGCTGTACAACGAGAAGAGGTGACCGGACCCTGAGGAAGATTGTGGAGAAGGACCGATTCCAGACCTTGGGGAACCTGAGGAAGCAGTGGACTGAGTCTGGTGTGGAAACATCCAGAGCCACCGTGCACAGGCGTGTGCAGGAAATGGGCTACAGGTGCCGCATTCCCCAGGTAAAGCCACTTTTGAACTATAAACAGCGGCAGAAGCGCCTGACCTGGGCTACAGAGAAGCAGCACTGGACTGTTGCTAAGTGGTCCCAAGTACTTTTTTCTGATGAAAGCAAATTTTGCATGTCATTCGGAAATCAAGGTGCCAGAGTCTGGAGGAAGACTGGGGAGAAGGAAATGCCAAAATGCCTGAAGTCCAGTGTCAAGTACCCACAGTCAGTGATGGTGTGGGGTGCCATGTCAGCTGCTGGTGTTGGTCCACTGTGTTTCATCAAGGGCAGGGTCAATGCAGCTAGCTATCAGGAGATTTTGGAGCACTTCATGCTTCCATCAGCTGAAATGCTTTATGGAGATGAAGATTTCATTTTTCAGCACGACCTGGCACCTGCTCACAGTGCCAAAACCACTGGTAAATGGTTTACTGACCATGGTATTACTGTGCTCAATTGGCCTGCCAACTCTCCTGACCTGAACCCCATAGAGAATCTGTGGGATATTGTGAAGAGAAAGTTGAGAGACGCAAGACCCAACACTCTGGATGAGCTTAAGGCCGCTATTGAAGCATCCTGGGCCTCCATAACATCTCAGCAGTGTCACAGGCTGATTGCCTCCATGTCACGCCGTATTGAAGCAGTCATTTCTGCCAAAGGATTCCCGACCAAGTATTGAGTGCATAACTGAACATTATTATTTGATGGTTTTTTTGTTTGTTATTAAAAAACACTTTTATTTGATTGGACGGGTGAAATATGCTAATTTATTGAGACAGGTTTTTTGGGTTATCAGGAGTTGTATGCCAAAATCATCAGTATTAAAACAATAAAAGACCTGACAAATTTCAGTTGGTGGATAATGAATCTATAATATATGAAAGTTTAATTGTAATCATTACATTATGGTAAATAATGAAATGTAACACTATATGCTAATTTTTTGAGAAGGACCTGTATATGGGGAGTGACCTAATAAATAGGAGCAGAAGTGCAGCGCCCCAGAGTCCTGGTCGTTGCAGTACTGTGGCTCCGCCACTATGGGGAGCCATGGTGCGTTCGATGGCACTGAAGGAGTTCATCTGATCAGGTATCACAGACACCAATACATTTCACCGCAGGGCCTCCGGGGGGAGCTAAGGGTGCTATTCATTAGGCCACTCCCCACCATAGTGGGTAAACCGGGGGTCAGGCAGGAAGTTAGATCAGAAAGCTGACTGGATTGAACGAAGCAACACCTTGTGGCAGAGGGTGTTGTGGAGGAAGAGACAGTAGGGTCTCTGCCAGGGGTGGGATCCTGGCAGAGGCTTGGCATTGGAAAGAACGTAACGGGACCGTGCCTGCTCAGAATAGCGGTGGTGCCCTAAGAAAGGACTAGAAGCGAGATAGATTGTGCTGAGTGAGAAACGAGATCAAGCGATAGGAGAATTCCAGTAGGGGTCGTGCTGTAAGACCGAAGCAACACCCTACTGAGGCGCACTACCGGTGGCCGGAACGCCGAGGGAGTAGAATAACATTCAGCTTCAAGCAATACTCCAAACAGCGGCAGGACAGTCAGTTTAAGGCGGGCTGTCTAACACATATCACCTATGAAGTCTTGGGAGGCAATTGCGGGAGAGGGGCGTCTCTAGGGTCCCGGAAGAACTCCAGGCCTACCCGACAAACGGGTGCCGTTCTAACCGTAACATCAGGGAGGGACGGACGATTAGAAGAACATCATTTAATCGAGTTGTGAGGGAACTTAAGAAACAGACACAACAGTTGTGGGGTACTTTCCGTAAGCACAGCAGGGGAGGACTACAACACATAGCGCTAAGAAGGAAGGCACCGATTTCCACCTGTGAAGAGAACTCTGGAAGTGCCATTGGACCGGCCGGACTTGCGCAGCCTGGTGAACCGTATTCTGGACTGAGGACTCAGAGATCTCCAGTAAAGAGGTAAAGAGACTGCAACCTGGTGTCCTCGTTATTTACCGCGACCTGCACCCCACAACTGCACCGACATCCACACCGATCATTCACTGTGCGCCCCACGGCAGGGTCACGGACCGGGGCCTAGCCGCCGTGACAACCCCAGAAGCAGAGACTCAGAGGCCCGGTACCGGGTACCCCTCGGCCCTGCGGCAGTGGGGGCGCTACAGAAGCTCCCCCTGGTGGTCTGGAGTGTGAAATGTGTTGCATGTTTGTGATACCAGGATGCAGTTATCCTTCTTTGCCTCAAAACGTAGCATCACTCTCCCCAAGAGGAAAGCAATAACACTGCGACGACCAGGACCCTGGGGCGCCGCAGATGCTGCCCATGGATGGAGCAGCATGTATCAGCTATCAGGATCTTTTTAACCTCCTATCTGATCAACACCACTAGTCCCAGAATAACATTCCAAACTGTTGCACTGTCACCCAGCAATATGCATAATAAAGGTGCAGCAAGGCTAAAAAGACCCCTAGGTCTTAGGCGAAAGAAGCAGAAACAAATGTAACAAATATAGAAGTGAATGAACCAGTATACCCATCAAATGAAGGGTCTCCAGAAGACCCTTAAGTCTAAGCTTATCAGGATATGATATATGTAATCTCCTATTTAGGTCTATAGTTGCTGTTACTAGTCGATTACCAAGATCTTTCCCCTAGACCATAACTTCTCCAATTTACGAAATATTGTAAGGACACTCTCACAACAAGAGTCAAGGATCTTCTTGCACATTCTACTCAAGGCTGCCCATAACTTGGGATGAGCAAACCCAAACTGTAACGTTCAGGGTACGTACCGGACATCTAGTGTCAGGTACACAACAACCAAACACAGACTTTTTCCTCAAGGTCCAGTTTACTGTTCAAGTTTGGATGCTTAATAAAATTTGTTGAAAGGCTACAGAGCCACTAATCAACAAGTTTTTAGGCAGCGGACAGTAGAGTGGTCCTTATTGCAAGCAAAAATTATATTTTCAATTTTTTTATGGAGCACTCTCTGAAATGATTCATTTGGGTAAAAGACTAGATAAACTACAAACATTTTAAAAATCTTTTCAATTTTACAGGTCCTTACAAATCAAGATATGTAGTCGTTTGAACATATCTTGGTATAAATTAACCATTACGATCAGAATTACAAATTATGATTATTTCTCAGCAAAAACAGTTACTTTGTTGCCTGACAGTTAAATACTTGTTTGATAGTGTCACTTATTATTTTGCAGTCCATGAGTGTCTTTTTCGTTCTAGCTTCATATCGTTCTTGATATTCCTCAACTGCCAGTAACAGAAATTGTTTCTGTTCTTCATTTGTTGTGTGCAACTTGTTATATTCTTCCATTAGTGCTACTCCTCGTTCTGCAGTATCATTAGTCATACCACTGACTGATTTGTCAGCCCAGTAGCCTTCATCTGCAGACCATAGATCTATATCTTTGGAGAGGAATGCCGATGACATGCCGGTGGTGCTTTAGATTTTCTGAGTGGCAAAGTTTTTCAGGTTCTTCATCATAACTGATGCTAAATCAACAGTTATCTTCTTGGGAGGATGTTCTACAGCTGGTGTTTGTTGGGCTGTCACCATCAGACATTTTGTGTTATTTGACACGGCATCATAAAAAAAAATAGAATGACTAGTTCCTTGGACAAGTATCACAAGTTTCGTTTCATCTTCTTCATCGCAACTACTGACACTGAGTGGTTCTGTTCCTTGTACACATAGATGTCTTTGAGCAGCTGGAAAGCATGGAGTTGATGGTGCTCACAGCTCCAGGAACTATGCCTTTGCACAGATCAAAACAGGGAACTGATAGACAACTGTGATAGCCTTTTCTTCTTCATTTGTGTACACGAACTGACTGCTGAACATTTTTACTGAATAGATGACCTTTGCCATCCATCTGGCTCGGTGCAGTCCAGCTGGACCTCTGAATGAAATTACTCTAGATGGAACACCACCAAGGAAAATGATTGTTAACTCCAATAATTTTTGGTAGTCCTCGCAGGATTGGTACTGAAGCAGTTGCATCTCCACAAAGGCTATGCTTTCAGCTGCAATGCAGAAAACTCCTGTTGACATGATCTGGTCTGATAGTGCTGTCTGAAAGGTAGTCAATTTAATTATTTTTCTATTTCTATTTTCCTCTCAAAACTTCAGCTCAAGAAATTTGCAGGCACCATTCCTGAATCTCTTGTTGACAGATGTGGTATCAAAACACATGCACTTCCATTGTCAGTAACATACCAGATCACTGCTGCAGCATAAACAGCATTAGCACAAGCTTCACATGTTATTTTGGCAAGCTTTGGAACTCCAAGCAACTGATCAATGCCAACTCCTGATACCAGAATGGGAAGATGGCTTACAGTTTTTCTGCCGCTGTTGTCTTCTGAGAGCTATCCATTCCAGTGAATTGTTAAAGGAACAGTTGGCTTAAACTCCTATTTCAGGTTTATTGCCATTGTCTGATGACGTTTCAGTCTTTCTCTAAGAACTGATGAATGATTTACATTGAAATCTGCAGGATCATGACCAAGGTGTTGAAGGGTTTGTGTGAAAAATAATTCTGCATTTCTATCACTAACTTTGTCCATGTCAATGCTTTCTGACAGTTTGTCAGTTACTACACTGAATCTTCCTCTTTTGGCTCGTTTTGCTAGCTGCAGTACCTCTGATATTTCAACGTCTTCCTTATCTGTGTATGTAAAAAGAAAAAAGACAAGGCGCCCCCAATGTGTCACACTGTTTAAAAAACACACATACAATCCTTTGTAGGGAATGTGCTCACCTATTGAAGTTGTGAAACTGGGTCACAACTCCCAAGAAGGCATAATCGTAGCAGCAGGTCTCCACAAGAATCCAAAAGGATGCTGGAGGTAATAGTCTTAGGCGAACTGAAGACCGCGCACACGAGGTAGATTTAGGGTGGTTTATTGAAGCCTACGCGTTTCAATAGCTATCTTGCTCTCTTCTTCAGGGCATATAGTACAACACACAAAAATGGGGTATATTTATACAAAAGGGAAGGGGAGGGGCCCCAAGGCCCTTGTATTATGATACATAAACACCTTTAAAACACATATTAATAACATATAAAAACATTACTCTTTATTATTTATAACCTAGGAACATTAATTGATATAAATAGAAAAAATAAATTTAAAATTTAAAATTTCAAAATATAAATAAGCCCTGAAAAAAAACACATAAGTAACCTAATGGGTATTCGAACCGGGGAACTTTGTATAATAATTCTATTGTTTAAGCTATTCTAGTCCTTGTGCCACAGAATACTGATAAGTTCTTTATTAATTTCTCTTGTGGAGATAAAAAAATCTGAAAATAATCTTATGGGCAAAAGAG
Source organism: Ranitomeya variabilis (assembly GCF_051348905.1). NCBI lineage: Eukaryota > Metazoa > Chordata > Amphibia > Anura > Dendrobatidae > Ranitomeya > Ranitomeya variabilis. The sequence goes on from NC_135237.1 coordinate 189,222,722, forward strand.
CAAAATATTGCAGAAAAAAAAAAAAAAAATTTATGCCGTTATTAATTACTAAAAAATTGTATGGAGTAATTGTTATTATAAATTATGTATAGTTAAAAAATATTAAAATTATTACAACATGAGTAGTACTAGAACCATCCCATGGGACCAAAAGAAAAATTGTTATTTGGAATGAGGCTCAATGATAGGAACCACACTTCAATTAGAGAATTTATTAAGTCACAGGAGGTCTGACATTACATTTAGCCCTTCAGGCTCCAGAGAATTCAAGGTATATATCCAAAAAACCTCTTTCTTATTAAGTGACTGTGTGCGATTAGGGACATGTGCAGGAACGTGATTAATGGGGTGAACATGAAATAGTGAAGGATTACTATTATGTGAGATGCTGAAGTGTTTGGAAAGACCATGTTTGAGATAACCTATTTTAATATTGTGTCGATGGGAATTCATACGGAGGTGAAGTGGTTGTGTTGTCCTGCCAACATATATCTTGTTGCATGGACAAGTAATAATGTAAATAACATAGGAGGTAGTGCAGGTGAAATGGTGACTGATTGGAAAAGGGTGAGGAAAAGAGGAGTGTTTAAATGCTGTACTGGTATGTGCTATGATACCACAGCACAAACATTTCGTGTGAGAGCATTTGAATATACCTGGTTTTAGCGAAGAAGGTGATTTTTTCAATTCATCAGGGAGTCTGCTAGGTGCCAGTTTATTTTTCAAGCTGGGTGCTCTCCTAAAGATAATTTTAGGATGTTGCGGCACCAGCTTTCCCAGTATATTATCCTCTCTTACTATATGCCACAACTCATTGATAGATTTTTTAATGAATTTGTGGTCTGTGCTGAATGTGGTTACAAAACTACAGGTGTATTCTTCTGGGCTGGCTACAAGGTCAGCTTTTTCTTTTTTTAGTAACAATTCTTGATTAAAATTCTTATAAACATGTTCAAGTGCTCTATTCACCAACTCTCTGGGGTATTTTTGTGCTAAAAACTTATTTTTTAAAATCTCAGATTGGTCCTTAAAATCACTATCAGAAGAACAATTTTTCCTAATACGCATGAACTGGCTTTTTGGAATGTTACTAAGCCATTTATCAAGATGGTTGCTATTATAATGAACATAGCTATTACTATCTACTTTTTTAAAAAAGTTTTTTGTATGAATCTCTCCATCCACAATGAAAAATGTCACATCTAGATAGTTAATGGCAGTTTTGTTAAAAACAGAAGTAAACTCAAGACCCCAGGGGTTGTTATTGAGCTCTGACATTAAAAATTCCGGAGGTTTAAAAGTTGTGTCCCAAATAAAAACAAGATCATCAATATAACGTCCATAAAACACCATGCAATCAATAAAAGCACTATTATAGATAAAAGAATTCTCAAAGTGACCCATAAATAAATTAGCATATGTAGGCGCTACCCGGGAACCCATCGCTGCACCACGTGTCTGGTGGTACAGTTCACCCAAAAAAGTAAAATAATTATTTTTTAAAATGAACTCCATTCCTGACATTAAAAACTGTTTTTGTTTATCCAATAATCTCGGATCTGTATCCATAAATAATTTCATACTTTCAAGTCCAATTTCATGTTTGATATTTGTATATAGGGAGCACACATCAACTGTAACAAATATATAACTGTCTTTCCATTTAATATTTCTAATGAGTTTGATCGCATGTGCAGAATCCTTAATATAGCTCCTCAATTGGGTAACATGTAACTGCATGATGCTATCTATATACCTGGATAGATTTGAGGTTAGGGAACCAATACCCGAGATAATGGGGCGACCAGGGGGATTTTTAAGACTCTTGTGAATTTTGGGAATATGATACATAAATGGTACACTTGGATTTATTATAGAAAGATACTTGTTCTCATTCTCATTTAAGACACCACTGTCAAAGGCATCCTTAATCATGGAATTGTAAACTTTTTGCATTTCAGAAAAAGGGTCATTACTTATTTTGGAATAGAACTCATGGTCAGACAGAATGTTATAGGCTTCTTTAATATAGTCACCTCGGTCCTGCACCACTATACCACCACCCTTATCTGTAGCTTTAATGACTATCTCCATATTATTTTTAAGTTTTGAAAGAGAAGCTTTCTCACCTGGTGTTAAATTCCCACTTTTTTGTGGTTTTGCCTTGGAATTTTTTTCAATATTATTACATTTTTTTAGTAGTAAATTAGAGAATGTTTCCAAATGAGGACCCTTGCTGTCTATGAAATTAAAAAACATGTCCATAATACTACTGACTAGGGTTGAGCGACTTTCATTTTTTTAAGATCGAGTAGGGTTTTGGGAAACCCGATTTTGTCCAGAGTCGAGTCGAGTGCAGTCGGCCGATTATCGCTAAAAGTCGGGGATCGACCGAAACACGAAACCCAATGCAAGTCAATGGGGAAGCATAGTCGGCAGTGAGTGGAGGCCAGGAAAACACCTACAGTGCCCATTTTAATGCCAAAAACATCCATTCTTGTTTCTGAAGCTTGCCAATCTTAGTTAACTGTATAATAATAGTTGGGCATAGGGAATTGGGGGAAAGTTGTGGGGGGAGTAGGGCTGGCTCAAGTTTTTCGTGGGCCCAGGAAATGCGGACTATGTCACGGCGGTGTTGCAGGGAAAGGTAAGTATTTAAAAGTTGCAAGTGCTGTGATCCTGAGCAAGCAGGGGGGGGCCCACTCGTTCGCATTGCCACTGGCACAGGGCCCCTCAAAGTACGGCGGTGTGTTTGCATGGCGGGGGCGCCTCCCACCAGCAGCGACACTTTTGCGTACTCTGAGGGGCCCTGTGCCAGTGACGTCGCCAACGAGTATGCCCCCCCACCTGATGAAGGAACCTGCACTTTCATCTGCACCTTCCTCTTTGTCCCTGTGTAAGGTGGTATAACATGCGGGAAGGGGAACCTTACTTTCAGCAGGGTCAGATTCTGGCTGTGTAGAGTACAAGGGGAATGTAGTGGTCTAGGTCAATGTACCAGCAGACTCATTTAGCAGTGGCTGGGCAATGGGCAGGATGAGGAGGAAACAGATATAGGGCCAAAGAATAAAGTAGGCTACATGCAGTTCAAAATTGGTAACAGGACTAAACAGGCGGCATTGCTTTGTTCAGTGGAGTAGCAAACCCAAGAGCAGCAGACACTGTTTCAAGGGCCTAACCACACTAGTAGGCCAAATGCAGTTTAATATCTGATAGTATAGGGCGAAAGCCAGAATGTGGAAGCTCAGCTTTGTTCAGTTGAGGACAACACCAGGGAGGGGCAGACACCTTTAGTAGGCCGGAAAAGCCTATTGCATTTTTTAAAATGGTAATTTGGAGCAGAAGGTTGAAGCTCAGCTTTATTTAGTTGAGGGCAACACCAGGGAGGGGCAGAAGCCGTTAGTAGGCCCTAACCACCATTTTTTTTTTTTAAAACCACTTAATGAGAGCCGGAAGGTTGAAGCTCAGCTTTATTTAGTTGAGGACAACACCAGGCAGGGGCACACAGACAGACACCTTTAGTAGGCCGGAAAAGCCTATTGCATTTTTTAAAATGGTAATTTGGAGCAGAAGGTTGAAGCTCAGCTTTATTTAGTTGAGGACAACACCAGGCAGGGGCACACAGACAGACACCTTTAGTAGGCCGGAAAAGCCTATTGCATTTTTTAAAATGGTAATTTGGAGCAGAAGGTTGAAGCTCAGCTTTATTTAGTTGAGGGCAACACCAGGGAGGGGCAGAAGCCGTTAGTAGGCCCTAACCACCATTTTTTTTTTTTAAAACCACTTAATGAGAGCCGGAAGGTTGAAGCTCAGCTTTATTTAGTTGAGGACAACACCAGGCAGGGGCACACAGACAGACACCTTTAGTAGGCCGGAAAAGCCTATTGCATTTTTTAAAATGGTAATTTGGAGCAGAAGGTTGAAGCTCAGCTTTATTTAGTTGAGGACAACACCAGGCAGGGGCACACAGACAGACACCTTTAGTAGGCCGGAAAAGCCTATTGCATTTTTTAAAATGGTAATTTGGAGCAGAAGGTTGAAGCTCAGCTTTATTTAGTTGAGGGCAACACCAGGGAGGGGCAGAAGCCGTTAGTAGGCCCTAACCACCATTTTTTTTTTTTAAAACCACTTAATGAGAGCCGGAAGGTTGAAGCTCAGCTTTATTTAGTTGAGGACAACACCAGGCAGGGGCACACAGACAGACACCTTTAGTAGGCCGGAAAAGCCTATTGCATTTTTTAAAATGGTAATTTGGAGCAGAAGGTTGAAGCTCAGCTTTATTTAGTTGAGGACAACACCAGGCAGGGGCACACAGACAGACACCTTTAGTAGGCCGGAAAAGCCTATTGCATTTTTTAAAATGGTAATTTGGAGCAGAAGGTTGAAGCTCAGCTTTATTTAGTTGAGGGCAACACCAGGGAGGGGCAGAAGCCGTTAGTAGGCCCTAACCACCATTTTTTTTTTTTAAAACCACTTAATGAGAGCCGGAAGGTTGAAGCTCAGCTTTATTTAGTTGAGGACAACACCAGGCAGGGGCACACAGACAGACACCTTTAGTAGGCCGGAAAAGCCTATTGCATTTTTTAAAATGGTAATTTGGAGCAGAAGGTTGAAGCTCAGCTTTATTTAGTTGAGGACAACACCAGGCAGGGGCACACAGACAGACACCTTTAGTAGGCCGGAAAAGCCTATTGCATTTTTTAAAATGGTAATTTGGAGCAGAAGGTTGAAGCTCAGCTTTATTTAGTTGAGGGCAACACCAGGGAGGGGCAGAAGCCGTTAGTAGGCCCTAACCACCATTTTTTTTTTTTAAAACCACTTAATGAGAGCCGGAAGGTTGAAGCTCAGCTTTATTTAGTTGAGGACAACACCAGGCAGGGGCACACAGACAGACACCTTTAGTAGGCCGGAAAAGCCTATTGCATTTTTTAAAATGGTAATTTGGAGCAGAAGGTTGAAGCTCAGCTTTATTTAGTTGAGGACAACACCAGGCAGGGGCACACAGACAGACACCTTTAGTAGGCCGGAAAAGCCTATTGCATTTTTTAAAATGGTAATTTGGAGCAGAAGGTTGAAGCTCAGCTTTATTTAGTTGAGGGCAACACCAGGGAGGGGCAGAAGCCGTTAGTAGGCCCTAACCACCATTTTTTTTTTTTAAAACCACTTAATGAGAGCCGGAAGGTTGAAGCTCAGCTTTATTTAGTTGAGGACAACACCAGGCAGGGGCACACAGACAGACACCTTTAGTAGGCCGGAAAAGCCTATTGCATTTTTTAAAATGGTAATTTGGAGCAGAAGGTTGAAGCTCAGCTTTATTTAGTTGAGGACAACACCAGGCAGGGGCACACAGACAGACACCTTTAGTAGGCCGGAAAAGCCTATTGCATTTTTTAAAATGGTAATTTGGAGCAGAAGGTTGAAGCTCAGCTTTATTTAGTTGAGGGCAACACCAGGGAGGGGCAGAAGCCGTTAGTAGGCCCTAACCACCATTTTTTTTTTTTAAAACCACTTAATGAGAGCCGGAAGGTTGAAGCTCAGCTTTATTTAGTTGAGGACAACACCAGGCAGGGGCACACAGACAGACACCTTTAGTAGGCCGGAAAAGCCTATTGCATTTTTTAAAATGGTAATTTGGAGCAGAAGGTTGAAGCTCAGCTTTATTTAGTTGAGGACAACACCAGGCAGGGGCACACAGACAGACACCTTTAGTAGGCCGGAAAAGCCTATTGCATTTTTTAAAATGGTAATTTGGAGCAGAAGGTTGAAGCTCAGCTTTATTTAGTTGAGGGCAACACCAGGGAGGGGCAGAAGCCGTTAGTAGGCCCTAACCACCATTTTTTTTTTTTAAAACCACTTAATGAGAGCCGGAAGGTTGAAGCTCAGCTTTATTTAGTTGAGGACAACACCAGGCAGGGGCACACAGACAGACACCTTTAGTAGGCCGGAAAAGCCTATTGCATTTTTTAAAATGGTAATTTGGAGCAGAAGGTTGAAGCTCAGCTTTATTTAGTTGAGGGCAACACCAGGGAGGGGCAGAAGCCGTTAGTAGGCCCTAACCACCATTTTTTTTTTTTAAAACCACTTAATGAGAGCCGGAAGGTTGAAGCTCAGCTTTATTTAGTTGAGGACAACACCAGGCAGGGGCACACAGACAGACACCTTTAGTAGGCCGGAAAAGCCTATTGCATTTTTTAAAATGGTAATTTGGAGCAGAAGGTTGAAGCTCAGCTTTATTTAGTTGAGGGCAACACCAGGGAGGGGCAGAAGCCGTTAGTAGGCCCTAACCACCATTTTTTTTTTTTAAAACCACTTAATGAGAGCCGGAAGGTTGAAGCTCAGCTTTATTTAGTTGAGGACAACACCAGGCAGGGGCACACAGACAGACACCTTTAGTAGGCCGGAAAAGCCTATTGCATTTTTTAAAATGGTAATTTGGAGCAGAAGGTTGAAGCTCAGCTTTATTTAGTTGAGGACAACACCAGGCAGGGGCACACAGACAGACACCTTTAGTAGGCCGGAAAAGCCTATTGCATTTTTTAAAATGGTAATTTGGAGCAGAAGGTTGAAGCTCAGCTTTATTTAGTTGAGGGCAACACCAGGGAGGGGCAGAAGCCGTTAGTAGGCCCTAACCACCATTTTTTTTTTTTAAAACCACTTAATGAGAGCCGGAAGGTTGAAGCTCAGCTTTATTTAGTTGAGGACAACACCAGGCAGGGGCACACAGACAGACACCTTTAGTAGGCCGGAAAAGCCTATTGCATTTTTTAAAATGGTAATTTGGAGCAGAAGGTTGAAGCTCAGCTTTATTTAGTTGAGGACATCACCAGGCAGGGGCACACAGACAGACACCTTTAGTAGGCCGGAAAAGCCTATTGCATTTTTTAAAATGGTAATTTGGAGCAGAAGGTTGAAGCTCAGCTTTATTTAGTTGAGGACAACACCAGGCAGGGGCACACAGACAGACACCTTTAGTAGGCCGGAAAAGCCTATTGCATTTTTTAAAATGGTAATTTGGAGCAGAAGGTTGAAGCTCAGCTTTATTTAGTTGAGGGCAACACCAGGGAGGGGCAGAAGCCGTTAGTAGGCCCTAACCACCATTTTTTTTTTTAAAAACCACTTAATGAGAGCCGGAAGGTTGAAGCTCAGCTTTATTTAGTTGAGGACAACACCAGGCAGGGGCACACAGACAGACACCTTTAGTAGGCCGGAAAAGCCTATTGCATTTTTTAAAATGGTAATTTGGAGCAGAAGGTTGAAGCTCAGCTTTATTTAGTTGAGGACAACACCAGGCAGGGGCACACAGACAGACACCTTTAGTAGGCCGGAAAAGCCTATTGCATTTTTTAAAATGGTAATTTGGAGCAGAAGGTTGAAGCTCAGCTTTATTTAGTTGAGGGCAACACCAGGGAGGGGCAGAAGCCGTTAGTAGGCCCTAACCACCATTTTTTTTTTTTAAAACCACTTAATGAGAGCCGGAAGGTTGAAGCTCAGCTTTATTTAGTTGAGGACAACACCAGGCAGGGGCACACAGACAGACACCTTTAGTAGGCCGGAAAAGCCTATTGCATTTTTTAAAATGGTAATTTGGAGCAGAAGGTTGAAGCTCAGCTTTATTTAGTTGAGGACAACACCAGGCAGGGGCACACAGACAGACACCTTTAGTAGGCCGGAAAAGCCTATTGCATTTTTTAAAATGGTAATTTGGAGCAGAAGGTTGAAGCTCAGCTTTATTTAGTTGAGGGCAACACCAGGGAGGGGCAGAAGCCGTTAGTAGGCCCTAACCACCATTTTTTTTTTTTTAAACCACTTAATGAGAGCCGGAAGGTTGAAGCTCAGCTTTATTTAGTTGAGGACAACACCAGGCAGGGGCACACAGACAGACACCTTTAGTAGGCCGGAAAAGCCTATTGCATTTTTTAAAATGGTAATTTGGAGCAGAAGGTTGAAGCTCAGCTTTATTTAGTTTAGGGCAACACCAGGGAGGGGCAGAAGCCGTTAGTAGGCCCTAACCACCCTTTTTTTTTTTTAAAACCACTTAATGAGAGCCGGAAGGTTGAAGCTCAGCTTTATTTAGTTGAGGACAACACCAGGCAGGGGCACACAGACAGACACCTTTAGTAGGCCGGAAAAGCCTATTGCATTTTTTAAAATGGTAATTTGGAGCAGAAGGTTGAAGCTCAGCTTTATTTAGTTGAGGGCAACACCAGGGAGGGGCAGAAGCCGTTAGTAGGCCCTAACCACCATTTTTTTTTTTTAAAACCACTTAATGAGAGCCGGAAGGTTGAAGCTCAGCTTTATTTAGTTGAGGACAACACCAGGCAGGGGCACACAGACAGACACCTTTAGTAGGCCGGAAAAGCCTATTGCATTTTTTAAAATGGTAATTTGGAGCAGAAGGTTGAAGCTCAGCTTTATTTAGTTGAGGGCAACACCAGGCAGGGGCACACAGACAGACACCTTTAGTAGGCCGGAAAAGCCTATTGCATTTTTTAAAATGGTAATTTGGAGCAGAAGGTTGAAGCTCAGCTTTATTTAGTTGAGGGCAACACCAGGGAGGGGCAGAAGCCGTTAGTAGGCCCTAACCACCATTTTTTTTTTTTTAAAACCACTTAATGAGAGCCGGAAGGTTGAAGCTCAGCTTTATTTAGTTGAGGGCAACACCAGGGAGGGGCAGAAGCCGTTAGTAGGCCCTAACCAAAGTTGAAGGCCAAATGCAGTTTAATTTCTGATACTATAGGCCGAAAGCCAGAAGGTGGAAGCTCCGATTTAGACAGTGGAGGACAATTTGAATTAGGGACTGCAGACAGACTTAGTAGGCTGTCCCCTGTGGACCATGCATCCACCACATTAACCCATTGCGCCGTAATGGACACGTAATCTTCCGTGGCCATGCCTACAGGTCCATGCGTCTGTTGTCAGGTGCACCTTTGTACTCACAGATTGCCAGAGTGCATGGACAATGCGGTCTTCTACATGCTGGTGGAGGGTTGGGATGGCTTTTCTCGCAAAAGAAGTGTCGACTGGTTAGCTTGTAGCGTGGTACAGCGTAGTCCATCATGGCCTTATTAATAGTAAATAAAATATATAACTAGGCTCTATGAACTTTTAAATAGGTTCCAGGGGTACACGGGCAGCATTGGTGTGGTCAGTGGAGGAGTATTGCAAGTAGGGGCTGCAGACAGGCTATCAAAGGCCTAAAATAACAAACAGTAGGCAGTCATGGCAGTTTTACATCGGTTACATGGATACACAGGCAGGCACTCCAGGCAGCATTGTGGTCAGTGGAGGAGTATTGCAAGTAGGGGCCGCAGACAGGCTATCAAAGGCCTAAAATAACAAACAATAGGCTCATTGCAGTTTTACAGCGGTTACATGGATAGACGGGCAGGCAGCTTGGTGGTGAGTGGAGGAGTATTTAAAGTAGGGACCGCAGACAGGCTATCAAAGGCCTAACATAACAAACAATAGGCTCATGGCAGTTTTACAGCGGTTACATGGATACACGGGCAGGCAGCTTGGTGGTCAGTGGAGGAGTATTTAAAGTAGGGACCGCAGACAGGCTTCAAAGGCCTAACATAAGAAAATGGGCTGGCTGTAGGCACTTTATAATTGGTTCCAGGGGTACACGGGCAGCAGTGGTCTGGCCAGTGGAGGACTAGTGGAAGGAGGGACCGCAGACAGGCTTCAAAGGCCTAACATAAGAAAATGGGCTGGCTGTAGGCACTTTATAATTGGTTCCAGGGGTACACGGGCAGCAGTGGTCTGGTCAGTGGAGGACTAGTGGAAGGAGGGACCGCAGACAGGCTTCAAAGGCCTAACATAAAAAAATGGGCTGGCTGTAGGCACTTTATAATTGGTTCCAGGGGTACACGGGCAGCAGTGGTCTGGCCAGTGGAGGACTAGTGGAAGGAGGGACCGCAGACAGGCTTCAAAGGCCTAAAATAACAAACAATAGGCTCATGGCAGTTTTACAGCGGTTACATGGATACACGGGCAGGCAGCTTGGTGGTCAGTGGAGGAGTATTTAAAGTAGGGACCGCAGACAGGCTTCAAAGGCCTAACATAAGAAAATGGGCTGGCTGTAGGCACTTTATAATTGGTTCCAGGGGTACACGGGCAGCAGTGGTCTGGTCAGTGGAGGACTAGTGGAAGGAGGGACCGCAGACAGGCTTCAAAGGCCTAACATAAAAAAATGGGCTGGCTGTAGGCACTTTATAATTGGTTCCAGGGGTACACGGGCAGCAGTGGTCTGGTCAGTGGAGGACTAGTGGAAGGAGGGACCGCAGACAGGCTTCAAAGGCCTAAAATAACAAACAATAGGCTCATGGCAGTTTTACAGCGGTTACATGGATACACGGGCAGGCAGCTTGGTGGTCAGTGGAGGAGTATTTAAAGTAGGGACCGCAGACAGGCTTCAAAGGCCTAACATAAGAAAATGGGCTGGCTGTAGGCACTTTATAATTGGTTCCAGGGGTACACGGGCAGCAGTGGTCTGGTCAGTGGAGGACTAGTGGAAGGAGGGACCGCAGACAGGCTTCAAAGGCCTAACATAAAAAAATGGGCTGGCTGTAGGCACTTTATAATTGGTTCCAGGGGTACACGGGCAGCAGTGGTCTGGTCAGTGGAGGACTAGTGGAAGGAGGGACCGCAGACAGGCTTCAAAGGCCTAAAATAACAAACAATAGGCTCATGGCAGTTTTACAGCGGTTACATGGATACACGGGCAGGCAGCTTGGTGGTCAGTGGAGGAGTATTTAAAGTAGGGACCGCAGACAGGCTTCAAAGGCCTAACATAACAAACAATAGGCTCATGGCAGTTTTACAGCGGTTACATGGATACACGGGCAGGCAGCTTGGTGGTCAGTGGAGGAGTATTTAAAGTAGGGACCGCAGACAGGCTTCAAAGGCATAACATAAGAAAATGGGCTGGCTGTAGGCACTTTATAATTGGTTCCAGGGGTACACGGGCAGCAGTGGTCTGGCCAGTGGAGGACTAGTGGAAGGAGGGACCGCAGACAGGCTTCAAAGGCCTAACATAAAAAAATGGGCTGGCTGTAGGCACTTTATAATTGGTTCCAGGGGTACACGGGCAGCAGTGGTCTGGTCAGTGGAGGACTAGTGGAAGGAGGGACCGCAGACAGGCTTCAAAGGCCTAAAATAACAAACAATAGGCTCATGGCAGTTTTACAGCGGTTACATGGATACACGGGCAGCTTGGTGGTGAGTGGAGGAGTAGTGCAAGGAGTGTCTGTCCCAGTACTCCCAAAATATAAATAGATGTTAATGTCTCGCAAAACAACCAAAACAAAAAAAAAGGTGGCATACTTAGGTACAGGGGTGGGCTCATCTGCTGAGTTTCTGACATAGTAATTTGGCAGTAACTATTTAATGGTGCCAATATAGGACACAGACACAGACTACTTTAAGTTGCATCGTAGATGTCTACAAATTTGTATTGTCAGTGCCAGACATTGAATGATGTCAGCGAATAGACTAAAGATTGGTGGAGCTGTGCGACATAATTTTGCATGTGGTAGAGCACATTTTGAGCTGGGGTAGGGGGGAACTCTCTAGAGGCCGGCGGGACCGCCCCAGGGCCCCTCATGTTACAACGGTGTGTCTGACGTTGGGTGTGCACCACCACCGCCAGAGACACTACATTGTACTATGAGGGACCCAGTAGCAATGCCGTCAACCAAAAGCGAGCACACCCACCTCTTCAGACAAACAGCAGTCTCACGGGTGCTTGCGCCAAGTCGCGATACCACGGCCCCGTGTGGGGAGTTTGGCCATTTAGGGAGGTGTAAACATGTCGTATGCTGTACAATCAGCTGCAGCAAATTAGACATTAGAAAAGTAATTCACAGGCAAGAGCCTTTCATAGGAAAGCTAGGTGTCGGCCGGGCAAGGTGGGGCAAAAGATTTCGAAATCCAGTTGTGGTTCATTTTAATGAATGTTAGATCGTCAACATTTTGGGTAGCCAGACGAGTCCTTTTTTCGGTTAATATTGAACCTGCAGCACTGAATACTCTTTCTGATAGGACACTTGCTGCCGGGCAAGCAAGCTCCTGCAATGCATATTCTGCCAATTCTGGCCAGGTGTCTAATTTGGAGGCCCAGTAATCAAATGGGAATGACGGTTGAGGGAGAACATCGATAAGGGATGAAAAATAGTTAGTAACCATACTGGACAAATGTTGTCTCCTGTCACTTTCAATTGATGCAGCAGTACCTGTCCTGTCTGCGGTCATAGCAAAATCACTCCACAACCTGGTCAGAAAACCCCTCTGTCCAACGCCACTTCTGATGTGTGCACCCCTAACACTCCTAGTCTGCTGCCCCCTGGAGCTCGTGTGAGAACGATCACGTGCGCTGTGTGCTGGGAATGCCTGAAGCAAACGGTCAACAAGAGTTGATTGTTTGGTTGCTAATATTAGTTCCAAGTTCTCATGTGGCATAATATTTTGCAATTTGCCTTTATAGCGTGGATCAAGGAGGCAGGCCAACCAGTAATCGTCATCGTTCATCATTTTCGTAATGCGTGTGTCCCTTTTTAGGATACGTAAGGCATAATCCGCCATGTGGGCCAAAGTTCCAGTTGTAAAATCTCCGGTTGTGATTGGTTGAGGGGCAGTTGCAGGCAAATCTACGTCACTTGTGTCCCTCAAAAAACCAGAACCCGGCCGTGACACGCAACCAATTTCCTGTGCCCCCGGGAAAGGTTCGGCATTAAAAATATACTCATCCCCATCATCCTCCTCGTCCTCCACCTCCTCTTCGCCCGCTACCTCGTCCTGTACACTGCCCTGACCAGACAATGGCTGACTGTCATCAAGGCTTTCCTCTTCCTCTGGTGCAGACGCCTGCTCCTTTATGTGCGTCAAACTTTGCATCAGCAGACGCATTAGGGGGATGCTCATGCTTATTACGGCGTTGTCTGCACTAACCAGCCGTGTGCATTCCTCAAAACACTGAAGGACTTGACACATGTCTTGTATCTTAGACCACTGCACACCTGACAACTCCATGTCTGCCATCCTACTGCCTGCCCGTGTATCCTCCCACAAATAAATAACAGCACGCCTCTGTTCGCACAGTCTCTGAAGCATGTGCAGTGTTGAGTTCCACCTTGTTGCAACGTCTATGATTAGGCGATGCTGGGGAAGGTTCAAAGACCGCTGATAGGTCTGCATACGGCTGGCGTGTACAGGCGAACGTCGGATATGTGAGCAAAGTGCACGCACTTTGAGGAGCAGGTCGGAGAACCCAGGATAAGTTTTCAATAAGCACTGCACCACCAGGTTTAAGGTGTGAGCCAGGCAAGGAATGTGTTTCAGTTGGGAAAGGGAGATGGCAGCCATGAAATTCCTTCCGTTATCACTCACTACCTTGCCTGCCTCAAGATCTACTGTGCCCAGCCACGACTGTGTTTCTTGTTGCAAGAACTCGGACAGAACTTCCGCGGTGTGTCTGTTGTCGCCCAAGCACTTCATAGCCAATACAGCCTGCTGACGCTTGGCAGTAGCTGGCCCATAATGGGACAACTGGTGTGCAACAGTGTCATCTGCCGATGGAGTGGTTGGCAGACTGCGTTCTGTGGAAGAGCTGTAGCTTCTGCAGGAGGACGAGGAGGAGGAGGAGGAGGGGGTGCGAACGCCTACAGCCAACTGTTTCCTAGACCGTGGGCTAGGCACAACTGTCCCTAAATTGATGTCGCCTGTGGACCCTGCATCCACCACATTCACCCAGTGTGCCGTGATGGACACATAACGTCCCTGGCCATGCCTACTGGTCCATGCATCTGTAGTCAGGTGCACCTTTGTACTCACAGATTGCCTGAGTGCATGGACGATGCGCTGTTTAACATGCTGGTGCAGGGCTGGGATGGCTTTTCTGGAAAAAAAGTGTCGACTGGGTAGCTCGTATCGTGGTTCAGCGTACTCCATCAGGGCTTTGAAAGCTTCGCTTTCAACTAACCGGTAGGGCATCATCTCTAACGAGATTAGTCTAGCTATGTGGGCGTTAAAACACTGTGTACGCGGATGCGAGGATAAGTACTTCCTTTTTCTAACCAGAGTCTCATGTAGGGTGAGCTGGACTGGAGAGCTGGAGATCGTGGAACTTTCGGGTGTGCCGGTGTACATGGCAGACTGAGAGACGGTTGGAGACGGTATTGTTTCCGCCGGTGCCCTAGATGCAATATTTCCTCCTACAAAACTGGTTATTCCCTGACCCTGACTGCTTTTGGCTGGCAAAGAAACCTGCACAGATACTGCCGGTGGTGCGGAAAATGGTGGCCTTACAGTGACGGAAGGGATGTTGCGTTGCTGACTAGCTTCATTGGCCGAGGGTGCTACAACCTTGAGGGACGTTTGGTAGTTAGTCCAGGCTTGAAAATGCATGGTGGTTAAGTGTCTATGCATGCAACTAGTATTTAGACTTTTCAGATTCTGACCTCTGCTTAAGCTAGTTGAACATTTTTGACAGATGACTTTGCGCTGATCAGTTGGATGTTGTTTAAAAAAATGCCAGACTGCACTCTTCCTAGACTCGGATCCCTTTTCAGGGATTGCAGACTGAGCTTTAACCGGATGGCAACGCTGTGCTCCAACAGGTTTTGGCTTTGACACGCGTTTTGGGCCAGATACGGGCCCGGCAGATGGAACCTGTTGCGATGTTGATGCCTGCTGCGGCCCCTCCTCCACCTCCGCTTCTGAACTACTGCCGCCTGCACCCTGTTCCCCCAATGGCTGCCAATCGGGGTCAATAACTGGGTCATCTATTACCTCCTCTTCGAGCTCGTGTGCAACTTCGTCTGTGTCACTGTGTCGGTCGGTGGTATAGCGTTCGTGGCGGGGCAACATAGTCTCATCAGGGTCTGATTGTGGATCTGTACCCTGAGAGGGCAATGTGGTGGTCTGAGTCAAAGGAGCAGCATAGTACTCTGGCTGTGGCTGTGCATCAGTGCACTCCATGTCAGAATATACTTGTAATGGGCATGGCCTGTTAAATGTTTCACTTTCTAAGCCAGGGACGGTATGTGTAAAGAGCTCCATGGAGTGACCCGTTGTGTCGCCTGCTGCATCCTTCTCTCTTGTTGTAGTTTTTGCTGAGGAGGACAAGGAAGCGACTTGTCCCTGACCGTGAACATCCACAAGCGACGCGCTGCTTTTACATTTACCAGTTTCGGAAGAGGAGGCAAAAGAGCTAGAGGCTGAGTCTGCAATGTAAGCCAAAACTTGCTGTTGCTGCTCCGCCTTTAAAAGCGGTTTTCCTACTCCCAGAAAAGAGAGCGTTCGAGGCCTTGTGTAGCCTGACGACGAAACTGGCTCCACAGCTCCAGACTTAGGTGGAATATTTTTATCCCCACGACCACCTGATGCTCCACTACCACTACCATCATTACCAGCTGACAATGAACGCCCACGACGACCTCTTGCACCAGACTTCCTCATTGTTTTAAAATCTTAACCAAAGTAACTTTATTTGTTGCTGTCAAACAACTTACACGGTGAGCTATAACTTCAGTATGATTTCAATATCCCTTAACAGGTTGGTGAGACCACAAGGAAAATCAGGCACAATGTTACACACTCTGTTTTCTGTGGCACAAAATCACAGAGATGACACACACGCAGGACTGTCACTCAAGCACTAATGTCAATATTAATCTCCCACCTAATTTATTTTTTTTTTTTTCTCAGGGAGACTTTAGAAACCAAATAATATTAAAAAAAAAAAAAAAAAAAAGGCTTTCTATGGCCCACAATTAGAGAGAGAGAGGTGGCACACCCAGGAGTCAAGACTGGCGCACAAGCTGAAAGGGCAATATTACTCTCCCACTGTTTTTTTAAGTTTTTTTTTTTTTTTTTCAGGGAGACTTTAGAAACCAAATAATAAGAAAAAAAATAAATAAATAAATAGGCTTTCTATAGCCCACTGAATGAGAGATAGCACACACAGCAGTGGCACACAAGCCCTGACTGAGGCCAATATTTTTCTCCCACTGATTGATGTAGTGTTTTTGTGTTGAGGTAGATTTTAGAACACAAATCAAGGAAAAAAAAAAAAAATGCTTTCTATGGCCCACTGAATGAGAGAGAGGTGGCACACCCAGGAGTCAAGACTGGCACACAAGCTGAAAGGGCAATATTACTCTCCCACTGTTTTTTTATGTATTTTTTGTTTTTTAAGGGAGACTTTAGAAACCCAATAATATTTAAAAAAAAAAATAAATAGGCTTTCTATGGCCCACTGAATGAGAGGGAGAGAGGTGGCACACCCAGGAGTCAAGACTGGCACACAAGCTGAAAGGGCAATATTACTCTCCCACTGTTTTTTTATGTATTTTTTTTTTTTCAGGGAGACTTTAGAAACGCAATAATATTTTAAAAAATAAATAAATAGGCTTTCTATGGCCCACTGAATGAGAGGGAGAGAGGTGGCACACCCAGGAGTCAAGACTGGCACACAAGCTGAAAGGGCAATATTACTCTCCCACTGTTTTTTTATGTATTTTTTTTTTTTCAGGGAGACTTTAGAAACCCAATAATATTTAAAAAAATAAATAAATAGGCTTTCTATGGCCCACTGAATGAGAGGGAGAGAGGTGGCACACCCAGGAGTCAAGCCTGGCACACAAGCTGAAAGGGCAATATTACTCTCCCACTGTTTTTTTATGTATTTTTTGTTTTTTAAGGGAGACTTTAGAAACCCAATAATATTTAAAAAAAAAAAATAAATAGGCTTTCTATGGCCCACTGAATGAGAGGGAGAGAGGTGGCACACCCAGGAGTCAAGACTGGCACACAAGCTGAAAGGGCAATATTACGCTCCCACTGTTTTTTTATGTTTTTTTTTTTTTTTTTCAGGGAGACTTTAGAAACCAAATAATAAGAAAAAAAATAAATAAATAAATAGGCTTTCTATAGCCCACTGAATGAGAGATAGCACACACAGCAGTGGCACACAAGCCCTGACTGAGGCCAATATTTTTCTCCCACTGATTGATGTAGTGTTTTTGTGTTGAGGTAGATTTTAGAACACAAATCAAGGAAAAAAAAAAAAATGCTTTCTATGGCCCACTGAATGAGAGAGAGGTGGCACACCCAGGAGTCAAGACTGGCACACAAGCTGAAAGGGCAATATTACTCTCCCACTGTTTTTTTATGTATTTTTTGTTTTTTAAGGGAGACTTTAGAAACCCAATAATATTTAAAAAAAAAAATAAATAGGCTTTCTATGGCCCACTGAATGAGAGGGAGAGAGGTGGCACACCCAGGAGTCAAGCCTGGCACACAAGCTGAAAGGGCAATATTACTCTCCCACTGTTTTTTTATGTATTTTTTGTTTTTTAAGGGAGACTTTAGAAACCCAATAATATTTAAAAAAATAAATAAATAGGCTTTCTATGGCCCACTGAATGAGAGGGAGAGAGGTGGCACACCCAGGAGTCAAGACTGGCACACAAGCTGAAAGGGCAATATTACTCTCCCACTGTTTTTTTATGTTTTTTTTTTTTTTTTCAGGGAGACTTTAGAAACCAAATAATAAGAAAAAAAATAAATAAATAAATAGGCTTTCTATAGCCCACTGAATGAGAGATAGCACACACAGCAGTGGCACACAAGCCCTGACTGAGGCCAATATTTTTCTCCCACTGATTGATGTAGTGTTTTTGTGTTGAGGTAGATTTTAGAACACAAATCAAGGAAAAAAAAAATGCTTTCTATGGCCCACTGAATGAGAGAGAGGTGGCACACCCAGGAGTCAAGACTGGCACACAAGCTGAAAGGGCAATATTACTCTCCCACTGTTTTTTTATGTATTTTTTGTTTTTTAAGGGAGACTTTAGAAACCCAATAATATTTAAAAAAAAAAAATAAATAGGCTTTCTATGGCCCACTGAATGAGAGGGAGAGAGGTGGCACACCCAGGAGTCAAGCCTGGCACACAAGCTGAAAGGGCAATATTACTCTCCCACTGTTTTTTTATGTATTTTTTGTTTTTTAAGGGAGACTTTAGAAACCCAATAATATTTTAAAAAATAAATAAATAGGCTTTCTATGGCCCACTGAATGAGAGGGAGAGAGGTGGCACACCCAGGAGTCAAGCCTGGCACACAAGCTGAAAGGGCAATATTACTCTCCCACTGTTTTTTTATGTATTTTTTGTTTTTTAAGGGAGACTTTAGAAACCCAATAATATTTAAAAAAAAAAATAAATAGGCTTTCTATGGCCCACTGAATGAGAGGGAGAGAGGTGGCACACCCAGGAGTCAAGACTGGCACACAAGCTGAAAGGGCAATATTACTCTCCCACTGTTTTTTTTTTTTAGGTATTTTTTTTTTTTCAGGGAGACTTTAGAAACCAAATAATATTAAAAAAAAAAAAAAAAAATAGGCTTTCTATAGCCCACTGAATGAGAGATAGCACACACAGCAGTGGCACACAAGCCCTGACTGAGGCCAATATTTTTCTCCCACTGATTGATGTAGTGTTTTTGTGTTGAGGTAGATTTTAGAACACAAATCAAGGAAAAAAAAAAATGCTTTCTATGGCCCACTGAATGAGAGAGAGGTGGCACACCCAGGAGTCAAGACTGGCACACAAGCTGAAAGGGCAATATTACTCTCCCACTGTTTTTTTATGTTTTTTTTTTTTTTAAGGGAGACTTTAGAAACCCAATAATATTTAAAAAAATAAATAAATAGGCTTTCTATGGCCCACTGAATGAGAGGGAGAGAGGTGGCACACCCAGGAGTCAAGACTGGCACACAAGCTGAAAGGGCAATATTACTCTCCCACTGTTTTTTTATGTATTTTTTGTTTTTTAAGGGAGACTTTAGAAACCCAATAATATTTTAAAAAAAAAATAAATAGGCTTTCTATGGCCCACTGAATGAGAGGGAGAGAGGTGGCACACCCAGGAGTCAAGACTGGCACACAAGCTGAAAGGGCAATATTACTCTCCCACTGTTTTTTTATGTATTTTTTGTTTTTTAAGGGAGACTTTAGAAACCCAATAATATTTTTAAAAAAAAATAAATAGGCTTTCTATGGCCCACTGAATGAGAGGGAGAGAGGTGGCACACCCAGGAGTCAAGACTGGCACACAAGCTGAAAGGGCAATATTACTCTCCCACTGTTTTTTTAGGTATTTTTTTTTTTCAGGGAGACTTTAGAAACCAAATAATATTAAAAAAAAAAAAAAAAAAAAAAATAGGCTTGCTATAGCCCACTGAATGAGAGATAGCACACACAGCAGTGGCACACAAGCCCTGACTGAGGCCAATATTTTTCTCCCACTGATTGATGTAGTGTTTTTGTGTTGAGGTAGAATTTAGAACACAAATCACGGAAAAAATAAATAGGCTTTCTATGGCCCACTCAGTGAGAGATGGCACACACAGGGATGGCACTGTAGCAGAAATGCCAATCTTAATCTCCCACAAAAAAAACAAAAAAAAAACAGGGACTGTCCTACAATTACTATCTCCCTGCAGTAATGTAAGCCAGGTATGGCAGGCAGCAATAGGAGTGGACTGATGCACAAATTAAATAAAAAGTGTGGACAAACAAAAAAGATAGCTGTGCAGAAAGGAAGGAACAAGAGGATATGTGCTTTGAAAAAAGCAGTTGGTTTCCACAGTGGCGTACACACAGCAATACAGCTATCACGGAGCCTTCTAGGGCAGCCCAATGAGCTACAGCGCTGAGGGGGAAAAAAAAAAAAAATAGCTTCCACAGTCCCTGCACACCGAAGGTGGTGTTGGACAGTGGAAATCGCTGCAGCACAAGCGGTTTGGTGGTTAGTGGACCCTGCCTAACGCTCTCCCTGCTTCTGACGAAGCGGCAGCAACCTGTCCCTAAGCTCAGATCAGCAGCAGTAAGATGGCGGTCGGCGGGAACGCCCCTTTATAGCCCCTGTGACGCCGCAGACAGCAAGCCAATCACTGCAATGCCCTTCTCTAAGATGGTGGGGACCAGGATCTATGTCATCACGCTGCCCACACTCTGCGTTCACCTTCATTGGCTGAGAAATGGCGCTTTTCGCGTCATTGAAACGCGACTTTGGCGCGAAAGTCGCGTACCGCATGGCCGACAAGCACAGGGGTCGGATCGGGTTTCATGAGACGCCGACTTAGCCAAAAGTCGGCGACTTTTGAAAATGATCGACCCGTTTCGCTCAACCCTACTACTGACTATGAAGGAGTCTCTAATACACTTGAAGCCACAGGGTTACATTTGGATGTTAAAAGAGAAAGCAAATTTTACCCGACAGACAGCAAGGGTCCTCATCTCGGGTATTGGTTCCCTAACCTCAAATCTATCCAGGTATATAGATAGCATCATGCAGTTACATGTTACCCAATTGAGGAGCTATATTAAGGATTCTGCACATGCGATCAAACTCATTAGAAATATTAAATGGAAAGACAGTTATATATTTGTTACAGTTGATGTGTGCTCCCTATATACAAATATCAAACATGAAATTGGACTTGAAAGTATGAAATTATTTATGGATACAGATCCGAGATTATTGGATAAACAAAAACAGTTTTTAATGTCAGGAATGGAGTTCATTTTAAAAAATAATTATTTTACTTTTTTGGGTGAACTGTACCACCAGACACGTGGTGCAGCGATGGGTTCCCAGGTAGCGCCTACATATGCTAATTTATTTATGGGTCACTTTGAGAATTCTTTTATCTATAATAGTGCTTTTATTGATTGCATGGTGTTTTATGGACGTTATATTGATGATCTTGTTTTTATTTGGGACACAACTTTTAAACCTCCGGAATTTTTAATGTCAGAGCTCAATAACAACCCCTGGGGTCTTGAGTTTACTTCTGTTTTTAACAAAACTGCCATTAACTATCTAGATGTGACATTTTTCATTGTGGATGGAGAGATTCATACAAAAAACTTTTTTTTAAAAGTAGATAGTAATAGCTATGTTCATTATAATAGCAACCATCTTGATAAATGGCTTAGTAACATTCCAAAAAGCCAGTTCATGCGTATTAGGAAAAATTGTTCTTCTGATAGTGATTTTAAGGACCAATCTGAGATTTTAAAAAATAAGTTTTTAGCACAAAAATACCCCAGAGAGTTGGTGAATAGAGCACTTGAACATGTTTATAAGAATTTTAATCAAGAATTGTTACTAAAAAAAGAAAAAGCTGACCTTGTAGCCAACCCAGAAGAATACACCTGTAGTTTTGTAACCACATTCAGCACAGACCACAAATTCATTAAAAAATCTATCAATGAGTTGTGGCATATAGTAAGAGAGGATAATATACTGGGAAAGCTGGTGCCGCAACATCCTAAAATTATCTTTAGGAGAGCACCCAGCTTGAAAAATAAACTGGCACCTAGCAGACTCCCTGATGAATTGAAAAAATCACCTTCTTCACTAAAACCAGGTATATTCAAATGCTCTCACACGAAATGTTTGTGCTGTGGTATCATAGCACATACCAGTACAGCATTTAAACACTCCTCTTTTCCTCACCCTTTTCCAATCAGTCACCATTTCACCTGCACTACCTCCTATGTTATTTACATTATTACTTGTCCATGCAACAAGATATATGTTGGCAGGACAACACAACCACTTCACCTCCGTATGAATTCCCATCGACACAATATTAAAATAGGTTATCTCAAACATGGTCTTTCCAAACACTGCAGCATCTCACATAAT
This sequence comes from Ranitomeya variabilis, assembly GCF_051348905.1. NCBI lineage: Eukaryota > Metazoa > Chordata > Amphibia > Anura > Dendrobatidae > Ranitomeya > Ranitomeya variabilis. The sequence goes on from NC_135237.1 coordinate 189,244,441, forward strand.
AGTAATCCTTCACTATTTCATGTTCACCCCATTAATCACGTTCCTGCACATGTCCCTAATCGCACACAGTCACTTAATAAGAAAGAGTTTTTTTGGATATATACCTTGAATTCTCTGGAGCCTGAAGGGCTAAATGTAATGTCAGACCTCCTGTGACTTAATAAATTCTCTAATTGAAGTGTGGTTCCTATCATTGAGCCTCATTCCAAATAACAATTTTTCTTTTGGTCCCATGGGATGGTTCTAGTACTACTCATGTTGTAATAATTTTAATATTTTTTAACTATACATAATTTATAATAACAATTACTCCATGCAATTTTTTAGTAATTAATAACGGCATATATTGTTTTGTTTTTTTTGTTTGTTTTTTTTCGGCAATATTTTGCTCTTTTGCCCATAAGATTATTTTCAGATTTTTTTATCTCCACAAGAGAAATTAATAAAGAACTTATCAGTATTCTGTGGCGCAAGGACTAGAATAGCTTAAACAATAGAATTATTATACAAAGTTCCCCGGTTCGAATACCCATTAGGTTACTTATGTGTTTTTTTTTCAGGGCTTATTTATATTTTTAAATTTTAAATTTTAAATTTATTTTTTCTATTTATATCAATTAATGTTCCTAGGTTATAAATAATAAAGAGTAATGTTTTTATATGTTATTAATATGTGTTTTAAAGGTGTTTATGTATCATAATACAAGGGCCTTGGGGCCCCTCCCCTTCCCTTTTGTATAAATATACCCCATTTTTGTGTGTTGTACTATATGCCCTGAAGAAGAGAGCAAGATAGCTCTTGAAACGCGTAGGCTTCAATAAACCACCCTAAATCTACCTCGTGTGCGCGGTCTTCAGTTCGCCTAAGACTATTATCTGTGTATGTGGCACGCCAGGAGTCCGGTTGCCACAGCAACATTGCCTCCCTCACAGGGGGTGATGTCATGCTTGGAAGCAAGGAAGGATCCCCTTTCCAGGTACATCAGCATGCAACACCTTTCCAGACTCCAGAACAGAAGGGTGAGCTCTAAAACCGCCTGGAGGCGGGGTTAGGCATCAGAGGCAGTGTTAGTCTGGGGAGCAGACCATGAAGGAGGAAGAGGCAAGAGAGGAGTACCTGAGGGATTGGAGCTGCGATTGAGCTCACCCTAGGACTGAGCGCCAAAGACCAGACACCGGAGTCCGTGGTTGTGTGGGAGCTGCAGGCCCAGCAACTAAATTTGGAGGGCAGGAGATTGCAAGTCACCTGGCCCCAGCTGACACCCTGAGGCACAGCAGCATACTAGAACCCAGAGTCACCACGAGGGAGTGACACCTGGAACAGGCTCAAGCTGCCTGCCATGTGGGGAAATGTTCCTTTTCATGGACAGACAGCAATAGGGACTTGTGGGGAGTTTAAGGCACCAAGGACCTAGGGAGCAGCGCAGAGGGAAGGCCTCCAAATCCACCTGGCTAGGTAGATCTTGAAATGCTACCAAGCTGCCCGAAACTCCATGATCACCTGTCACCAGTACCCCGGACTGCACCTGCCATTAAAGGGAAAGGAACTACAGTCCTTGTGTTCTCCAATCATTTCCTGCACCCTCATTCCTGCACCCCAATGTTCACCATCCCTTCAAAACTGTACCGGTAGCCCTGGGGCCCCGCTCCACCTGTGGGGAGCAGAACCATCCCAGGTGCATCACCATTGTCCCCAGCGGTCTCCTTAAGCAGTGTTGGCCATCTGTAGCCAAATACCATGGGTGGTGTCACGAACAATCCCCTTTCCTATATAAACTTTATTCCCAAACATCAGTGCATTACTTTTATTGCATGCCCAGGGCCAAAGACAGGGTCACCGCCGCAGTGACCACCCCTTTAAAAACTGTCTGACCTGGTTCCGAGTACCCCACAGCCCTAGTGGGTGTCGCATGTCTACTTCATCAGATGATGACTGCAATACCACCTTTTCCTCTCTAGCACTTCTTTCTTATCTCTTTTACTTCTTTTCTTGTAATTTGCCTCTCTTTCTTAAAAATGTCTTTGTTTTTTAAAAATGTTTTTGTCAACACCTTGCATTTTTCTATAGCGCCCAGTTTGTCTCTGAACTAGCAAAATTTCCTTGTCTTCCGGTATTCTTGTCATATCCATAGCCCTAACATGCGGGATTTCAAACAAGTTGTCTAAACCTTCATTCCATTCTTCATCTTTCTTCTTCACATTATCAGAACATTTAGTTTTGTTTTTTGTTTTTCTTTAGCTTCTCAAATTCTTTGAACAGACCTTCCACTTTTTCAACCACATGTTTTTCCAGTCTCATGGGTATGCCTGCCTTTGCCCAGACATCAAGATTATCATTAGCTGTTAAATGAGCTGCATCAAGAACTGTCTGTTTAGCCATTTTCTTGTAGAAGTAGAACAGTGACATAACCTCTCTCGGATGGCAGTTTTGTTGAAGGTAAACTACTATCGGATATTTGTCCAATAAGCCACATGTCTGTTTCACTTCTGGATGTTAGCTGTGACATACTTCAGTGCTAGCTGCTATGTTTGCTGTTTTATTTTTGTAACCCCTGTAAAGGGAGTATGGTGTACAGGATTTGATGTAAAGAGAAACAGACAGTGCTTCTCCGTAAAATACATTAATCCTCTTAGAGCTGTATTGCCATGGCAACCTGGGGGAGGAGGAGCAGTATCAGAGGACAAGACTGATTGGCTGAGCAAGCTGGAGAAGTTGTGTGTTATTAACCCCTTCACCCCCAAGGGTGGTTTGCACGTTAATGACCGGGCCAATTTTTACAATTCTGACCACTGTCCCTTTATGAGGTTTTAACTCTGGAACGCTTCAACGGATCTTGGCAACTCTGACAATGTTTTCTCTTGACATATTGTACTTCATGATAGTGGTAAAATTTCTTCGATATAACTTGCATTTATTTGTGAAAAAAACGAATATTTGGCGAAAACTTTGAAAATTTTGCAATTTTCCAACTTTGAATTTTTATGCCCTTAAATCACAGACATATGTCACGCAAAATACTTAATAAGTAACATTTCCCACATGTCTACTTTACATCAGCACAATTTTGGAACCAAAATTTTTTTTTGTGACGGAGTTATAAGAGTTAAAAGTTGACCAGCAATTTCTCATTTTTACAACACCATTTTTTTTTAGGGACCACATCTCATTTGAAGTCATTTTGAGGGGTCTATATGATAGAAAATACCCAAGTGTGACACCATTCTAAAAACTGCACCCCTCAAGGTACTCAAAACCACTTTCAAGAAGTTTATTAACCCTTCAGGTGTTTCACAGGAATTTTTGGAATGTTTAAATAAAAATAAACATTTAACTTTTTTTCACACAAAATTTATTTCAGCTCCAATTTGTTTTATTTTACCAAGAGTAACAGGAGAAAATAGACCCCAAAATTTGTTGTACAATTTGTCCTGAGTACGCTGATACCCCATATGTGGGGGTAAACTACTGTTTGGGCGCATGGCAGAGCTCGGAAGGAAAGGAGCGCCATTTGACTTTTCAATGCAAAATTGACTGGAATTGAGATGGGACGCCATGTTGCATTTGGAGAGCCCCTGATGTGCCTAAACATTGAAACCCCCCACAAGTGACACCATTTTGGAAAGTAGACCCCCTAAGGATCATATCTAGATGTGTGGTGAGCACTTTGACCCAACAAGTGCTTCACAGAAGTTTATAATGCAGAGCCGTAAAAATAAAAAATCATATTTTTTCACAAAAATGATCTTTTCGCCCCCAATTTTTTATTTTCCCAAGGGTAAGAGAAGAAATTGGACCGCAAAAATTGTTGTGCAATTTGTCCTGAGTACGCTGATACCCCATATGTGGGTGTAAACCATTGTTTGGGCGCAGGGCAGAGCTCGGAAGGGAAGGAGCGCCATTTGACTTTTCAATGCAAAATTGACTGGAATTGAGATGGGACGCCATGTTGCATTTGGAGAGCCCCTGATGTGCCTAAACATTGAAACCCCCCACAAGTGACACCATTTTGGAAAGTAGACCCCCTAAGGATCTTATCTAGATGTGTGGTGAGCACTTTGACCCAACAAGTGCTTCACAGAAGTTTATAATGCAGAGCCGTAAAAATAAAAAATCATATTTTTTCACAAAATGATCTTTTCGCCCCCATTTTTTTATTTCCCCAAGGGTAAGAGAAGAAATTAGACCACAAAAGTTGTTGTGCAATTTGTCCTGAATACAATGATACCCCTTATGTGGGTGTAAACTACTGTTTGGGCGCATAGCAGAGCTCGGAAGGGAAGGAGCGCTATTTTACTTTTCAATGCAAAATTGACTGGAATTAAGATGGGATGCCATGTTGCGTTTGGAGAGCCCCTGATGTGCCTAAACATTAAAAACCCCCACAAGTGACACCAATTTGGAAAGTAGACCCCCTAAGGAACTTATCTAGATGTGTTTTGATAGCTTTGAACCCCCAAGTGTTTCACTACAGTTTATAACGCAGAGTCGTGAAAATAAAAATTCTTTTTTTTTTTCACAAAAATGATTTTTAGCCCCCAGTTTTGTATTTTCACAAGGGTATCAGGATAAATTGGACCCCAAACATTGTTGTCCAATTTGTCCTGAGTACGCTGATACCCCATATGTGGGGGGGAACCACTGTTTGGGCGCATGACAGAGCTCGGAAGGGAAGGAGCGCCATTTGGAATGCAGACTTAAATGGATTGGTCTGCAGGCGTCACGTTGCATTTGCAGAGCCCCTGATGTACCCAAACAGTACAAACCCCCCACAAGTGACCCCATATTGGAAACTAGACCCCCCAAGGAACTTATCTAGATGTGTTGTGAGAACTTTGAACCCCCAAGTGTTTCACTACAGTTTATAACGCAGAGCCGTGAAAATAAAAATTCTTTTTTTTTTCACAAAAATGATTTTTTAGCCCCCAGTTTTGTATTTTCACAAGGGTATCAGTATCAGGAAAAATTGGACCCCAAAAGTTGTTGTTCAATTTGTCCTGAGTACGCTGATACCCCATATGTGGGGGGGAACCACTGTTTGGGCGCATGACAGAGCTCGGAAGGGAAGGAGCGCCATTTGGAATGCAGACTTAAATGGATTGGTCTGCAGGCGTCACGTTGCATTTGCAGAGCCCCTGATGTACCCAAACAGTACAAACCCCCCACAAGTGACCCCATATCGGAAACTAGACCCCCCCAAGGAACTTATCTAGATGTGTTGTGAGAAGTTTGAACCCCCAAGTGTTTCACTACAGTTTACAACGCAGAGCCGTGAAAAAAAAAATCTTTTTTTCCCACAAAACTTATTTTTTGGCCCCCAGTTTTGTATTTTCCCAAGGGTAGCAGGATAAATTGGACCCCAAAAGATGATGTCCAATTTGTCCTGAGTATGCTGATACCCCATATGTTGGGGTAAACCCCTGTTTGGGCACACGGGAGAGCTCTGAAGGGAAGGAGCACTGTTTTCCTTTTTCATCGCAGAATTGGCTGGAATTCAGATCGGATGCCATGTCCCGTTTGGAGAGCCCCTGATGTGCCTAAACAGTGGAAACCCCCCAATTATAACTGAAACCCTAATCCAAACACACCCCTTACCCTAATCCCAACAGTAACCCTAACCACTCCTCTAACCCAGACACACCCAACCCTATTCCCAACCGTAAATGTAATCCAAACCCTAACCCTATCTTTAGCCCTAACCCTAACTGTAGCCCCAACCCTAGCCCCAACCCTAGCCCCAACCCTAGCCCTAACCCTAGCAATAACCCTAGCCCTATCACTAGCCCTAACACTAGCCGTAACACTAGCCCTAACCCTAGCCCTAACCCTAGCCATAACCCTAGCCCCAACCCTAGCCCTAACCCTAGCCCTAACCCTAACCCTAGCCCCAACCCTAGCCCTAACCCTAGCCCTAACCCTAACCCTAGCCCCAACCCTAGCCCTAACCCTAGCCCTAACCCTAGCCCCAACCCTAGCCCTAACCCTAACCCTAGCCCTAACCCTTGCCCTAACCCTAGCCCTAACTCTAGTCCTAACTCTAGCCCTAACCCTAAACACTAACCCTAATGGGAAAATGGAAATAAATACATTTTTTAATTTTTTTATTTTTCCCTAACTAAGGGGGTGATGAAGGGGGGTTTGATTTACTTTTATAGCGGGTTATTTAGCGGATTTTTATGATTGGCAGCTGTCACACACTGAAAGACGCTTTTCATTGCAAAAAATATTTTTTGCGTTACCACATTTTGAGAGCTGTAATTTTTCCATATTTGAGTCCACAGAGTCATGTGAGATCTTGTTTTTTGCGGGACGAGTTGACGTTTTTATTGGTAACATTTTCAGACTTGTGACATTTTTTGATCGCTTTTTATTCTGATTTTTGTGAGGCAGAGTGATCAAAAACCAGCTATTCATGAATTTCTTTTGGGGGAGGCATTTATACCGTTCCGCGTTTGGTAAAATTGATAAAGCAGTTTTATTTTTTGGGTCAGTACGATTACAGCGATATCTCATTTATATAATTTTTTTATGTTTTGGCGCTTTTATACGATAAAAACTATTTTATAGAAAAAATAATTATTTTGGTATCGCTTTATTCTCAGGACTATAACTTTTTTATTTTTTTGCTGATGATGCTGTATGGCAGCTCGTTTTTTGCGGGACAAGATGACGTTTTCAGTGGTAACATGGTTATTTATATCAGTCTTTTTGATCACGTGTTATTCCACTTTTTGTTTGGCAGTATGATAATAAAGCGTTGTTTTTTGCCTCGTTTTTTTTTTTTTTTTTCTTACGGTGTTTACTGAAAGGGTTAACTAGTGGGGCAGTTTTATAGGTTGGGTCGTTACGGACGTGGCGATACTAAATATGTGTACTTTTATTGTTTTTTTTATTTTATTTAGCTAAAGAAATGTATTTATGGGAATAATATTTTTTTTTTTCTTTATTTAGGATATTTTTATAATTTTTTTTTTACACACATGTGGGGAATTTTTTTTTTTTTTTTTTACTTTGTCCCAGGGGGGGACATCACAGATCATTGATCTGGCAGTGTGCACAGCACTCTGCCAGATCTGCGATCTGCTGTGCAGGGCTGCAGGCTTACCAAGTGTCTGCTCTGAGCAGACACTCGGTAAGCCACCTCCCTCCCTGCAGGACCCGGATGCCGTGGCCATCTTGGATCCGGGACCTGCGGCGAGGAGGGAGGTAGGAGACCCTCGGAGCAACGCGATCACATCGCGTTGCTCCGGGGGTCTCAGGGAAGCCCGCAGGGAGCCCCCTCCCTGCGCGATGCTTCCCTATACCGCCAGTACACCGCGATCATGTTTGATCGCGGTGTGCCGGGGGTTAATGTGCCGGGGGCGGTCCGTGACCGCTCCTGGCACATAGTGCCAGATGTCAGCTGCGATATGCAGCTGACACCCGGCCGCGATAGGCCGCGCTCCCCCCGTGAGCGCCGCTGATCGGTGATGACGTACTATCCCGTCGGTGGTCATACGGGCCCACCCCACCTCGACGGGATAGTACGTCAGATGTCAGAAAGGGGTTAATATCAGCCAATATATAGCAAAATTTGCACTGTCCTGCCACAACCATATCTTTTAGACAAGGTGCAAATGGAACTCGGCCATGGCAAAAATCAAGGAATTTTGATGGTAAGTATGGACCCCTAAATTTGTGTGCGTCTGACTGAATTATTTTAGTTTACATACAAAAACAGAAGCAAAGTGTGCCTACTGAAGAAAAAACACTTTTGAAAGTAAGGACCACCCTAGCGGACATTTACAGAGCCATCAGAGTCATGCTAAATATTGGCATGGCTGTGACTGGCTGGTGCACCACATGACCTGGCTTGAATCAATGCCAGATCATGTGTGCTGCCACCATTCTGCTCTGATTAGTGTAGCAACAGGATGCAGCTGGAGTGTGTGACAGTATTATACTTTGTGTGTGTGCATTCTGTAAAGAAGCCTCTGTGTGAATACTCTACACACGTATCAGTGTGAGTACTGTGCCAAAATGCCTCTGTGTACTCTGCACCCCCTACGTGTGGGAGTACTGTGCCTTTAAGCATCTGTGTGTACTCTGCACTCCTGCCTGTGCTAATACTGTGCACATGTAAGAGGGTGGTGCTGTTATGGACAATAACACGCTGCCACTTTAAGAGACAGCACCCCCTTGTCTGGTGTGATGGAATGTTCTGCTTCCCCCTGCTATAGACTGTGAAGATGAGCTGCCCTAGAATTAGGGGAGGAGTTGAGCCTGAACTGTGTGTGTGAGCTGAAGCTGCTACAGAGAGAACTTTGTGCTGTTTGCTACAAGAAAGGTCCCACAGTGTTGTGAATTCCGTTTCTGTTGTGAATTCCGTTCTCGGGCTCCTTCCTGTGGTCATGAATGGTATTTTAGTCAGTTCTGTCCTTGGACACCCTCTGGTGGCTTTGAGTGGAACTGCTGATCTTTGAGGTTGGCTTTCTCTGCTGCCCTCACTTATTGTTCCTGCTGGCTTCCCTATTTAACTTTAGTTCATGCCAGCTGTCAATGTCTCAGTACTGGTTCAAATCTCTCTTGGATTTCTCTGATGACCTGTCTACTCCAGCAGAAGCTAAGTCCCTGCTAGTTCATTTGTTGTCCATTTGTTTTTGAGTATATTTCTCAGTACATGCTATGTTTCTAGTCCAGCCTGCTAATATGATATTCCCTTGCTAGCTGGAAGCTCTGGGGTGCAGAGTGGCACCTCCACACCGTGAGTCGGTGTGGAGGTCCTTTTGCACACTCTGCGTGGCTTTTTGTAGTTTTTAATACTGACCGCACAGTTCCCTTTCCTATCTTCTGTCTATCTAGGGAAGATTCGGCCTCCTTTGCTAAATCTGTTTTCATTCCTGTGTTTGTCTCTTCCCTCTTAACTCACAGTCAATATTTGTGGGGGGCTGCCTTTCCCTTTGGGGAATTTCTCTGAGGCAAGGTAGGCTGCTATGTCTCTCTTTAGGGGTAGTTAGCTCTTAGGCTGTGAAGAGGCCTCTAGGGAGAGTTAGGCACGCTCCACGGCTATTTCTAGTGTGTGTGATAGGATTAGGGATTGCGGTCAGTAGAGATATCACCTCCTCAGAGCTTGTCTCAGGTTTTCTGTTTTAACCATCAGGTCATTCCGGGTGCTCCTAACCACCAGGTCCATAACAGTACAGCTGGCCCACAAAGTGTTAATGCATCTCAAAAGAGGGATAAGAGAAGTTCTGAGTCAATTTTTTTTTTCTTTGCAGCTTGTTTTGTCTTTCTTTTCCCCTTAACCTCTGGGTGGTTCAGGACTCAGGTGTAGATATGGATATTCAAGGTTTGTCCTCTTGTGTGAATCAACTCACTGCAAGGGTACAAAGTATTCAAGATTATGTAGTTCAGAATCCGATGTTAGAGCCTAGAACTCCAATTCCTGATTTATTTTCTGGGGATAGATCTAAATTTTTTAATTTAAAAAATAATTGCAGATTGTTTTTTGCTCTGAAACCCCGCTCCTCTGGTGACCCCATTCAGCAAGTAAGGATTATTATCTCTTTGCTGCGTGGCGACCCACAAGACTGGGCATTCTCGCTTGAGCCAGGAAACCCTGCATTGCTTAATGTAGATGCATTTTATCAAGCGCTCGGATTGCTTTATGATGAACCAAATTCTGTGGATCAGGCAGAAAAGACCTTGCTGGCTCTATGTCAGGGTCAGGATGAAGCAGAAGTATATTGCCAGAAGTTTAGAAAGTGGTCTGTGCTTACACAATGGAATGAATATGCCCTGGCAGCAATTTTCAGAAAGGGTCTGTCTGAAGCCCTTAAAGATGTTATGGTGGGGTTCCCCACACCTGCTGGTCTAAATGAATCAATGTCTTTGGCCATTCAGATTGATCGGCGTTTGCGCGAGCGCAAAGTAGTGCACCATTTGGCAGTGTTCTCTGAGCAGAGGCCTGAGCCTATGCAATGTGATAGGACTTTGACCAGAGTTGAACGGCAAGAACACAGACGTCAGAATGGGCTGTGTTTTTACTGTGGTGACTCCACTCATGCTATTTCTGATTGTCCTAAGCGCACTAAGAGGTTCGCTAGGTCTGTCACCATTAGTACTGTACAGCCTAAATTTCTCTTGTCTATTACTCTGATTTGCTCATTGTCGTCCTATTCTGTTATGGCATTTGTGAATTCGGGCGCTGCCCTGAACTTAATGGACTTGGAGTTTGCCAGGCGCTGTGGTTTTTCCTTGGAGCCTTTGCAGAGCCCTATTTCCTTAAGGGGGATTGATGCTACACCATTGGCCAAGAATAAACCTCAGTACTGGACTCAGCTGACCATGTACATGGCTCCCGCACATCAGAAAAATATTCGCTTTTTGGTGTTGCATAATTTGCATGATGTGGTTGTGTTGGGTTTTCCATGGCTACAGGTTCATAATCCAGTACTGGATTGGAAATCAATGACTGTGTCTAGTTGGGGTTGTCAAGGGATACATAGTGATGTTCCTTTGATGTCAATTTCTTCTTCCACTCCTTCTGAAGTTCCTGAGTTTTTGTTGGATTACCAGGATGTATTTGATGAGCCCAAGTCCAGTGTCCTACCTCCTCATAGGGACTGTGATTGCGCTATTAATTTGATTCCTGGTAGTAAGTTCCCTAAGGGACGACTTTTCAATTTGTCTGTGCCAGAACATGCCGCTATGCGGAGTTATGTAAAGGAGTCCTTGGAGAAAGGGCATATTCGCCCGTCTTCGTCACCATTGGGAGCAGGGTTCTTTTTTGTGGCCAAGAAAGATGGCTCTCTGAGACCCTGTATAGATTACCGCCTTCTCAATAAAATCACGGTCAAATTTCAGTATCCTTTGCCTCTGCTGTCTGATTTGTTTGCTCGGATTAAGGGGGCTAGTTGGTTTACCAAGATTGACCTTCGAGGGGCGTATAATCTTGTTCGTATTAAACAGGGCGATGAATGGAAAACAGCATTTAATACACCCGAGGGCCATTTTGAGTACCTGGTGATGCCATTCGGGCTTTCTAATGCTCCATCTGTGTTTCAGTCCTTTATGCATGACATCTTCCGGAAGTATCTGGATAAATTTATGATTGTATATTTGGATGATATTTTGGTCTTTTTGGATGATTGGGAGTCTCATGTGAAGCAGGTCAGGATGGTGTTCCAGGTCCTTCGTGCTAATGCGTTGTTTGTGAAGGGGTCTAAATGTCTCTTTGGGGTTCAGAAAGTTTCCTTTTTGGGCTTCATTTTTTCCCCTTCTACTATCGAGATGGACCCTGTTAAAGTTCAGGCCATTTATGATTGGACTCAACCTACATCTGTGAAGAGTCTTCAGAAGTTTTTGGGCTTTGCTAATTTTTACCGTCGCTTCATCGCTAATTTTTCCAGTGTGGTTAAGCCTTTGACTGATTTGACGAGGAAGGGCGCTGATATGGTGAATTGGTCTCCTGTGGCCGTTGAGGCTTTTCAGGAGCTTAAACGTCGTTTTACTTCGGCCCCTGTGTTGCGTCAGCCAGATGTTTCGCTCCCTTTTCAGGTTGAGGTTGATGCTTCTGAGATTGGGGCAGGGGCTGTTTTGTCTCAGAGAGGTTCTGATGGCTCTTTGATGAAACCATGTGCTTTCTTTTCTAGGAAGTTTTCGCCTGCTGAGCGTAATTATGATGTCGGCAATCGGGAGTTGTTGGCTATGAAGTGGGCATTCGAGGAGTGGCGACATTGGCTTGAGGGAGCCAAACATCGCGTGGTGGTCTTGACTGATCACAAGAATCTGACTTACCTCGAGTCTGCCAAGCGGTTGAATCCTAGACAGGCTCGATGGTCGCTGTTTTTCTCCCGTTTCGATTTTGTGGTCTCGTACCTTCCGGGATCTAAGAATGTGAAGGCTGATGCCCTTTCTAGGAGTTTTTTGCCTGATTCTCCGGGAGTCCTTGAGCCGGCTGGTATTCTCAAGGAGGGGGTGATTCTGTCTGCCATCTCCCCTGATTTGCGGCGGGTGCTGCAGGAGTTTCAGGCTGATAGACCTGACCGCTGTCCAGTGGAGAAACTGTTTGTCCCTGATAGATGGACTAGTAAAGTTATTTCTGAGGTTCATTGTTCAGTATTGGCTGGTCATCCTGGGATTTTTGGTACCAGAGATTTGGTTGCTAGGTCCTTTTGGTGGCCTTCCTTGTCACGGGATGTGCGTTCTTTTGTGCAGTCCTGTGGGACTTGTGCTCGGGCCAAGCCTTGCTGTTCTCGTGCCAGTGGGTTGCTTTTGCCTTTGCCTGTCCCAAAGAGGCCCTGGACGCATATTTCCATGGATTTTATTTCTGATCTTCCTGTCTCTCAGAGGATGTCTGTTATCTGGGTGGTTTGTGACCGGTTCTCTAAAATGGTCCATTTGGTACCTTTGCCTAAATTGCCTTCCTCCTCTGATTTGGTTCCATTATTTTTTCAGCATGTGGTTCATTTGCATGGCATTCCGGAGAACATTGTGTCTGACAGAGGTTCCCAGTTTGTTTCCAGGTTTTGACGGTCCTTTTGTGCTAAGATGGGCATTAATTTGTCTTTTTCTTCAGCGCTCCATCCTCAGACAAATGGCCAAACCGAGCGAACCAATCAGACCTTGGAAACCTATCTGAGATGCTTTGTTTCTGCTGATCAGGATGATTGGGTGACCTTCTTGCCATTGGCCGAGTTTGCCCTTAATAATCGGGCTAGTTCGGCTACTTTGGTTTCGCCTTTTTTTTGTAATTCTGGTTTTCATCCTCGTTTTTCTTCAGGGCAGGTTGAGCCTTCTGACTGTCCTGGTGTGGATTCTGTGGTGGACAGGTTGCAGCAAATTTGGACTCACGTGGTGGATAATTTAAAGTTGTCTCAGGAGAAGGCGCAACGTTTTGCTAACCACCGTTGCTGTGTTGGTCCCCGACTTCGTGTTGGGGATTTGGTCTGGTTATCTTCTCGTCATGTTCCTATGAAGGTTTCTTCCCCTAAGTTTAAGCCTCGTTTTATTGGTCCTTATAAGATTTCTGAAATTATCAATCCTGTGTCGTTTCGTTTGGTCCTTCCAGCTTCTTTTGCCATCCATAATGTGTTCCATAGGTCTTTGTTGCGGAGATATGTGGCACCTATGGTTCCTTCCGTTGATCCTCCTGCTCCGGTGTTGGTTGAGGGGAAGTTGGAGTATGTGGTGGAAAAGATTTTGGATTCTCGTGTTTCGAGATGGAAGCTTCAGTACCTGGTTAAGTGGAAGGGTTATGGTCAGGAGGATAATTCCTGGGTTGTTGCCTCCGATGTCCATGCTGCCGATTTGGTTCGTGCCTTTCATTTGGCTCATCCTGATCGGCCTGGGGGCTCTAGTGAGGGTTCGGTGACCCCTCCTCAAGGGGGGGGTACTGTTGTGAATTCCGTTTCTGTTGTGAATTCCGTTCTCGGGCTCCCTCCTGTGGTCATGAATGGTATTTTAGTCAGTTCTGTCCTTGGACACCCTCTGGTGGCTTTGAGTGGAACTGCTGATCTTTGAGGTTGGCTTTCTCAGCTGCCCTCACTTATTGTTCCTGCTGGCTTCCCTATTTAACTCTGCTATGGTCGTTAGTTCATGCCAGCTGTCAATGTCTCAGTACTGGTTCAGATCTCTCTTGGATTTCTCTGATGACCTGTCTACTCCAGCAGAAGCTAAGTCCCTGCTAGTTCATTTGTTGTCCATTTGTTTTTGAGTATATTTCTCAGTACATGCTATGTTTCTAGTCCAGCCTGCTAATATGATATTCCCTTGCTAGCTGGAAGCTCTGGGGTGCAGAGTGGCACCTCCACACCGTGATTCAGTGTGGAGGTCCTTTTGCACACTCTGCGTGGCTTTTTGTAGTTTTTAATACTGACCGTACAGTTCCCTTTCCTATCTTCTGTCTATCTAGGGAAGATTCGGCCTCCTTTGCTAAATCTGTTTTCATTCCTGTGTTTGTCTCTTCCCTCTTAACTCACAGTCAATATTTGTGGGGGGCTGCCTTTCCCTTTGGGGAATTTCTCTGAGGCAAGGTAGGCTGCTATGTCTCTCTTTAGGGGTAGTTAGCTCTTAGGCTGTGAAGAGGCCTCTAGGGAGAGTTAAGGCGCCGTCACACATAGCGAGATCGCTAGCGAGATCGCTGCTGAGTCACAAGTTTTGTGACGCAACAGCGACCTCAGTAGCAATCTTGCTATGTGTGACATGTACCAGCGACCAGGCCCCTGCTGCGAGATCGCTGGTCGTGTCGGAATGGCCTGGACCTTTTTTTGGTCGTTGAGGTCCCGCTGACATCGCTGAATCGGTGTGTGTGACACCGATCCAGCGATGTCTTCACTGGTAACCAGGGTAAACATCGAGTTACTAAGCGCAGGGCCGCGCTTAGTAACCCGATGTTTACCGTGGTTACCAGCGTAAATGTAAAAAAAAAAAAACAGTACATACTCACCATCTGATGTCCGTCAGGTCCCTTGCCGTCTGCTTCCTGCTCTTACTGAGTGCCGCCGTACAGTGAGAGCACAGCACAGCAGTGACGTCACCGCTGCGCTCTGCTCTCACTGTACGGCGGCACTCAGTCAGAGCAGGAAGCAGGCGGCAAGGGACCTGACGGACATCAGATGGTGAGTATGTACTGTTTGTTTTTTTTGGTAACCAGGGTAAACATCGGGTTACTAAGCGCGGCCCTGCGCTTAGTAACCCGATGTTTACCCTGGTTACCCGGGTGCTGCAGGGGGACTTCGGCATCGTTGAAGACAGTTTCAACGATGCCGAAGTCGTTCCCCTGATCATTGGTCGCTGGAGAGAGCTGTCTGTGTGACAGCTCCCCAGCGACCACACAGCGACAAAACAGCGACGCTGCAGCGATCAGCATCATTGTCTGTATCGCTGCAGCGTCGCTGTGTGTGACGGGGCCTTTAGGCATTCTCTACGGCTATTTCTAGTGTGTGTGATAGGATTAGGGATTGCGGTCAGTAGAGTTACCACCTCCTCAGAGCTTGTCTCAGGTTTTCTGTTTTAACCATCAGGTCATTCCGGGTGCTCCTAACCACCAGGTCCATAACACCACAGCCTGGGACGGAGTGTACTTGTGAAATTTGCAAGACTTTTCCAGGTACAGCAACGGTGGCTGTTCTGTGCTAGTTTGCGAAGCCACAAAGATACTGAGAAAGGGACTTACAGTTTCCAGGAGCATCCCTAGGATCCAGAAGCAAGGAGAAGACCACGCTTCACAGAGCTGACAGAAAGCCGTGCACCCCACCATATTAGACTGCTGGGGGCCCCCCTGGAACTGGAGCTGATTCTCCAACATCACCGTGAGTCTGTTACTGTTTGGTGCACCTGTTAGGGCCTAGTGTAGGCTTCAGTAGTCAGTACACGGGAGCCGTGTGGCCTGCTTAGTAAAGGCCAGGGAGGTTATTTGTAGAGTAGCATCGTTATTTGTTTATTGTTTAAATTTGCTTGTGAGACACATTTTGAGTCTGTAATAGTTGGAGCACCTTGCTATTTTACGGACAAGATAAAGTTTATAACTCTTGTAAAGTGTCTCTTGCCATTGCATACCCCTGTTTGCATCTTCCTCACCCACTTCATTCCTTGCCTCCCAATAAATCTACCCTTTGTTGTTTGCACCACATCGTGTGTACAGTAGTCTTCCTGCTGGTGGTGGTCCCCCGGCCATCGCTTCACTAAAAAGCCTATGTGTCCTCTGCAGCCATGTCTGTACGAGTAGTGGGCCTATTCTATTCCTGCTACGTGCCAAAATACAACATCTTCCTTTGGTGCATGTAGGTGACAGGACGTTATGAGTCATTTTGTAGGGATGAATACTGCTACACGAATTGTGAGGTGAGAATAAGATCATCATGGCTACCTGCCTCCTTGCAAAGAGAGGATGTGATAACACCACCACCAGCAGTGCCACCAAGCATCTCCAGATCGTCCCATGGAAATGTTCAGCTCTCCATCCCCCAAACCCTCTAGAGAAGAGGAAATATCACCCAACCCACATACAAGCCATGGTCATGAATGACAGCATTTCCAAATTATTGGCCTTGGAAATGCTGCCATTCTGGCTGGGGGAGATGGACAGTTTTAAAAAACTGATCACAGTGGCAGTCTAGCAGTACTTTGTTCTCGGCTGCCACTACTTTCAGTCGGGTCATCCCTGCCCTGCACACACATGTTGCAGACCAAATCAAGTGTGCACTGCGCAACTCCATCAGTGGAAGATCCACATAACTACCGATATGTGGACCAGCAAGCACAGCAAGGGGCATTATATCTCCCTAACTGCCCACTGGGTAAATATAATAGTGGCTGGGACAGAGGCGGAAGGAGTTCTAGTGCATGCCTGTTATGGACTGGTGATTTAGGAGCGACATGCGACTAGCTCTGAGCAGGTGGTAACTATACAGACCGCAGTTCCTGATCTTAACACAACACTAGCAGTAGCCGTGGGATGTTCCTGTCTCTCCCTGGACACCTCGTCACAGCCGGAGAACTAGCTACCCCTAAAGGTAGAAACAGGAAAGCTATCTTGCCTCAGAGAAGATCCCCAAAGGACAGACAGCCCCCCACAAATAATGACTGTGAGTGGAGAAGGAAATGACATACATTGAATGAAACAAGATTTAGCAAAGGAGGCCACTTCTAGCTAGATAGATAGTACAGGATAGAACACTGTGCGGTCTGTAATAAAAACTAGAAAAAGTCCACCGCAGAGAAATGCAAAAATCTCCACACCTGACTAAAGGTGTGGAGGGCAAAATCTGCTGCCCAGAGCTTCCAGCTTAGCTGAATAGATCCATACTGATAAGCTGGACAAATGAGCAAAACATAGAATGTGCTGAACAATAAAGTCCACAATAAGAGGACTGCAAAAGGACAAGCAAGGACTTATCTTTGCTGAACAGGTCAGAGTGCCAGGGAAATCCAAAAGAGCCGTGACTCCAAGCAGGAACAATTGACAACTGGCATTGATTGAGGGATACGGCCAGACTAAAATAGCCGAGCCAGAAAGACGATCAGTGGAAGCAGCTGCTGATGCTAAATCCAAGAAGCAGCCATACCACTCAAAACCACCGGAGGGAGCCCAAGAGCAGAACTCACAAAAGTGCTACTTACAACCACCGGAGGGAGTCCAAGAGCGGAATTCACAACAGTACCCCCCCTTGAGGAGGGGTCACCGAACCCTCACCAGAGCCCCCAGGCCGATCAGGACGAGCCAAGTGAAAAGCACGAACCAAATTGGCGGCATGAACATCGGAGGCAACCACCCAAGAATTATCCTCCTGGCCATAACCCTTCCACTTGACAAGATACTGAAGCCTCCGCCTCGAAAAACGAGAATCCAATATTTTCTCAACCACATATTCCAACTCCCCCTCAACCAACACCGGAGCAGGGGGATCAACAGAGGGAACAACGGGTACCACATATCTCCGCAACAAAGATCTATGGAAAACATTGTGGATGGCAAAAGAGGCTGGAAGGGCCAAACGAAAAGACACTGGATTGATAATCTCAGAAATCTTATAAGGACCAATAAACCGAGGCTTGAACTTAGGGGAAGAAACCTTCATAGGAACATGACGAGAAGATAACCAGACTAAATCCCCCACCCAAAGCCGAGGACCAACACACCGACGGCGGTTAGCAAAACGCTGAGCCTTTTCCTGAGACAATGTCAAATTGTCTACCACATGAGTCCAAATCTGCTGTAACCTGTCCATCACAGAATCTACACCAGGACAATCAGAAGGCTCAAACTGCCCTGAAGAAAAACGAGGATGGAAACCAAAATTACAAAAAAAAAGGCGATACCAAAGTAGCCGAACTGGCCCGATTATTAAGGGCAAACTCGGCCAACGGCAAGAAAGCCACCCAATCATCCTGATCAGCAGACACAAAGCATCTCAAATAGGTTTCTAAGGTTTGATTAGTTCGCTCAGTTTGGCCATTTGTCTGAGGATGGAACGCCGAAGAAAAAGACAAATTAATGCCCATCCCAGCACAAAAGGCCTGCTAAAACCTGGAAACAATACTGGGAACCTCTGTCAGACACAATATTTTCCGGAATGCCATGCAAACGAACCACATGCTGAAAAAACAGTGGAACCAAATCAGAAGAGGAAGGCAATTTAGGCAAAGGTACCAAATGGACCATTTTAGAGAACCAGTCACAAACCACCCAGATAACAGACATCCTCTGGGACACAGGAAGATCCGAAATAAAATCCATGGAAATATGCATCCAGGGCCTCTCAGGGACAGGCAAAGGCAAAAGCAACCCACTAGCGCGGGAAAAGCAAGGCTTAGCCCGGGCACAAGTCCCACAGGACTGCACAAAAGAACGCACATCCCGTGACAAGGAAGGCCACCAAAAGGACCTAGCAACCAAATCTCTGGTACCAAAAATCCCAGGATGACCGGCCAACACCGAACAATGGACCTCAGAAATTACCTTACTTGTCCATCTATCAGGAACAAACAGCTTCCCCATAGGACAGCGGTCAGGTTTATCAGCCTGAAATTCCTGAAGCACCCGCTGTAAATCAGGGGAGATGGCAGAAAGAACCACCCCTTCACTAAGAATGCCAACCGGCTCAAGAACTCCAGGAGAATCAGGCAAAAAACTCCTAGAGTGGGCATCTGCTTTAACATTCTTAGATCCCGGAAGATATGAGACCACAAAATCGAAACGGGAGAAAAACAGAGACCATCAAACCTGTCTAGGGTTCAGCCGCTTGGCCGACTCGAGGTAAATCAGATTCTTATGATCGGTCAAGACCACAACGCGGTGCCTGGCTCCCTCAAGCCAATGTTGCCACTCCTCAAATGCCCACTTCATAGCCAACAACTCCCAATTGCCGACATCATAATTGCGTTCCGCAGGCGAAAACTTTCGGGAAAAGAAGGCACATGGTTTCATCAAGGAACCATCAGAATTCCTCTGTGACAAAACGGCCCCTGCCCCAATCTCAGAAGCATCAACCTTAACCTGAAAAGGAAGAGAAACATCCGGCTGACGCAATACAGGGGCAGAAGTAAATCGGCGTTTAAGCTCCTGAAAGGCCTCAACAGCTGCAGAGGACCAATTCGCCACATCAGCGCCCTTCTTCGTCAAATCGGTCAGGGGTTTAACCACACTAGAGAAGTTGGCAATGAAACGACGATAAAAATTAGCAAAGCCCAAAAATTTCTGAAGGCTCTTCACAGATGTGGGCTGAATCCAGTCATGAATGCCTTGGACCTTAACAGGATCCATTTCTATAGACGAAGGAGAAAAAATGAACCCCAAAAAAGAGACCTTCTGAACTCCAAATAGGCACTTAAACCCCTTCACAAATAGGGCATTATCACGAAGGATCTGGAATACCATCCTGACCTGCTTCACATGAGACTCCCAATCATCAGAAAAAATCAAAATATCATCCAAATACACAATCAAGAATTTATCAAGATAATTGCGGAAAATATCATGCATGAAGGACTGAAATACAGAAGGAGCATTAGAAAGCCCGAAAGGCATCACAAGGTATTCAAAATGGCCTTCGGGCATATTAAATGCAGTTTTCCATTCGTCAACCTGTTTAATACGAACAAGATTATATGCCCCTCAAAGGTCAATCTTGGTAAACCAACTAGCCCCCTTAATCCGTGCAAACAAATCTGAAAGCAAAGGTAAAGGGTATTGGAATTTGACCGTGATCTTATTAAGAAGGCGATAATCAATACAGGGTCTCAAGGAGCCATCCTTCTTGGCAACAAAAAAGAATCCCGCTCCCAATGGCGACGAAGACGGACGAATATGCCCCTTCTCCAAAGACTCCTTGACATAGCTCCGCATGGCGGCATGCTCTGGCACAGATAGATTGTAAAGTCGGCCCTTAGGGAACTTACAGCCAGGAATCAAGTCAATAGCACAATCACAGTCCCTATGTGGAGGAAGGGAACTGGACTTGGGCTCATCGAATACATCCTGGAAATCTGACAAAAATTCAGGAACATCAGAAGAGGGGGAAGAGGAAATTGACATCAAAGGAACGTCACTATGTACCCCTTGACAACCCCAACTAGTCACAGACATAGATTTCCAATCCAGCACTGGATTGTGTACTTGTAACCATGGAAAACCCAGTACAACAACATCATGTAAATTATGCAACACCAGAAAACGACAATCTTCCTGATGTGCTGGAGCCATGCACATAGTCAGCTGAGTCCAATACTGAGGTTTATTCTTGGCCAACGGTGTAGCATCAATACCCCTCAAAGGAATAGGGCTCTGCAAAGGCTGCAAAGAAAAACCACAGCGCCTGGCGAATTCTAAGTCCATTAAGTTCAGGGCAGCGCCTGAATCCACAAATGCCATGACAGAAAAGGATGACAATGAGCAAATCAGGGTCACAGACAGGAGAAATTTAGGCTGTATGGTACTGATGGTAACAGATCTAGCTACCCTCTTAATACGCTTAGGGCAATCAGAAATAGCATGAGCAGAATCACCACAGTAAAAACACAGCCCATTCTGACGTCTGTATCCCCTCTGTTCTGCTCTAGTCAAAATCCTATCACATTGCATAGGCTCAGGACTCTGTTCAGAGGACATTGCCATATGGTGCACCACTTTGCGCTCGTGCAGGCGCCGATCAATCTGAATGGCAAGAGACATAGATTCGCTCAAACCAACAGGCGTGGGGAACCCCACCATAACATCTTTAAGGGCTTCAGAAAGACCCTTTCTGAAAATTGCTGCCAGAGCGTCCTCATTCCATTTAGTGAGCACAGACCATTTTCTAAATTTCTGGCAGTATAATTCTGCCGCTTCCTGACCCTGACACAGGGCCAACAAGGTTTTTTCCGCATGATCCACAGTGTTAGGTTCGTCATACAATAATCCGAGCGATTGAAAAAATGCATCTACATTAAGCAATGCCGGATCCCCTGACTCAAGGGAGAATGCCCAGTCCTGAGGGTCACCACGCAGCAAAGAAATAACTATTTTAACTTGCTGAATGGGATCACCAGAGGAACGGGGTTTCAGAGCAAAAAACAATTTGCAGTTATTTTTAAAGTTCAAAAATTTGGATCTATCCCCATAAAACAAATCTGGAGTAGGAATTCTAGGCTCTAAAGCCGGAGTCTGAACAACATAATCTTGGATATTCTGTACTCTTGCAGCAAGCTGATCCACATGAGAAAACAAACCCTGAACATCCATGCCCGCGCCCAAATCCTGAACCACCCAGAGATTAAGAGGAAGGAAAAAGACAAAACAGACTAAAGAAAAAAAAATGGCTCAGAACTCTTTTTCTTTTCCTTCTTTTGAGATGCATTCAACTCATTTTTGGCCAGTTTTACTGTTATGGACTGGTGATTTAGGAGCGACATGCGACTAGCTCTTAGCAGGTGGTAACTATACAGACCACAGTTCCTGATCTTAACACAACACTAGCAGTAGCCGTGGGATGTTCCTGTCACTCCCTGGACACCTCGTCACAGCCGGAGAACTAGCTACCCCTAAAGGTAGAAACAGGAAAGCTATCTTGCCTCAGAGAAGATCCCCAAAGGACAGACAGCCCCCCACAAATAATGACTGTGAGTGGAGAAGGAAATGACATACATTGAATGAAACAAGATTTAGCAAAGGAGGCCACTTCTAGCTAGATAGATAGTACAGGATAGAACACTGTGCGGTCTGTAATAAAAACTAGAAAAAGTCCACCGCAGAGAAATGCAAAAATCTCCACATCTGACTAAAGGTGTGGAGGGCAAAATCTGCTGCCCAGAGCTTCCAGCTTAGCTGAATAGATTCATACTGATAAGCTGGACAAATGAGCAAAACATAGAATGTGCTGAACAATAAAGTCCACAACAAGAGGACTGCAAAAGGACAAGCAAGGACTTATCTTTGCTGAACAGGTCAGAGTGTCAGGGAAATCCAAAAGAGCCGTGACTCCAAGCAGGAACAATTGACAACTGGCATTGATTGAGGGATAAGTGTTGTGAATTTGGTTTTTGGGCTCCCCCGGTGGTCACTGGTGGTACTGGACTTGTATGCTTCACTTTCTCTGTTCACCTGTTTCCATCAGGATATGGGAGTATCCTATTTAGCCTTGCTGCTCAGTTATTCTAGTGCCGGCCATCAATGTAACCAGAGCCTTTTTGTTGCATGTTCCTGCTTCTAGACTACTATCAGCTAAGTTGGACTCTTAGTCCTAAGTTTGTTTGCATTTTTGTTCCAGTTCACAGTTATGTTATGTTTCTGTAGCTGGAAGCTCTTGTGGGCCGAAATTACCACTCCGGTGTCATGAGTTGACACATGAGTCTTAAAGTAATTTCGGGATGGTACTTTAATAGGGTTTTCAGCTGACCGTGAAGTTCCCTATTGTATCTTCTTGCTATCTGGTAAGCGGACCTCGCTTTGCTGAACCTACCTTCATACTGCGTATGTCTTTTCCTCTGAACTCACCGTCAATATATGTGGGGGGCTTCTGTCTCCTTTTTGGGGGAATTTCCCTAGAGGTAAGCCAGGTCTGTTTTTTCCCCTATTAGGGTTAGTTAGTTCTCCGGCTGGCGCTGGGCGTCTAGGGATAAAACGTAGGTACGTCACCCGGCCACTGTTAGTTGTGTGGTAGGTTTAGCTCACGGTCAGCTCGAGATTCCATCACCCAAGAGCTAGTCTGTTATTTAAGTTCTCTGACGTTCCCTTGCCATTGGGAACCATGACAGTATGGCCGGCCAAGGGTTAAAACCGTTGGCAGAAGAAAGGAGAGAAAAAGAAGTCTGCAGATTTTTTTTTTTTTTTTTTTCTTCTGAGCTTGCTCTATAGTCGTCTCAGTTGCATTTCTGCTCTAATTGCAGCCTTTGCCTCTCTCTCTCCTTCTAATCCTTGAATGGCTCTGATCTCACCTGATTAAAATGGATCCTCAGAGTTTGGCTACAGGTTTGAATAATCTTGCTACGAAGGTTCAAAATTTACAGGATTTTGTTATTCATGCTCCTATATCTGAACCTAGAATTCCTATACCAGAATTTTTCTTCGGGGATAGATCTCGTTTCCTGAATTTCAAATATAATTGTAAATTATTTCTTTCCCTGAGATCTCGCTCCGCTGGAGATCCCGCACAGCAGGTTAGGATAGTAATTTCCTTGCTGCGGGGTGACCCTCAGGATTGGGCATTTGCGTTGGTACCCGGGGATCCTGCGTTGCTCAATGTGGATGCGTTTTTTCTGGCTTTGGGGTTGCTTTATGAGGAACCTAATTTAGAGATTCAAGCTGAAAAAACCTTGATGGCCCTATCTCAAGGGCAAGATGAAGCTGAAATATACTGCCAAAAATTTCGTAAATGGTCTGTGCTTACTCAGTGGAATGAGTGCGCCCTGGCGGCGAATTTCAGAGAGGGTCTCTCTGATGCCATTAAAGATGTTATGGTGGGGTTCCCTGCACCTACAGGTCTGAATGAGTCCATGACAATGGCTATTCAGATTGATCGGCGTTTGCGGGAGCGCAAACCTGTGCACCATTTGGCGGTGTCTTCTGAGAAGGCTCCAGAAAATATGCAATGTGATAGAATTCTGTCCAGAAGCGAACGGCAGAATTTTAGGCGAAAAAATGGGTTGTGCTTCTATTGTGGTGATTCTACTCATGTTATATCAGCATGCTCTAAACGTACAAAAAAGGTTGATAAGTCTATTTCAATTGGCACTTTACAGTCTAAGTTTATTCTGTCTGTGACCTTGATTTGTTCATTATCGTCAATTACCGCGGATGCCTATGTCGACTCTGGCGCCGCTTTGAGTCTTATGGATTGGTACTTTGCCAGGCGCTGTGGGTTTGATCTAGAGCCTCTGGAAGTTCCTATACCTCTGAAGGGTATTGACTCTACACCATTGGCTAGTAATAAACCACAATACTGGACACAAGTGACTATGCGTATGAATCCAGACCATCAGGAGACGATTCGCTTCCTTGTGTTGTACAATCTACATGATGTTTTGGTGCTCGGATTGCCATGGTTACAATCTCATAACCCAGTTCTTGACTGGAAAGCAATGTCTGTGTTAAGCTGGGGATGTCAGGGGGCTCATGGGGACGTACCTTTGGTTTCCATTTCGTCATCTATTCCCTCTGAGATTCCGGAATTTTTATCTGATTATCTTGATGTTTTTGAGGAGCCTAAGCTTGGTTCACTACCTCCTCACAGAGATTGCGATTGTACCATAGATCTGATTCCGGGCAGTAAATTTCCAAAGGGTCGTTTATTTAATCTATCTGTACCTGAACATGCTGCTATGCGAGAATATATTAAGGAGTCCCTGGAAAAGGGACATATTCGTCCTTCTTCATCTCCCTTAGGAGCCGTTTTTTTCTTTGTATCTAAAAAAGATGGCTCTTTGAGGCCGTGTATTGATTATCGACTCTTGAATAAAATTACAGTCAGATATCAGTATCCTCTGCCACTGCTGACTGATTTGTTTGCTCGAATAAAAGGGGCTCAGTGGTTCTCTAAGATTGATCTCCGTGGAGCGTATAATTTGGTGCGAATTAAGCAGGGGGATGAGTGGAAAACCGCATTTAATACGCCTGAGGGCCATTTTGAGTATTTAGTAATGCCTTTTGGTCTTTCTAATGCCCCTTCAGTCTTTCAGTCCTTTATGCATGACATTTTCCGGGAATATTTGGATAAATTCATGATCGTGTATCTGGATGATATTTTGATTTTTTCGGATGACTGGGATTCTCATGTCCAACAGGTCAGGAGTAGGGTTGAGCGAAACGGGTCGATCATTTTCAAAAGTCGCCGACTTTTGGCTAAGTCGGCGTCTCATGAAACCCGATCCGACCCCTGTGCTTGTCGGCCATGCGGTACGCGACTTTCGCGCCAAAGTCACGTTTCAATGACGCGAAAAGCGCCATTTCTCAGCCAATGAAGATGAACGCAGAGTGTGGGCAGCGTGATGACATAGATCCTGGTCCCCACCATCTTAGAGAAGGGCATTGCAGTGATTGGCTTGCTGTCTGCGGCGTCACAGGGGCTATAAAGGGGCGTTCCCGCCGACCGCCATCTTACTGCTGCTGATCTGAGCTTAGGGACAGGTTGCTGCCGCTTCGTCAGAAGCAGGGAGAGCGTTAGGCAGGGTCCACTAACCACCAAACCGCTTGTGCTGCAGCGATTTCCACTGTCCAACACCACCTTCGGTGTGCAGGGACTGTGGAAGCTATTTTTTTTTTTTTTTTCCCTCAGCGCTGTAGCTCATTGGGCTGCCCTAGAAGGCTCCGTGATAGCTGTATTGCTGTGTGTACGCCACTGTGGAAACCAACTGCTTTTTTCAAAGCACATATCCTCTTGTTCCTTCCTTTCTGCACAGCTATCTTTTTTGTTTGTCCACACTTTTTATTTAATTTGTGCATCAGTCCACTCCTATTGCTGCCTGCCATACCTGGCTTACATTACTGCAGGGAGATAGTAATTGTAGGACAGTTTTTTTTTTTTTTTTGTTTTTTTTTGTGGGAGACTAAGATTGGCATTTCTGCTACAGTGCCATCCCTGTGTGTGCCATCTCTCACTGAGTGGGCCATAGAAAGCCTATTTATTTTTTCCGTGATTTGTGTTCTAAATTCTACCTCAACACAAAAACACTACATCAATCAGTGGGAGAAAAATATTGGCCTCAGTCAGGGCTTGTGTGCCACTGCTGTGTGTGCTATCTCTCATTCAGTGGGCTATAGCAAGCCTATTTTTTTTTTTTTTTTTTTTTTATATTATTTGGTTTCTAAAGTCTCCCTGAAAAAAAAAAAAAAACCTAAAAAAACAGTGGGAGAGTAATATTGCCCTTTCAGCTTGTGTGCCAGTCTTGACTCCTGGGTGTGCCACCTCTCTCCCTCTCATTCAGTGGGCCATAGAAAGCCTATTTATTTTTTTTTAAAAATATTATTGGGTTTCTAAAGTCTCCCTTAAAAAACAAAAAATACATAAAAAAACAGTGGGAGAGTAATATTGCCCTTTCAGCTTGTGTGCCAGTCTTGACTCCTGGGTGTGCCACCTCTCTCCCTCTCATTCAGTGGGCCATAGAAAGCCTATTTATTTTTTTTTTTAAATATTATTGGGTTTCTAAAGTCTCCCTTAAAAAACAAAAAATACATAAAAAAACAGTGGGAGAGTAATATTGCCCTTTCAGCTTGTGTGCCAGTCTTGACTCCTGGGTGTGCCACCTCTCTCCCTTTCATTCAGTGGGCCATAGAAAGCCTATTTATTTTTTCCGTGATTTGTGTTCTAAATTCTACCTCAACACAAAAACACTACATCAATCAGTGGGAGAAAAATATTGGCCTCAGTCAGGGCTTGTGTGCCACAGCTGTGTGTGCTATCTCTCATTCAGTGGGCTATAGCAAGCCTATTTTTTATTTTTTTTTTTTTAATATTATTTGGTTTCTAAAGTCTCCCTGAAAAAAAAAAAAAACCTAAAAAAACAGTGGGAGAGTAATATTGCCCTTTCAGCTTGTGTGCCAGTCTTGACTCCTGGGTGTGCCACCTCTCTCCCTCTCATTCAGTGGGCCATAGAAAGCCTATTTATTTTTTTTTTTAAATATTATTGGGTTTCTAAAGTCTCCCTTAAAAAACAAAAAATACATAAAAAAACAGTGGGAGAGTAATATTGCCCTTTCAGCTTGTGTGCCAGTCTTGACTCCTGGGTGTGCCACCTCTCTCCCTTTCATTCAGTGGGCCATAGAAAGCCTATTTATTTATTTTTTTAAATATTATTGGGTTTCTAAAGTCTCCCTTAAAAAACAAAAAATACATAAAAAAACAGTGGGAGAGTAATATTGCCCTTTCAGCTTGTGTGCCAGTCTTGACTCCTGGGTGTGCCACCTCTCTCCCTCTCATTCAGTGGGCCATAGAAAGCCTATTTTTTTTTTTTTTAAATATTATTGGGTTTCTAAAGTCTCCCTTAAAAAACAAAAAATACATAAAAAAACAGTGGGAGAGTAATATTGCCCTTTCAGCTTGTGTGCCAGTCTTGACTCCTGGGTGTGCCACCTCTCTCTCTCATTCAGTGGGCCATAGAAAGGCTATTTTTTTTTTTGTTTTTTTAATATTATTTGGTTTCTAAAGTCTCCCTGAAAAAAAAAAAAAAACATACAAAAAACAGTGGGAGAGTAATATTGCCCTTTCAGCTTGTGTGCCAGTCTTGACTCCTGGGTGTGCCACCTCTCTCCCTTTCATTCAGTGGGCCATAGAAAGCCTATTTATTTATTTTTTTAAATATTATTGGGTTTCTAAAGTCTCCCTTAAAAAACAAAAAATACATAAAAAAACAGTGGGAGAGTAATATTGCCCTTTCAGCTTGTGTGCCAGTCTTGACTCCTGGGTGTGCCACCTCTCTCCCTTTCATTCAGTGGGCCATAGAAAGCCTATTTATTTTTCCCGTGATTTGTGTTCTAAATTCTACCTCAACACAAAAACACTACATCAATCAGTGGGAGAAAAATATTGGCCTCAGTCAGGGCTTGTGTGCCACTGCTGTGTGTGCTATCTCTCATTCAGTGGGCTATAGAAAGCCTATTTATTTTTTATTTTTTTTTAATATTATTTGGTTTCTAAAGTCTCCCTGAAAAAAAAAAAATACCTAAAAAAACAGTGGGAGAGTAATATTGCCCTTTCAGCTTGTGTGCCAGTCTTGACTCCTGGGTGTGCCACCTCTCTCCCTCTCATTCAGTGGGCCATAGAAAGCCTATTTTTTTTTTTTTTAAATATTATTGGGTTTCTAAAGTCTCCCTTAAAAAACAAAAAATACATAAAAAAACAGTGGGAGAGTAATATTGCCCTTTCAGCTTGTGTGCCAGTCTTGACTCCTGGGTGTGCCACCTCTCTCTCTCATTCAGTGGGCCATAGAAAGGCTATTTTTTTTTTGGTTTTTTTAATATTATTTGGTTTCTAAAGTCTCCCTGAAAAAAAAAAAAAAACATACAAAAAACAGTGGGAGAGTAATATTGCCCTTTCAGCTTGTGTGCCAGTCTTGACTCCTGGGTGTGCCACCTCTCTCCCTTTCATTCAGTGGGCCATAGAAAGCCTATTTATTTATTTTTTTAAATATTATTGGGTTTCTAAAGTCTCCCTTAAAAAACAAAAAATACATAAAAAAACAGTGGGAGAGTAATATTGCCCTTTCAGCTTGTGTGCCAGTCTTGACTCCTGGGTGTGCCACCTCTCTCCCTTTCATTCAGTGGGCCATAGAAAGCCTATTTATTTTTCCCGTGATTTGTGTTCTAAATTCTACCTCAACACAACAACACTACATCAATCAGTGGGAGAAAAATATTGGCCTCAGTCAGGGCTTGTGTGCCACTGCTGTGTGTGCTATCTCTCATTCAGTGGGCTATAGAAAGCCTATTTATTTTTTATTTTTTTTTAATATTATTTGGTTTCTAAAGTCTCCCTGAAAAAAAAAAAAATACCTAAAAAAACAGTGGGAGAGTAATATTGCCCTTTCAGCTTGTGTGCCAGTCTTGACTCCTGGGTGTGCCACCTCTCTCCCTCTCATTCAGTGGGCCATAGAAAGCCTATTTATTTTTTTTTTAAAATATTATTGGGTTTCTAAAGTCTCCCTTAAAAAACAAAAAATACATAAAAAAACAGTGGGAGAGTAATATTGCCCTTTCAGCTTGTGTGCCAGTCTTGACTCCTGGGTGTGCCACCTCTCTCCCTTTCATTCAGTGGGCCATAGAAAGCCTATTTATTTTTCCCGTGATTTGTGTTCTAAATTCTACCTCAACACAAAAACACTACATCAATCAGTGGGAGAAAAATATTGGCCTCAGTCAGGGCTTGTGTGCCACTGCTGTGTGTGCTATCTCTCATTCAGTGGGCTATAGAAAGCCTATTTATTTATTTATTTATTTTCTTATTATTTGGTTTCTAAAGTCTCCCTGAAAAAAAAAAATACATAAATTAGGTGGGAGATTAATATTGACATTAGTGCTTGAGTGACAGTCCTGCGTGTGTGTCATCTCTGTGATTTTGTGCCACAGAAAACAGAGTGTGTAACATTGTGCCTGATTTTCCTTGTGGTCTCACCAACCTGTTAAGGGATATTGAAATCATACTGAAGTTATAGCTCACCGTGTAAGTTGTTTGACAGCAACAAATAAAGTTACTTTGGTTAAGATTTTAAAACAATGAGGAAGTCTGGTGCAAGAGGTCGTCGTGGGCGTTCATTGTCAGCTGGTAATGATGGTAGTGGTAGTGGAGCATCAGGTGGTCGTGGGGATAAAAATATTCCACCTAAGTCTGGAGCTGTGGAGCCAGTTTCGTCGTCAGGCTACACAAGGCCTCGAACGCTCTCTTTTCTGGGAGTAGGAAAACCGCTTTTAAAGGCGGAGCAGCAACAGCAAGTTTTGGCTTACATTGCAGACTCAGCCTCTAGCTCTTTTGCCTCCTCTTCCGAAACTGGTAAATGTAAAAGCAGCGCGTCGCTTGTGGATGTTCACGGTCAGGGACAAGTCGCTTCCTTGTCCTCCTCAGCAAAAACTACAACAAGAGAGAAGGATGCAGCAGGCGACACAACGGGTCACTCCATGGAGCTCTTTACACATACCGTCCCTGGCTTAGAAAGTGAAACATTTAACAGGCCATGCCCATTACAAGTAGATTCTGACATGGAGTGCACTGATGCACAGCCACAGCCAGAGTACTATGCTGCTCCTTTGACTCAGACCACCACATTGCCCTCTCAGGGTACAGATCCACAATCAGACCCTGATGAGACTATGTTGCCCCGCCACGAACGCTATACCACCGACCGACACAGTGACACAGACGAAGTTGCACACGAGCTCGAAGAGGAGGTAATAGATGACCCAGTTATTGACCCCGATTGGCAGCCATTGGGGGAACAGGGTGCAGGCGGCAGTAGTTCAGAAGCGGAGGTGGAGGAGGGGCCGCAGCAGGCATCAACATCGCAACAGGTTCCATCTGCCGGGCCCGTATCTGGCCCAAAACGCGTGTCAAAGCCAAAACCTGTTGGAGCACAGCGTTGCCATCCGGTTAAAGCTCAGTCTGCAATCCCTGAAAAGGGATCCGAGTCTAGGAAGAGTGCAGTCTGGCATTTTTTTAAACAACATCCAACTGATCAGCGCAAAGTCATCTGTCAAAAATGTTCAACTAGCTTAAGCAGAGGTCAGAATCTGAAAAGTCTAAATACTAGTTGCATGCATAGACACTTAACCACCATGCATTTTCAAGCCTGGACTAACTACCAAACGTCCCTCAAGGTTGTAGCACCCTCGGCCAATGAAGCTAGTCAGCAACGCAACATCCCTTCCGTCACTGTAAGGCCACCATTTTCCGCACCACCGGCAGTATCTGTGCAGGTTTCTTTGCCAGCCAAAAGCAGTCAGGGTCAGGGAATCACCAGTTTTGTAGGAGGAAATATTGCATCTAGGGCACCGGCGGAAACAATACCGTCTCCAACCGTCTCTCAGTCTGCCATGTACACCGGCACACCCGAAAGTTCCACGATCTCCAGCTCTCCAGTCCAGCTCACCCTACATGAGACTCTGGTTACAAAAAGGAAGTACTTATCCTCGCATCCGCGTACACAGTGTTTTAACGCCCACATAGCTAGACTAATCTCGTTAGAGATGATGCCCTACCGGTTAGTTGAAAGCGAAGCTTTCAAAGCCTTGATGGAGTACGCTGAACCACGATACGAGCTACCCAGTCGACACTTTTTTTCCAGAAAAGCCATCCCAGCCCTGCACCAGCATGTTAAACAGCGCATCGTCCATGCACTCAGGCAATCTGTGAGTACAAAGGTGCACCTGACTACAGATGCATGGACCAGTAGGCATGGCCAGGGACGTTATGTGTCCATCACGGCACACTGGGTGAATGTGGTGGATGCAGGGTCCACAGGCGACATCAATTTAGGGACAGTTGTGCCTAGCCCACGGTCTAGGAAACAGTTGGCTGTAGGCGTTCGCACCCCCTCCTCCTCCTCCTCCTCGTCCTCCTGCAGAAGCTACAGCTCTTCCACAGAACGCAGTCTGCCAACCACTCCATCGGCAGATGACACTGTTGCACACCAGTTGTCCCATTATGGGCCAGCTACTGCCAAGCGTCAGCAGGCTGTATTGGCTATGAAGTGCTTGGGCGACAACAGACACACCGCGGAAGTTCTGTCCGAGTTCTTGCAACAAGAAACGCAGTCGTGGCTGGGCACAGTAGATCTTGAGGCAGGCAAGGTAGTGAGTGATAACGGAAGGAATTTCATGGCTGCCATCTCCCTTTCCCAACTGAAACACATTCCTTGCCTGGCTCACACCTTAAACCTGGTGGTGCAGTGCTTATTGAAAACTTATCCTGGGTTCTCCGACCTGCTCCTCAAAGTGCGTGCACTTTGCTCACATATCCGACGTTCGCCTGTACACGCCAGCCGTATGCAGACCTATCAGCGGTCTTTGAACCTTCCCCAGCATCGCCTAATCATAGACGTTGCAACAAGGTGGAACTCAACACTGCACATGCTTCAGAGACTGTACGAACAGAGGCGTGCTGTTATTTATTTGTGGGAGGATACACGGGCAGGCAGTAGGATGGCAGACATGGAGTTGTCAGGTGTGCAGTGGTCTAAGATACAAGACATGTGTCAAGTCCTTCAGTGTTTTGAGGAATGCACACGGCTGGTTAGTGCAGACAACGCCGTAATAAGCATGAGCATCCCCCTAATGCGTCTGCTGATGCAAAGTTTGACGCACATAAAGGAGCAGGCGTCTGCACCAGAGGAAGAGGAAAGCCTTGATGACAGTCAGCCATTGTCTGGTCAGGGCAGTGTACAGGACGAGATAGCGGGTGAAGAGGAGGTGGAGGACGAGGAGGATGATGGGGATGAGTATATTTTTAATGCCGAACCTTTCCCGGGGGCACAGGAAATTGGTTGCGTGTCACGGCCGGGTTCTGGTTTTTTGAGGGACACAAGTGACGTAGATTTGCCTGCAACTGCCCCTCAACCAATCACAACCGGAGATTTTACAACTGGAACTTTGGCCCACATGGCGGATTATGCCTTACGTATCCTAAAAAGGGACACACGCATTACGAAAATGATGAACGATGACGATTACTGGTTGGCCTGCCTCCTTGATCCACGCTATAAAGGCAAATTGCAAAATATTATGCCACATGAGAACTTGGAACTAATATTAGCAACCAAACAATCAACTCTTGTTGACCGTTTGCTTCAGGCATTCCCAGCACACAGCGCACGTGATCGTTCTCACACGAGCTCCAGGGGGCAGCAGACTAGGAGTGTTAGGGGTGCACACATCAGAAGTGGCGTTGGACAGAGGGGTTTTCTGACCAGGTTGTGGAGTGATTTTGCTATGACCGCAGACAGGACAGGTACTGCTGCATCAATTGAAAGTGACAGGAGACAACATTTGTCCAGTATGGTTACTAACTATTTTTCATCCCTTATCGATGTTCTCCCTCAACCGTCATTCCCATTTGATTACTGGGCCTCCAAATTAGACACCTGGCCAGAATTGGCAGAATATGCATTGCAGGAGCTTGCTTGCCCGGCAGCAAGTGTCCTATCAGAAAGAGTATTCAGTGCTGCAGGTTCAATATTAACCGAAAAAAGGACTCGTCTGGCTACCCAAAATGTTGACGATCTAACATTCATTAAAATGAACCACAACTGGATTTCGAAATCTTTTGCCCCACCTTGCCCGGCCGACACCTAGCTTTCCTATGAAAAGCTCTTGCCTGTGAATTACTTTTCTAATGTCTAATTTGCTGCAGCTGATTGTACAGCATACGACATGTTTACACCTCCCTAAATGGCAAAACTCCCCACACGGGGCCGTGGTATCGCGACTTGGCGCAAGCACCCGTGAGACTGCTGTTTGTCTGAAGAGGTGGGTGTGCTCGCTTTTGGTTGACGGCATTGCTACTGGGTCCCTCATAGTACAATGTAGTGTCTCTGGCGGTGGTGGTGCGCACCCAACGTCAGACACACCGTTGTAACATGAGGGGCCCTGGGGCGGTCCCGCCGGCCTCAAGAGAGTTCCCCCCTACCCCAGCTCAAAATGTGCTCTACCACGTCCAAAATTATGTCGCACAGCTCCACCAATCTTTAGTCTATTCGCTGACATCATTCAATGTCTGGCACTGACAATACAAATTTGTAGACATCTATGATGCAACTTAAAGTAGTCTGTGTCTGTGTCCTATATTGGCACCATTAAATAGTTACTGCCAAATTACTATGTCAGAAACTCAGTAGATGAGCCCACCCCTGTACCTAAGTATGCCACCTTTTTTTTTGTTGTGGTTGTTTTGCGAGACATTAACATCTATTTATATTTTGGGAGTACTGGGACAGACACTCCTTGCACTACTCCTCCACTCACCACCAAGCTGCCTGTGTATCCATGTAACCGCTGTAAAGCTGCCATGAGCCTATTGTTTGTTATTTTAGGCCTTTGATAGCCTGTCTGCGGTCCCTACTTTAAATACTCCTCCACTGACCACCAAGCTGCCTGCCCGTGTATCCATGTAACCGCTGTAAAACTGCCATAAGCCTATTGTTTGTTATTTTAGGCCTTTGATAGCCTGTCTGCGGTCCCTACTTTAAATACTCCTCCACTCACCACCACCAAGCTGCCTGCCCGTGTATCCATGTAACCGCTGTAAAACTGCCATGAGCCTATTGTTTGTTATGTTAGGCCTTTGATAGCCTGTCTGCGGTCCCTACTTTAAATACTCCTCCACTGACCACCAAGCTGCCTGCCCGTGTATCCATGTAACCGCTGTAAAACTGCCATGAGCCTATTGTTTGTTATTTTAGGCCTTTGAAGCCTGTCTGCGGTCCCTCCTTCCACTAGTCCTCCACTGACCAGACCACTGCTGCCCGTGTACCCCTGGAACCAATTATAAAGTGCCTACAGCCAGCCCATTTTCTTATGTTAGGCCTTTGAAGCCTGTCTGCGGTCCCTACTTTAAATACTCCTCCACTGACCACCAAGCTGCCTGCCCGTGTATCCATGTAACCGCTGTAAAACTGCCATAAGCCTATTGTTTGTTATTTTAGGCCTTTGATAGCCTGTCTGCAGTCCCTACTTTAAATACTCCTCCACTCACCACCACCAAGCTGCCTGCCCGTGTATCCATGTAACCGCTGTAAAACTGCCATGAGCCTATTGTTTGTTATGTTAGGCCTTTGATAGCCTGTCTGCGGTCCCTACTTTAAATACTCCTCCACTGACCACCAAGCTGCCTGCCCGTGTATCCATGTAACCGCTGTAAAACTGCCATGAGCCTATTGTTTGTAATTTTAGGCCTTTGAAGCCTGTCTGCGGTCCCTCCTTCCACTAGTCCTCCACTGACCAGACCACTGCTGCCCGTGTACCCCTGGAACCAATTATAAAGTGCCTACAGCCAGCCCATTTTCTTATGTTAGGCCTTTGAAGCCTGTCTGCGGTCCCTACTTTAAATACTCCTCCACTGACCACCAAGCTGCCTGCCCGTGTATCCATGTAACTGCTGTAAAACTGCCATGAGCCTATTGTTTGTTATTTTAGGCCTTTGATAGCCTGTCTGCGGCCCCTACTTGCAATACTCCTCCACTGACCACAATGCTGCCTGGAGTGCCTGCCTGTGTATCCATGTAACCGATGTAAAACTGCCATGACTGCCTACTGTTTGTTATTTTAGGCCTTTGATAGCCTGTCTGCAGCCCCTCCTTCCACTAGTCCTCCACTGACCAGACCACTGCTGCCCGTGTACCCCTGGAACCAATTATAAAGTGCCTACAGCCAGCCCATTTTCTTATGTTAGGCCTTTGAAGCCTGTCTGCGGTCCCTACTTTAAATACTCCTCCACTGACCACCAAGCTGCCTGCCCGTGTATCCATGTAACCGCTGTAAAACTGCCATGAGCCTATTGTTTGTTATTTTAGGCCTTTGATAGCCTGTCTGCGGTCCCTACTTTAAATACTCCTCCACTCACCACCACCAAGTTGCCTGCCCGTGTATCCATGTAACCGCTGTAAAACTGCCATGAGCCTATTGTTTGTTATTTTAGGCCTTTGATAGCCTGTCTGCGGCCCCTACTTGCAATACTCCTCCACTGACCACACCAATGCTGCCCGTGTACCCCTGGAACCTATTTAAAAGTTCATAGAGCCTAGTTATATATTTTATTTACTATTAATAAGGCCATGATGGACTACGCTGTACCACGCTACAAGCTAACCAGTCGACACTTCTTTTGCGAGAAAAGCCATCCCAACCCTCCACCAGCATGTAGAAGACCGCATTGTCCATGCACTCTGGCAATCTGTGAGTACAAAGGTGCACCTGACAACAGACGCATGGACCTGTAGGCATGGCCACGGAAGATTACGTGTCCATTACGGCGCAATGGGTTAATGTGGTGGATGCATGGTCCACAGGGGACAGCCTACTAAGTCTGTCTGCAGTCCCTAATTCAAATTGTCCTCCACTGTCTAAATCGGAGCTTCCACCTTCTGGCTTTCGGCCTATAGTATCAGAAATTAAACTGCATTTGGCCTTCAACTTTGGTTAGGGCCTACTAACGGCTTCTGCCCCTCCCTGGTGTTGCCCTCAACTAAATAAAGCTGAGCTTCAACCTTCTGCTCCAAATTACCATTTTGAAAAATGCAATAGGCTTTTCCGGCCTACTAAAGGTGTCTGTCTGTGTGCCCCTGCCTGGTGTTGTCCTCAACTAAATAAAGCTGAGCTTCAACCTTCCGGCTCTCATTAAGTGGTTTTAAAAAAAAAAATGGTGGTTAGGGCCTACTAACGGCTTCTGCCCCTCCCTGGTGTTGTCCTCAACTAAATAAAGCTGAGCTTCAACCTTCCGGCTCTCATTAAGTGGTTTTAAAAAAAAAAATGGTGGTTAGGGCCTACTAACGGCTTCTGCCCCTCCCTGGTGTTGTCCTCAACTAAATAAAGCTGAGCTTCAACCTTCCGGCTCTCATTAAGTGGTTTTAAAAAAAAAAATGGTGGTTAGGGCCTACTAACGGCTTCTGCCCCTCCCTGGTGTTGTCCTCAACTAAATAAAGCTGAGCTTCAACCTTCCGGCTCTCATTAAGTGGTTTTAAAAAAAAAAATGGTGGTTAGGGCCTACTAACGGCTTCTGCCCCTCCCTGGTGTTGTCCTCAACTAAATAAAGCTGAGCTTCAACCTTCCGGCTCTCATTAAGTGGTTTTAAAAAAAAAAATGGTGGTTAGGGCCTACTAACGGCTTCTGCCCCTCCCTGGTGTTGTCCTCAACTAAATAAAGCTGAGCTTCAACCTTCCGGCTCTCATTAAGTGGTTTTAAAAAAAAAAATGGTGGTTAGGGCCTACTAACGGCTTCTGCCCCTCCCTGGTGTTGTCCTCAACTAAATAAAGCTGAGCTTCAACCTTCCGGCTCTCATTAAGTGGTTTTAAAAAAAAAAAATGGTGGTTAGGGCCTACTAACGGCTTCTGCCCCTCCCTGGTGTTGTCCTCAACTAAATAAAGCTGAGCTTCAACCTTCCGGCTCTCATTAAGTGGTTTTAAAAAAAAAAATGGTGGTTAGGGCCTACTAACGGCTTCTGCCCCTCCCTGGTGTTGTCCTCAACTAAATAAAGCTGAGCTTCAACCTTCCGGCTCTAATTAAGTGGTTTTAAAAAAAAAAATGGTGGTTAGGGCCTACTAATGGCTTCTGCCCCTCCCTGGTGTTGTCCTCAACTAAATAAAGCTGAGCTTCAACCTTCCGGCTCTCATTAAGTGGTTTTAAAAAAAAAAATGGTGGTTAGGGCCTACTAACGGCTTCTGCCCCTCCCTGGTGTTGTCCTCAACTAAATAAAGCTGAGCTTCAACCTTCCGGCTCTCATTAAGTGGTTTTAAAAAAAAAAATGGTGGTTAGGGCCTACTAACGGCTTCTGCCCCTCCCTGGTGTTGTCCTCAACTAAATAAAGCTGAGCTTCAACCTTCCGGCTCTCATTAAGTGGTTTTAAAAAAAAAAATGGTGGTTAGGGCCTACTAACGGCTTCTGCCCCTCCCTGGTGTTGTCCTCAACTAAATAAAGCTGAGCTTCAACCTTCCGGCTCTCATTAAGTGGTTTTAAAAAAAAAAATGGTGGTTAGGGCCTACTAACGGCTTCTGCCCCTCCCTGGTGTTGTCCTCAACTAAATAAAGCTGAGCTTCAACCTTCCGGCTCTCATTAAGTGGTTTTAAAAAAAAAAATGGTGGTTAGGGCCTACTAACGGCTTCTGCCCCTCCCTGGTGTTGTCCTCAACTAAATAAAGCTGAGCTTCAACCTTCCGGCTCTCATTAAGTGGTTTTAAAAAAAAAAATGGTGGTTAGGGCCTACTAACGGCTTCTGCCCCTCCCTGGTGTTGTCCTCAACTAAATAAAGCTGAGCTTCAACCTTCCGGCTCTCATTAAGTGGTTTTAAAAAAAAAAAATGGTGGTTAGGGCCTACTAACGGCTTCTGCCCCTCCCTGGTGTTGTCCTCAACTAAATAAAGCTGAGCTTCAACCTTCCGGCTCTCATTAAGTGGTTTTAAAAAAAAAAATGGTGGTTAGGGCCTACTAACGGCTTCTGCCCCTCCCTGGTGTTGTCCTCAACTAAATAAAGCTGAGCTTCAACCTTCTGCTCCAAATTACCATTTTAAAAAATTCAATAGGCTTTTCCGGCCTACTAAAGGTGTCTGTCTGTGTGCCCCTGCCTGGTGTTGCCCTCAACTAAATAAAGCTGAGCTTCAACCTTCTGCTCCAAATTACCATTTTGAAAAATGCAATAGGCTTTTCCGGCCTACTAAAGGTGTCTGTCTGTGTGCCCCTGCCTGGTGTTGCCCTCAACTAAATAAAGCTGAGCTTCAACCTTCTGCTCCAAATTACCATTTTGAAAAATGCAATAGGCTTTTCCGGCCTACTAAAGGTGTCTGTCTGTGTGCCCCTGCCTGGTGTTGCCCTCAACTAAATAAAGCTGAGCTTCAACCTTCTGCTCCAAATTACCATTTTGAAAAATGCAATAGGCTTTTCCGGCCTACTAAAGGTGTCTGTCTGTGTGCCCCTGCCTGGTGTTGTCCTCAACTAAATAAAGCTGAGCTTCAACCTTCCGGCTCTCATTAAGTGGTTTTAAAAAAAAAAATGGTGGTTAGGGCCTACTAACGGCTTCTGCCCCTCCCTGGTGTTGTCCTCAACTAAATAAAGCTGAGCTTCAACCTTCCGGCTCTCATTAAGTGGTTTTAAAAAAAAAAAATGGTGGTTAGGGCCTACTAACGGCTTCTGCCCCTCCCTGGTGTTGTCCTCAACTAAATAAAGCTGAGCTTCAACCTTCCGGCTCTCATTAAGTGGTTTTAAAAAAAAAAATGGTGGTTAGGGCCTACTAACGGCTTCTGCCCCTCCCTGGTGTTGTCCTCAACTAAATAAAGCTGAGCTTCAACCTTCTGCTCCAAATTACCATTTTAAAAAATTCAATAGGCTTTTCCGGCCTACTAAAGGTGTCTGTCTGTGTGCCCCTGCCTGGTGTTGCCCTCAACTAAATAAAGCTGAGCTTCAACCTTCTGCTCCAAATTACCATTTTGAAAAATGCAATAGGCTTTTCCGGCCTACTAAAGGTGTCTGTCTGTGTGCCCCTGCCTGGTGTTGCCCTCAACTAAATAAAGCTGAGCTTCAACCTTCTGCTCCAAATTACCATTTTGAAAAATGCAATAGGCTTTTCCGGCCTACTAAAGGTGTCTGTCTGTGTGCCCCTGCCTGGTGTTGCCCTCAACTAAATAAAGCTGAGCTTCAACCTTCTGCTCCAAATTACCATTTTGAAAAATGCAATAGGCTTTTCCGGCCTACTAAAGGTGTCTGTCTGTGTGCCCCTGCCTGGTGTTGTCCTCAACTAAATAAAGCTGAGCTTCAACCTTCCGGCTCTCATTAAGTGGTTTTAAAAAAAAAAATGGTGGTTAGGGCCTACTAACGGCTTCTGCCCCTCCCTGGTGTTGCCCTCAACTAAATAAAGCTGAGCTTCAACCTTCTGCTCCAAATTACCATTTTGAAAAATGCAATAGGCTTTTCCGGCCTACTAAAGGTGTCTGTCTGTGTGCCCCTGCCTGGTGTTGCCCTCAACTAAATAAAGCTGAGCTTCAACCTTCTGCTCCAAATTACCATTTTGAAAAATGCAATAGGCTTTTCCGGCCTACTAAAGGTGTCTGTCTGTGTGCCCCTGCCTGGTGTTGTCCTCAACTAAATAAAGCTGAGCTTCAACCTTCCGGCTCTCATTAAGTGGTTTTAAAAAAAAAAATGGTGGTTAGGGCCTACTAACGGCTTCTGCCCCTCCCTGGTGTTGCCCTCAACTAAATAAAGCTGAGCTTCAACCTTCTGCTCCAAATTACCATTTTAAAAAATGCAATAGGCTTTTCCGGCCTACTAAAGGTGTCTGCCCCTCCCTGGTGTTGTCCTCAACTGAACAAAGCTGAGCTTCCACATTCTGGCTTTCGCCCTATACTATCAGATATTAAACTGCATTTGGCCTACTAGTGTGGTTAGGCCCTTGAAACAGTGTCTGCTGCTCTTGGGTTTGCTACTCCACTGAACAAAGCAATGCCGCCTGTTTAGTCCTGTTACCAATTTTGAACTGCATGTAGCCTACTTTATTCTTTGGCCCTATATCTGTTTCCTCCTGATCCTGCCCATTGCCCAGCCACTGCTAAATGAGTCTGCTGGTACATTGACCTAGACCACTACATTCCCCTTGTACTCTACACAGCCAGAATCTGTCCCTGCTGAAAGTAAGGTTCCCCTTCCCGCATGTTATACCACCTTACACAGGGACAAAGAGGAAGGTGCAGATGAAAGTGCAGGTTCCTTCATCAGGTGGGGGGGCATACTCGTTGGCGACGTCACTGGCACAGGGCCCCTCAGAGTACGCAAAAGTGTCGCTGCTGGTGGGAGGCGCCCCCGCCATGCAAACACACCGCCGTACTTTGAGGGGCCCTGTGCCAGTGGCAATGCGAACGAGTGGGCCCCCCCCTGCTTGCTCAGGATCACAGCACTTGCAACTTTTAAATACTTACCTTTCCCTGC
Source organism: Ranitomeya variabilis (assembly GCF_051348905.1). Classification (NCBI taxonomy): domain Eukaryota; kingdom Metazoa; phylum Chordata; class Amphibia; order Anura; family Dendrobatidae; genus Ranitomeya; species Ranitomeya variabilis. The sequence continues at coordinate 189,284,494 of NC_135237.1, forward strand.
AACACCGCCGTGACGTAGTCCGCATTTCCTGGGCCCACGAAAAACTTGAGCCAGCCCTACTCCCCCCACAACTTTCCCCCAATTCCCTATGCCCAACTATTATTATACAGTTAATTAAGATTGGCAAGCTTCAGAAACAAGAATGGATGTTTTTGGCATTAAAATGGGCACTGTAGGTGTTTTCCTGGCCTCCACTCACTGCCGACTATGCTTCCCCATTGACTTGCATTGGGTTTCGTGTTTCGGTCGATCCCCGACTTTTAGCGATAATCGGCCGACTGCACTCGACTCGACTCTGGACAAAATCGGGTTTCCCAAAACCCTACTCGATCTTAAAAAAATGAAAGTCGCTCAACCCTAGTCAGGAGGGTTTTTCAGGTTTTGCGGGCTAATTCCTTGTGTGTGAAGGGTTCTAAGTGTATTTTTGGGGTTCAAAAGATTTCTTTTTTGGGGTACATTTTTTCCCCCTCTTCCATTGAGATGGATCCTGTCAAGGTTCAGGCTATTTGTGATTGGACGCAACCTTCTTCGCTTAAGAGCCTTCAGAAATTTTGGGGCTTTGCTAATTTTTATCGTCGATTTATAACTGGTTTTTCTGATGTTGCTAAACCTTTGACTGATTTGACCAAAAAGGGTGCTGATGTTGCTGATTGGTCCCCTGCTGCTGTGGAGGCCTTTCGGGAGCTTAAGCGCCGCTTTTCTTCCGCCCCTGTGTTGCGTCAGCCTGATGTTACTCTTCCTTTTCAGGTTGAGGTCGATGCTTCCGAGATCGGAGCTGGGGCGGTCTTGTCGCAGAAAAGTTCCGATTGCTCCGTGATGAGACCTTGTGCGTTCTTTTCTCGAAAATTTTCGCCCGCCGAGCGAAATTATGATATTGGTAATCGGGAGCTTTTGGCTATGAAGTGGGCTTTTGAGGAGTGGCGTCATTGGCTTGAGGGGGCTAGACATCAGGTGGTGGTATTGACCGATCACAAGAATTTGATTTATCTTGAGTCTGCCAGGCGCCTGAATCCTAGACAGGCGCGCTGGTCGTTGTTTTTCTCTCGGTTTAATTTTGTGGTCTCATACTTACCAGGTTCTAAAAATGTGAAGGCGGATGCCCTTTCTAGGAGTTTTGAGCCTGATTTCCCTGGTGATTCTGAACCTACAGGTATCCTTAAGGATGGGGTGATATTATCTGCTGTTTCCCCAGACCTGCGACGGGCTTTGCAGGAGTTTCAGGCGGATAGACCTGATCGTTGCCCGCCTGGTAGACTGTTTGTTCCTGATGATTGGACCAGTAGAGTCATCTCGGAGGTTCATTCTTCTGCGTTGGCAGGTCATCCCGGGATCTTTGGTACCAGGGATTTGGTGGCTAGGTCCTTCTGGTGGCCTTCTCTGTCTCGAGATGCACGAGTTTTTGTGCAGTCTTGTGATGTTTGTGCTCGGGCCAAACCTTGTTGTTCTCGGGCTAGCGGATTGTTGTTATCTTTGCCTATTCCAAAGAGGCCTTGGACTCACATCTCTATGGATTTTATTTCTGATCTCCCTGTTTCTCAGAAAATGTCTGTCATCTGGGTGGTGTGTGACCGTTTTTCAAAGATGGTTCATTTGGTGCCCTTGCCTAAGTTGCCGTCCTCTTCCGAGTTGGTTCCTCTGTTTTTTCAAAATGTGGTTCGCTTGCATGGTATTCCGGAGAATATCGTTTCTGACAGGGGGACCCAGTTCGTGTCTAGATTTTGGCGGGCGTTCTGTGCTAGGATGGGCATTGATTTGTCTTTTTCGTCTGCGTTCCATCCTCAGACTAATAGCCAGACTGAGCGAACTAATCAGACCTTGGAGACTTATTTGAGGTGTTTTGTGTCTGCGGATCAGGATGACTGGGTTGCCTTTTTGCCGTTGGCGGAGTTTGCCCTCAATAATCGGGCTAGTTCTGCCACTTTGGTTTCTCCTTTCTTTTGCAATTCGGGGTTTCATCCTCGCTTTTCTTCTGGTCAGGTGGAGTCTTCGGATTGTCCTCGAGTGGATACTGTGGTGGATAGGTTGCATCGGATTTGGGGACAGGTGGTGGACAATTTGGAGTTGTCCCAGGAGAAGACTCGGCATTTTGCTAACCGCCGTCGTCGTGTTGGTCCTCGTCTTCGTGTTGGGGACTTGGTGTGGTTGTCTTCTCGTTTTGTCCCTATGAGGGTTTCTTCTCCTAAGTTTAAGCCTCGGTTCATCGGCCCGTATAAGATTTTGGAGATTCTTAACCCTGTGTCCTTTCGATTGGACCTCCCGGCATCTTTTTCTATCCATAATGTCTTCCATCGGTCATTATTGCGCAGGTATGAGGTACCGGTTGTGCCTTCCGTTGAGCCTCCCGCTCCGGTGTTGGTTGAGGGTGAATTGGAGTACGTTGTGGAGAAGATCTTGGACTCCCGTGTTTCCAGACGGAAACTTCAGTATCTGGTCAAGTGGAAGGGCTACGGTCAGGAGGATAATTCTTGGGTGACAGCCTCTGATGTTCATGCCTCTGATTTGGTCCGTGCCTTTCATAGGGCTCATCCTGATCGCCCTGGTGGTTCTTGTGAGGGTTCGGTGCCCCCTCCTTGAGGGGGGGGTACTGTTGTGAATTTGGTTTTTGGGCTCCCCCGGTGGTCACTGGTGGTACTGGACTTGTGTGCTTCACTTTCTCTGTTCACCTGTTTCCATCAGGATATGGGAGTATCCTATTTAGCCTTGCTGCTCAGTTATTCTAGTGCCGGCCATCAATGTAACCAGAGCCTTTCTGTTGCATGTTCCTGCTTCTAGACTACTATCAGCTAAGTTGGACTCTTAGTCCTAAGTTTGTTTGCATTTTTGTTCCAGTTCACAGTTATGTTATGTTTCTGTAGCTGGAAGCTCTTGTGGGCCGAAATTACCACTCCGGTGTCATGAGTTGACACATGAGTCTTAAAGTAATTTCTGGATGGTATTTTAATAGGGTTTTCAGCTGACCGTGAAGTTCCCTATTGCATCTTCTTACTATCTAGTAAGCGGACCTCGCTTTGCTGAACCTACCTTCATACTGCGTATGTCTTTTCCTCTGAACTCACCGTCAATATATGTGGGGGGCTTCTGTCTCCTTTTTGGGGGAATTTCCCTAGAGGTAAGCCAGGTCTGTTTTTTCCTCTATTAGGGTTAGTTAGTTCTCCGGCTGGCGCTGGGCGTCTAGGGATAAAACGTAGGTACGTCACCCGGCCACTGTTAGTTGTGTGGTAGGTTTAGCTCACGGTCAGCTCGAGATTCCATCACCCAAGAGCTAGTCTGTTATTTAAGTTCTCTGACGTTCCCTTGCCATTGGGAACCATGACAGATAAGGCCAGACTAAAATAGCCGAGCCAGAAAGATGATCAGTGGAAGCAGCTGCTGATGCTAAATCCAAGAAGCAGCCATACCACTCAAAACCACCGGAGGGAGCCCAAGAGCAGAACTCACAAAAGTGCTACTTACCACCACCGGAGGGAGTCCAAGAGCGGAATTCACAGCACATGCCCTACCACCATTGAGAATGCCTATATGAAGGTTGCTTTTTCCTCCCACTCAGCTTATTCCACGTCTCCTCATCTGGTCTCAGTAAGACCTCCACCACCAACTGGAGTACAGCCAGGGGGAAATGACAGCAAGCTGTTCTGAAATGTATCTGTTTAGGGGACAAATCCCACACTGTGCAGGAGCTGTGGATGGGGATCAAACAGCAGACCCATGAGTGGTTGGAGGCAGTGAACCTCAAGTCCGGCCTGATGATGTGTGATAACGGGCAAACTCTCATAGCAGCTCTGAGCCTACCCGGTTTAACACATATCTCTTGCCTAGGGCATGTGCTGAATTTGACGGTGCAGAGCTTCGTTAAAAATTTCCACATACAGGTGTTTTTCACAAAATTAGAATATAATTAGAAAAAGTTAATTTATTTAATTTATTTCAGTTCTTCAAAACAAAAAGTGAAATTCATATATTATATAGAGTCATTGCAAACAGAGTGATCTATTTCAAGTGTTTATTTCTGTTAATGTTGATGATTATGGCTTACAGCCAATGAAAACCCAAAAGTAATTATTTCAGTAAATTAGAATACTTTATAACACCACCTTGAAAAATGATTTTAAAATCCAAAATGTTGGCCTACTGAAATGTATGTTCAGTAAATGCACTCAATACTTGCTCAAGGCTCCTTTTGCATCAATTACTGCATCAATGCGGCGTGGCATATAGGTGATCAGCCTGTGGCACTGCTGAGGGGTTATGGAAGCACAGGCTGCTTAGATAGCAGCCTTGAGCTCATCTGCATTGATGGGTCTGGTGTCTCTCATCTTCCTCTTGACAATACCCCATAGATTCTCTATGGGGTCAAGGTCAAGCAAGTTTGCTGGCTAATCAAGCACAGCGATACTCTTGTTTATAAACCAGCTATTGGCACTTTTGGCAGACATGGCTTGTCTACAGGACAATAGGCAAGCAGCTTGGTGAGAAGGCAACAACTGTTGACACAAATTTTAGAAAATGGAAAAAAAACAAGATGGCTGTCAATCTTCCTCGGTCTAGGGCTCCATGCAAGGTCTTGCCTCGTGGGGTAAGGGCGATTATGAGAAATGTCAGGAATCAGCCCAGAACTACAAGGGGGACCTGGTTAATGACCTGAAGAGAGCTGGAACCACAGTCTCAAACATTACCATTAGTAACACACTATGTCATCATGGATTAAAATCCTGAAGGGCACGCAAGGTTCCTCTGCTCACGCCAGCACATGTCCAGGCCTGTTTGAAGCTCACCAATGACCATCTGGATGATCAAGAGGAGACAATGGGGAAGATCATGTGGTCAGATGAGACCAAAAGAGAATATTTTGGTATCAATTCCACTCACTGTGTTTGAATGAAGACGAAGGATGAGTACAACCCCAAGAACACCATCTCATCAGTAAAGCATGTTGAGGGAAGCATCATACTTTGGGGGTGCTTTTCTTCAAAGGTGACATGCCGATTGCACCTTATTGAAGGGAGGATGGAAGGGGTCATGTATTACAAGATTTTGGCCAACAACCTCCTTCACTCAGTAAGAGCATTGAAGAGGGATTGTGTTTGGGTCTTATAGCATAAAAATGACCCAAAACACACAGCCAGTGCAACTAAGGAGTGGCTCCGTAAGTGGTATTTCAAGGTCCTGGAGTGGCCTGGCCAGTCTCCAGATTTAAACCCAATAGAAAATCTTTGGATGGAGCTGAAACTCAATGTTGCCCAGAGACAGCCCTGAAACCTGAAAGATCTGGAGATCTGTATGGTGGAGTGGACCAAAATCCCTGCTGCAGTGTGTATAAACTTGGATAAGAACTGCAGAAAATGTCTGACTTCTGTAATTGCAAACAAAGGTTTCTATACCAAATATTAAGTTCTGCTATTGTATTGTATCAAATACTTATTTAATGTAATAAAATGCTAATTAATTATGTAAAAATCATACAATGTGATTTTTCTGATTTTTTTTAAGATTCTGTTTCTCCCTGTTGATGTGTACCTAAGATAAAAATGTACAGACCTCTCCATTCTTTGTAGGTGGGAAAACTTGCAAAATCAGCAGTGTATCAAATACTTATTTTCCCACTGTAACTATGCAGGAAATTATATTCTGCTAAATGCCCAAATGTAAATATGCTTTGGAATCATGCTTTTCTCCTTATAGGAAATCAATGCCTTTATGCTACCGTCTCTGATGTAAGCAAAAGTGACAGCCATGCTCATTTTATGTTTGTGTCTTGTAGTTTTGGTGAAAATAAGGAACAGCTCGTATGAGGAAAGAGTCATTTTATCATAGTGTTAGTGCTGAGGAGTAGGGATGGGCGAACCCGAACTGTAAAGTTCGGGACCCATACCGAACACATAGTGTTCGGTCACAAGGTCCCAAACATGGGTTTCCATGGGAAAACCCGTGTTACAGTTCGCGTCCAGTTCGGGTCCAGGGCCTGTAAAAGAAAGAATAAAATTAATAATAAACGTTATAAATATTATACTTACCTGTCCAGTGACGCGTCCTCCCGTCCCGCAGTCTGCCCGCCACATCTTCTTCCGGGGCCCTCATTGCCTTCTGGCGGTATTCACTGCACTCGGAAGTCTTCAGCTTTTTCCGGCAGTGTTCATGCAGTGACGTCACCGCACGAACACTGCCGGAGGAAGCTGAAGACTGCCGAGTGGGACGGGAGGACGCGTCTCTGGACAGGTAAGTATAATTATAATGTTTATTATTAATTTTATTCTTTCTTTTACAGCCCCCCTCCCCATACCATATCTGTAAAGTCCAAGTTCAGGGTTCGGACGAAAGTTTGCATCATCTCCGGCCCTGAATTCGAACTTTACAAAAAAACTCAGGTGACCCCGCCGATCCCAAACATCGGGGGGGGTTCGCCCATCACTACTGAGGAGTCCTCAGTAATTATGAGTCGCAGGTTAACCTTTATTATTCTGGCTGATTGATAACTTTCTCCCTATGTTTAGTACAAGAGTGAAAGCTATCAATAAATAACTAGAGAGCAAACCATAATCACAGCTCATAATAAACAAAATGCTGAAATCTGCATGACTGTCAATACATTATGCCGCCCACAGAGATTCCCAAAAACACCTAGTTTATTTGGAGCTACATTCAAATTGTTATTTCTCTACATTGTAATGTTTGTCTGCAGAATGTCATGAAGACTAGATCATATTTCCAAACAAAGTGTTCTAGACATGTAATTTTAATAATAAAACATATTTTACACAAAAGTAGGATTTGGCTGGAGTTATGAATTTTAGATGCCATTAAACCTCGGAATTTCTGCCATGTATCAAAGACAATTAGATTCATCCATCTGCTTTCTTACACTGTTCATAGCCACGTTTTATGCAATAGAAATATTTTTTTTTATTTTATTCTTCATCTAAACCATCAATTATTTTGTATGCTTACTATAAAGCCTGGCAAAAATTAATAGAATCACCACTCCGCACAGGATTTATACATAACGATTTTACTTTATATCAAATGCATAATTCCCAAATATGACTAAAAACAAAATTTAATGGCTGAACATTGTAACTTTCTAAAATATAGGAAAGTAATTTTTTTTTTTCTTAAGTGTTTGAATTGTTTGAACACATATCTAAAATGTTTTAATATAATAAGGATTATACGTAGATTACAACCCATAACCCTTGAAAAAACTGCCCTGGAAACTTATCACATTGCTGCTGTCACTTCATATTGTCCAACAAGGATTTCCATTCCTTCTGGAAATTCCCTTTCTGTTGTGTTTATTGCAGTGAGAAAATGTTTGTGACTAGACTATAAGTAGCAGACTGAGTGTAATGGGATTTACACAAGGAAAAGCTAAATAAAATTCATCTTGCTATGGATTACACATGACCACTGCAGGTTCCATTGCACCAAGCGTTACATCTTATACACACTGAAGGTGAGCTGGTCATGCGCTTTATTTTTTTAATGAGTAGATCAGTTTTGATTTGGGAGGTTTTTTTTAATTTTTCTTTTTATTAAAGGGAACCTGTCACCTGAATTTGGCGGGACCAGTTTTGGGTCATATAGGCGGGGTTTTCGGGTGTTTGATTCACCCTTTCCTTACCCGCTGGCTGCATGCTGGCCGCAATATTGGATTGAAGTTCATTCTCTGTCCTCCGGAGTACACCCCAGCGCAAGGCAATATTGTGCCACTGAGAAGATCCACTGTCTTTATTTTAGCAATATTACCTTTTATCATGCTGTAGCAGCACATCTTCAGTGCTGGATCCAGCTCTCATGGGGTTAATCGACAACTTCCTTTCTCCTGAGTTATTGTGCTCTAATACTACAAGTTCCATGATGCATTACACTGAACACTAAGCACGAACCTACCACACCCACTCCAAAACACACCCAAACCCCTCCCTCCTCTAGCTTCAAAAAGATTTGTGATGTCATTTCTGTCCAACCTCCTCTTTTACATTTGTCCAACCCACACTCCATTACACATAGATAGATAGATAGATAGATAGATAGATAGATAGATAGATAGATAGATATGGGATGGATAGATAGATACATACAGATATATCTATATATCTATGTCTATTTCCATAGATATGTCCATATCCATGTTTCTAAACCCCTTCACCCCTGGAGCTTTTTTTGTTTATCGCTCCCCTTCTTTCCAGAGCCATAATTTCTCCATCAATATGGCCATGTGAGGGCTTATCTTTTGCGGGACAAGTTCTACTTTTGAACGACACCATTGGTTTTACCATGTCGTGTAACAGAAAATGTGAAAAAAAGTCAAAGTGCGATGAAATTGCAAAAAAAGTGCAAATCCCACACTTGTTTTTTGCTTGGCTTTTTTGCTAGGTTCACTAAATGCTAAGGCTGTGTGCACACGGTGCGGATTTGATTGCAGATCCGCAGGGTTTTTTGCTGCACAGAATTGCATCAAATCCGCAGTGTAGTGCACAACCAATGTAAGTCTATGGGAGCCGCAGACTTGTTGTGCACATGCTGCGGAAAAAGCCGCACCGAAACGCAGCTTTTTTTTTCCGCAGCATGTCACTTCTTTTGTGCAGCGTTTTTGCACCCATAGACTTTCATTGAGTCGGGCACATCCACAGCAAAACCGCAGATGTAAAAAAGATCTGCAGTTTAGATGCGGATGTGGGTCCGAGAAACGCTGTATTTCGGGAGGAGGGAAGTGTGTGGGCAGTGACTGTGTGCATGTATGTGTGTGCGGATGGGGTCTGCGGGCTGTTCGGATGTGTGCGGCGCTGTGCAGGACTGTTCAGGTGTGTGCGGGGTCTGCGAGCTGTTCGGATGTGTGCGGGACTGTTTAGATGTGTGCGGCGCTGTGCGGGACTGTTCGGGTGTGTGCGGGACTGTTCGGGTGTGTGCGGGACTGTTCAGGTGTGTGCGGGGCTGTGCGGGGGGTCTTTTGGGGTGTGTATGCAGGCATCATCCGATGGGACTACAAGTATGCAGCATCCAATCTGCAGCTAATTCGGATGTAATCCAGACAGTGGACACGCACCCTACACTATCCATACATCTATCCATAAATATATCTATCCAGATATACAGTACAGACCAAGAGTTTGGACACACCTTCTCATTTAAAGATTTTTCTGACACCGCCAATGGGACTACAGAGGGCGTGTATTATGGGATCTCTATATATAGACCCCTGAACAGCTGGAATCTTCAGACACCCCATTATCGAACTACGTGAGAGCCGTGGAGCCTATCACACGCTCTATGCCGAGCTTAATGCCAACCCGGAGAAATTCCAGGAATACACAAGGATGTCGCAAGACTCGTTCCGGGATTTGCTTTCTCATGTCCAAGGAGCCATACGGAGACAGGACACCCAGCTCCGTAGAGCGATTCCACCGGAGGAACGTCTGCTGGTTACATTAAGGTACGTTCCAAATATAAACCAATGACAGTCCAAATTTTGTGTTTTCTGACATGTATTTTTTGGGTATTTTCCTTTCTTTCTTTAGCGTAACCACACCATAAAAAGAATAGATTGTAATGTTTTTCGTGTTTGTTTTTATTACAGATTTCTGGCAACCGGAGAGAGTTTATTATCCCTCCACTTCCAATACCGGCTTGGAATATCCACCCTGTCCGGAATAGTGGCGGACACCTGCCGGGCTTTGTGGAATGTACTCCGGGATGAGTTTATACCCCTACCCACCGTCGACATGTGGCTTGAAATTGCGGAAAAATCCTGGAGTGTGTGTGATTTCCCCAACTGTTTAGGAGCGGTGGATGGAAAGCACATTTGCATTATCAAACCAGCCAGAACAGGATCGGAGTACTTCAATTACAAAAAATATTTTTCTGTTGTGCTCATGGCAATAGCTGATGCGAACTGTCGCTTCATCGCCGTGGACATTGGAGCTTTTGGCCGTGGCAACGATTTCCAGACTTTCAAGAACTCGGATATGGACCGCCGTGTGTATGGCAACAATTTCAATTTTCCCCCGCCACAACCTCTCCCCAACGCTCAAAGTCCACCGATGCCATTTGTTATGGTTGGGGATGAGGCCTTTCAGATGTGTGAAAACCTACTGAAGCCCTATTCCAGTCGGGACTTGAACCACACTAGAAGGATCTTTAACTACAGACTGACCAGGGCCCGAAGAACAGTAGAGTGTACCTTTGGCATTCTGGTCGCTAAATGGCGCATTCTTGCATCAGCCATAAATCTAAAAGTGGAAACAGTCGACGAGGTGGTCAAAGCCTGTGTGGTTCTGCATAATTATATAATGGTTAAGGAGCAACCCAACATTGAACTGGATGAACCAGTTGCACACCCACTGCCCGATTTCCAGCATCACCCGTTGCGGTCAACTGCAGCAGTTGGTCTCAGGCGGGACCAATCTGCTGCCTTTTTTGATTCAGATATTGGACGTGTGTTATGGCAGGACAATGTTGTGTAAATGTCCTGTTGTAAGTTGATCTGTACCAGTAATTTTCTAGAATGATAATAATATTTCTCATTAATAAAGTTTACTTTTGGTTGTGTTGACCGTGTCTCCTATCTTTTTCCTCTCCAAACCAAGGCTGTCCTAAAACTGGCAGTATTTGATCTGTATGTAATATCAGTTTTTGTAATCCAAAACCAGGAGTGGGTGATAAAGGCAGAGGTGCTAGTTATTATGTTAATATCATAATTTAACTCTAATTGTTCCACTCCTTGTTTTGGCATACAAATACTGATATAAAACACTGGCCACATACTGCTAGTGTTATGGCAGCCATGTTGCTTTATTGGTAAGTTTGTTGACGTCATTGCGTCCTGATTCTGTTCTGCTGTATCCATTGGACACAAACTGAAGAGACAATGACTGTCACACTATCTATACTCATCAGGTCAGGTGTCAGAAATAATGAATTCATGATGCACATATTACAGCCTCATGAATTCACTATTTCTGACACCTGTGCAGGTGAGCATAGATATGCAGTGTGTGACCACCATTGTCCCCTCAATTTGTGTGTAATAGATTATGTATGAAGAAGAGAAAATGGTGGTTATACAAGGCAGTTCTCTACTCAACAGGTCAGGTGTCATAACTAATTTTGCCACACTGATGAGGGGCAAATACACCGAAAGAGCTGTGTGTGGATGGATACCATGTTTTGGCATAGGTGGTTTTTGTTTCTTGGATGCTGCCCTTCCTGTGGTTGTTCCTTCCTGGTGAAAGACCTGGCTATTCATTGCTTGCGTTGAGAAACACATGATGGTGTCTCCGCGGCTTTTCTACATGCATTTGCATATTTCCCTTTAGGGATGGGGGCAGTGTTCTGGATCACTGCGTTGAGAAACACGTGATGGTGTCTCCGCGGTGTTGGATGTTTTGATCTCCCTGAGGTCATTCATCCTTATGTTTATAGCTCATAATGCAGTCATTAGTACATTCTGATACATAATAGAAGGCAGGTCTAGCAAGTATTCTGGGGGTACTGCCTAAATAAATGATACTAGATCGTAATCCCTGTTAAGACCTCTGGGATGCAGGGTAGCTAAAGTGTGGATCCAATACGCTTCACGCTGTTTTAATCTCTGAATACGATCACCTCCCCTTCTCAATTGTGGTACATGTTCTATAATTTGAAATTTCAATTGGGAGACATTGTGTTTATGGGAGGCGAAATGTTGGGGTATTGGAAGGAGAAGGTTATTACATTCAATGGTGGATTTATGCTTTGAAATCCGATCCCTCACTGGCTGGGTAGTTTCCCCAATATATACTAGACCGCAAGGACATTTGATGAGATAGACTACGAAGGATGTGTCACATGTAAAGTAATCACGTATTTTAAATCATTTGCCTGAGTGTGGATGTGAAAAATGATCCCCTTTGATGACATTACCACATTGATTGCAGTGGAGGCATGGAAAAGTTCCGTATTTGGGATTTTGTAAAAACCGTTGAAGGGATATTGTTTGGGGTTGAGCCATATCAGCCCTCACAAGTTTATCTCTTATATTAGGGGCCCTCTTGAAACACGGGAGAAAAGGTGTCCTAAATTCAGGAACGGAAGGATGTGCTTCTTGCAATAGATGCCAATGTCTGCGGATTGCTTTGTGTAGCAGATAGGCATATGTGTGGTAGGAATGTACGAAGGAAATCCGTTTGGTTCCAACAGTGTTGTTTCTTGGGCTGGAGTGACGTGATTCGTTTAGGATGGATGTGGGATATCCCCGTTGACGGAATTTGTTATGGAGTTCGTTGACTCTTTCAGAGCTCATAGTATCATCAGACACTATGCGATTGATCCTCTGAACCTGTGATCTAGGTATGGAGGACTTCATGGACTTAGGGTGAAAACTATCAAAATGAAGGAGGCTGTTCCTGTCCGTCTCTTTCGTGTATAGGTCAGTGGAAAGATGTCCGTGTTCATCCTTAATGACCTGTGTATCTAAAAAGCTAAGTTTTTTTAGATCATATGCCATGGTAAATGATAGTTCTGGCCATGAGGAATTAAAAAATTGATGGAATGTATGGAGAGTCTCAACCGGGCCTTCCCACATGCAAAAGATGTCATCTATATAACGTTTCCACAGGCGTATGTGTTTCAGATACAAGGGGTGAGTGTAGATGAGGGTAGCCTCCTAATCCGCTATGTAACAGATAGCATAAGGAGGCGCTACATTTGACTCCATTGCGGTCCCACGGATTTGAAGGAAGTATTTATTTTGGAACATAAAAAAATTCCGTGTAAGGACCAGTGTAAGGAGGTCAATGCAGAGGCTCACCTGTTCTTGAATCATATTATTGGAAGAAAGGAGTCGGTGTACTGCATCAATTCCCTGATTATGTGGTATTGATGTATACAAATCCTTGATGTCAAAGGACACCAGAAGGGATTGGACCGGTATGGTCCCGAGTCGTTTAATGTGAGTTAAGAAGTCACTTGTGTCTAGGAGAAAAGAAGGCATTTTTTTGATGAGGGGTGTTAGAATTTTCTCAAGGAACACTGAGAGGGGGGAGAGTATGGATTCTGTAAAAGCCACTATGGGTCTACCAGGAGGGTTCTGTAGGTTTTTATGTATTTTGGGGAGGGTGTAGAACACTGGGCTGATGGAATGGCTTTTAGTTAGGAATTCACAGGTCTTAGAGTCTAAGACCCCCAGACTGAGATACTTCTGGAGGGTCTTGGTCACTGATTCTTTGATATTACTAGTGGGATCCCTGGGTAGTTCCTTATAGATGGTGGTATCCCCTAGTTGTCTCAAGATCTCATTGGTGTAGTCTGTTCGGTTCATAACAACAATGGCTCCCCCTTTATCCGCTGGTTTAATAACCAGGTTGGGATCATTCTGTAAGGACCTAAGCGGCTGTTGACCCAGAGAAGAGAAATTGGGGGGATAATGTAATTGGCCACTGTTGATACGTGAACAGAGGTCATTGAATGACTTATACACCAAATCAATAAATGATTCCAACGTATGGGAGCCGTGAGGAGGTTTGAATGTGCTTTTGGGTCTCAGCCCCAGGCTAGCCGCAGTAAGAAGTTTGAGGTCAAAATCTGTGGACGAACCTGGTATGGTCTGGAAGGGTATTTCTGAAAAGTAAGCCTTAAGTCTTAAACAATGAAAAAACTTTAATAGGTCCATTTCAAGGTCAAATGTCCTACATTGTACAATGGGCGATAGGACGAGCCGTTTTGTAGGACATTATGTTCTGCAATCCCCAGTGTTCTAGTGGAAATGTTAACCACTAGCGGCCAATTACCTGAGAGCGAGTCACACGTTTCTGTCCGTTGTTTCTGCCTGTATTCGTGCCCTCTCCTGGTCCTCTTCTTCTGGGAGGTCTCCTTCCTTTCTGTAAAAAACGACTGGTGGATGGTAGCTCTCTCCTCTCTTGTTCCGATCCCGAAGTAGAGAGATCCATGGAAGATCTGGAACCAGTTCTTGTTGGTGCCCACCTGGAGGAGGATTTTGAGCGCCATTTGTAAACTCGGTCTAGTTCGTAATCCTCGGTGTTTCGTGCAAATTTATTTCGGTTACCCGTTTTATAAGTCTGCGGAACTTTTAGCGGTATGCCTCTGGTGTCAGTGCATACCGGGCCAACATCACTTCTTTGATCCGCTCATAGTCCATACAGTCCTCATCAGGTACCGTGCGATAGGTGTCCGCTGCCCGGCCTGTCAGCTTGCTGGCCAGAATCTGAACCTGTTCCTCCGGCTTCACTTGATGCAGGGCACACTGCTGCTCAAAGTCCTGCAGAAATCCATCAATGTCTTCCTCTGCCTCCCCTAACTGTCGGAAGGCATTATACTGGATCTTTTTGTGGCTTACTGTTGAAGGTACCTGGGCGGAGGCCAGAGCTCCCCCTGCTCGCTGACTCTCCTCTCTCCGCTCTGCCATCTCCACCTTGGCCAGCTCTATTTTGGTGAACATGTATCCCCTTAAAACAAGATTTTTTTATAAATTCTTTTAAAACAACACCACACCCAGTGTTTTTGGCAGATTACTGCCTAAAAAATGCAAAAAAGGACCAAAGGTCTAGCGCATACCCTAGAAAAACCCTTTCCTGTCTCCTGCCTGGCTGTGGAGGTTGGCACCCTGGTAACGATTTTTTGGCGCCCCCACTCAACGTAGGCTACCCCTCACTGCCCTAGCTCACCCTATTCTACAGGTGAGAAAACAATAATGAAAGAACAGAGATGAAGAAAGACAAAAAATGGTCAAAAAATGTAAAAAAAACTATTATAATGAAATTAGCAAAAAAGGAGGGCACGGCAAGGAACAAGATAAATATTATAATTTTCCTTGTAGGTATATAGTCCCTATCAGTAGTTAATAATTCTGGACTGCTTGATTGTAGTAGGTATGCTGACTGATATGCCACATATACACTCACCGGCCACTTTATTAGGTACACCATGCTAGTAACGGGTTGGACCCCCTTTTGCCTTCAGAACTGCTTCAATTCTTCGTGGCATAGATTCAACAAGGTGCTGGAAGCATTCCTCAGAGATTTTGGTCCATATTGACATGATGGCATCACACAGTTGCCGCAGATTTGTCGGCTGCACATCCCAAAGATGCTCCATACAAGGCAGGATGGATCCATGCTTTCATGTTGTTTACGCCAAATTCTGACCCTACCATCCGAATGTCGCAGCAGAAATCGAGACTCATCAGACCAAGCAACGTTTTTCCAATCTTCTACTGTCCAATTTCGATGAGCTTGTACAAATTGTAGCCTCAGTTTCCTGTTCTTAGCTGAAAGGAGTGGTACCCGGTGTGGTCTTCTGCTGCTGTAGCCCATCTGCCTCAAAGTTCGATGCACTGTGCGTTCAGAAATGCTCTTAGGCCTACCTTGGTTGTAACGGGTGGCGATTTGAGTCACTGTTGCCTTTCTATCAGCTCGAACCAGTCTGCCCATTCTCCTCTGACCTCTGGCATCAACAAGGCATTTCCGCCCACAGAACTGCCGCTCACTGGATTTTTTTTCTTTTTCGGACCATTCTCTGTAAACCCTAGAGATGGTTGTGCGTGAAAATCCCAGTAGATCAGCAGTTTCTGAAATACTCAGACCAGCCCTTCTGGCACCAACAACCATGCCACGTTCAAAGGCACTCAAATCACCTTTCTTCCCCATACTGATGCTCGGTTTGAACTGCAGGAGATTGTCTTGACCATGTCTACATGCCTAAATGCACTGAGTTGCCGCCATGTGATTGGCTGATTAAAAATTAAGTGTTAATAAGAAGTTGGACAGGTGTACCTAATAAAGTGGCCGGTGAGTGTATAAAGATGTATTTGGCAAATAAATATCAACTATTGACCATATCTCAAAAACATATGATATATAAAATGTCAGACCACTAATAGCACAGATATCATTAGTGCAACCAAAAAACGCCTAACAAAAAAAGATTGACAGCATCAATAGTCATTGTCAAATGTCCAGATTGACATATTCAATCACACTGCAAGATATGTCAGTAGTACTCGCAAGATTGCATATTGTTTATACGTTACGCCTCAACGCGTTTCCCCGTGGTTCGGTTCATCAGGAGGCTCATTATAGAGGATGTCAGATACCGGATGCCATAGATAAGCGGCATAGCCCGCGGTCCGACCGGGCGGAAGTAAATACCCCCGTTCATATGCATGCTCCAATCAGCGTCAGCCTTACTTAGTGCTGACACAAAACACTGAGTGATAAGATGTCTTACCTCCCAAATCAACCTCGTGTTACTCCGGCGTGTATATACGCTTATTGCGCAAGTATGGAAGTACAATTCAAGTCCTCATACCCCAGATACCGGATTAGACGTACTCACGTCCTCCTGCGCACGCGCAAAGATACCAACATGCTCGTGTTAGTGCGCATGAGCTTAGAAGAAAATGACATCAGCGTTCCACAGTCCGGATACTGCATGTGCAACACTTCCTTACGTAAAACCGGAAATCATGTTTCGTGCGCTCACAATAAGTTGACCGCCGGAAAAGAAAAGATATGAACGGGTTCCGGATCCCAAATTACAATATACCGAAAACAAAATCTCAGTCCGGCAAAGGTTTTACATGTATTGTAGGTGCCATAACTTCACATGCAGCAATATGGCAAATACCCTCAGCTCGTTCATGGAATAGCACCGTGGCTTCACTCATAGATTGTTTAAATAGACACGACATTATATCTTGCCAAAACAGTAAAATGGGAGGACAGATAATTACAAAAAATTTTTTTAAAATAATGTCCCTAAAAAGAACAACAGATATACTTCAATATAGTATTCCATATAATATGGTGCATGTACAAACATGCTTGAAACATTGGCCAGTTCACCTATAAGTCTATACTACCCTAATTCCATAGGGCCCTAGCAGCCAAAATACACAGAGAGAGGAAATTATTATATGAAACATGTATATGAGAGATACTCATTTAGGCCCTTGGGGGACATAGATTGTAACCTATACATCCATTCGGTTTCTTTTCGCTGGATGGCTTTATCTAGGTCACCCCCTCTTATTTTGGGTCTAATCATTTCCACCATATTAAAGGCAATTTCTTTCAAATTACCACCATGCACTTCATTCATGTGTCGAGCCACCGGGGTGTCCCTTTTATTCCTTATATCCCCTACGTGTTCACCCACCCTCACCCTAAGTTCTCTAATCGTTTTACCGATATAGTCTTTCGGGCAGGTGCACGTAGCTTTATAGACTACCCCGGTGGTTTTGCAATTTCCAAAATCTCTAATGTGGTATTCTCTACCATTCGCCGCACTGCGGAACGTTTTACATTGTACCATCATCCCACATCTCGAACAATTCCCACATCTGTAGAAACCATTTGGTTTTCTATCAAGCCAGGTACCTTCCTTTTGAGGCCTAACATACAGGCTCCGGACCAGAGTGTCCCCTATGGTCCTTCCTCTCCTGTATGTAATGCTGGGCCTGGAGGATGTCAAATTACTAACATTAGGGTCTGCAAGCAGAATACCCCAGTGTTTCTGAAATATCTGAAAAACCCTTTCGGACTGCCCATCATATGTACCGATCATCCTAACCACTCTCTCCATTTCATTCCGTTCTTTTTTAAAAAGGAGAGATTGTCTATTAGCAGTAAGTGCCTCTTTGAAAGGACCATCTAGTACACTTTTAGGGTACCCTCTCGCTCTAAATCTGCCATACAACTCTTCCGCCTGCTTCCTATATACCCCCACATCCAAGCAGTTCCTCCTAATACGTAGGAACTGCCCTTTTGGTATTCCTCTTTTTAGGGGTACCGGGTGATGACTATTCCACCGTAAAAGATTGTTAACAGCCGTCGGTTTACGAAATGTACAGGTTTCAATACCTCCATCCTGCCTTTTTGATATTGTTAGGTCCAGAAAATTGATGTTACGTTCATGGTACTCACATGTAAATTTCAGACCAATGACATTGTCGTTAATGTTCTCCACAAACTTACAAAAATCCAAAATGGAGCCGGACCAGGATATCAAAATATCATCGATATATCTGGCCCAAAAATTAATATAGGGGGTCCACCATGCGTCCTCCTCTCCAAAAATAAGGGTTTCTGTGAGGTTTATGCAGCTTCTTCTCATTGAAGAGAAAAAACTATTTGAAGAGTCAACTAAAAAAATGAATAACTTGATTGAAAAGGTTCAGAAACATAAATCAGACCCGGATTTCATTCGCCCTGAAAATACACTGCAAACCTCTATAGAAAAATTCCAATACAATTTAAAAGACCGAAAGCACACGCAATTTACACGGGATCTAGGTGAATTTAAAGATAATAGGGCGTACGAGTATCGTAGTAACACCTTATCTGAGATTTCATCATCAGATATTGATACCTCAGATACAGAGAGAGGGGATAACTTCACCATTTTTCGAGGCAAAGGTAGACATACGCAGGGAAAATGGCGTACCCAGAAATATCAGCACAGGCAAAGGGGCAGAGGTGGAGGACCCAGATTAAATCAAGCTATGCCTTCTTCATCTGCTTCCTTTGTAGTACCTCGACAATCTTTTTTAGAACAGGGTCCATCAGGGGGATACGACCTCAGGAGCAAAACAACATAAGACAGGGGGAGGTGATTAACCTCTCATCTTATGTGTTATCGGGAGAGGATTATTCCCTTTTGGGAAGGGGTCTAAATTTTGTCCCGACGGGCTCATATGATTGTTTCAGATGGGTGAAGGATTTGAACCTATTCGGACGTAACCTAAAATGGAAACTGTTTTTTCAACAAAATGATGTGGAAAATTGTAGAAGGCTGGGGGTTTCGGAGGACGATCTTGAAAGTTGGCGCACATTGACAGATCTACTGAATGAGAATGACCATATACGGGGGAAAGGTCCCTTTACGGAATTAAAAAATAAGAGTACTAAGATGCCACCCATAAATGATGTAACCAGTATTGACATCTTTATGAAATTGGTTGAGGCAGATTTATCAAAGATTAAAGGTGGAAATCATGATTGGGCATCTAATTTAACTCAGGGTGAGAAAGCATCTTTAAAAAGACTTGAAAAAAATAAGGACTTAATCATAAAGGCCTCTGATAAAGGGGGAAACCTCGTTGTCATGAACCATTCAATATACTTAAATATGTGTTACGCTCTACTATTTGAACATGACACATATGAAATTTTGTCAAAAGATCCCACAAAAGATTATAAGGAAGTTTTGGAGACCATGTTAAATCAGGCCAAAGGAGAAGGGCTAATATCGGAGAATGAATATAGGTTCATGTTACCAGAGAAGGTTATGATCCCAACATTCTACGCCCTGCCAAAAGTACACAAGGGTCTGGATCCTCTAAAAGGGCGCCCGATAGTATCAGGGATAGACTCCCTAACACAAAATAGTGGGGTCTACCTGGATAGGGTACTGAGATCATTTGTCACGTTGCTTCCGTCTTATGTTAGGGACACTTCCCACTTGCTGTCTATGTTGGAGAGGATTACATTGGGAAGCGATACACTTATAGCGTCGATAGATGTCGAGGCGCTGTACAGCTCTATTCCACATGAATATGGTGAAAAGGCTGTGGCCCATTTCCTTAGGACCAGGGCGGTGGAATGTTGGGATCATAATGCCTTCATACAAAATCTTTTGTCGTTTGTTCTGACCCACAACTACTTTTTATTTAATGGTAAGTACTTCCACCAGCTCAGGGGTACAGCGATGGGGAGCCCTTGTGCCCCCACGTACACTAATATCTTCCTGGGCTGGTGGGAGGAAACCCTTATTTTTGGAGAGGAGGACGCATGGTGGACCCCCTATATTAATTTTTGGGCCAGATATATCGATGATATTTTGATATTCTGGTCCGGCTCCATTTTGGATTTTTGTAAGTTTGTGGAGAACATTAACGACAATGTCATTGGTCTGAAATTTACATGTGAGTACCATGAACGTAACATCAATTTTCTGGACCTAACAATATCAAAAAGGCAGGATGGAGGTATTGAAACCTGTACATTTCGTAAACCAACGGCTGTTAACAATCTTTTATGGTGGAATAGTCATCACCCGGTACCTCTAAAAAGAGGAATACCAAAAGGGCAGTTCCTACGTATTAAGAGGAACTGCTCGGATGTGGGGGTATATAGGAAGCAGGCGGAAGAGTTGTATGGTAGATTTAGGGTGAGAGGGTACCCTAAAAATGTACTAGATGGTCCTTTCAAAGAGGCACTTACTGCTAATAGACAATCTCTCCTTTTTAAAAAAGAACGGAATGAAATGGAGAGAGTGGTTAGGATGATCGGTACATATGATGGGCAGTCCGAAAGGGTTTTTCAGATATTTCAGAAACACTGGGGTATTCTGCTTGCAGACCCTAATGTTAGTAATTTTATATCCTCCAGGCCCAGCATTACATACAGGAGAGGAAGGACCATAGGGGACACTCTGGTCCGGAGCCTGTATGTTAGGCCTCAAAAGGAAGGTACCTGGCTTGATAGAAAACCAAATGGTTTCTACAGATGTGGGAATTGTTCGAGATATGGGATGATGGTACAATGTAAAACGTTCCGCAGTGCGGCGAATGGTAGAGAATACCACATTAGAGATTTTGGAAATTGCAAAACCACCGGGGTAGTCTATAAAGCTACATGCACCTGCCCGAAAGACTATATCGGTAAAACGATTAGAGAACTTAGGGTGAGGGTGGGTGAACACGTAGGGAATATAAGGAATAAGAGGGACACCCCGGTGGCTCGACACATGAATGAAGTGCATGGTGGTAATTTGAAAGAAATTGCCTTTAATATGGTGGAGATGATTAGACCCAAAATAAGAGGGGGTGACCTAGATAAAGCCATCCAGCGAAAAGAAACCGAATGGATGTATAGGTTACAATCTATGTCCCCCAAGGGCCTAAATGAGTATCTCTCATATACATGTTTCATATAATAATTTCCTCTCTCTGTGTATTTTGGCTGCTAGGGCCCTATGGAATTAGGGTAGTATAGACTTATAGGTGAACTGGCCAATGTTTCAAGCATGTTTGTACATGCACCATATTATATGGAATACTATATTGAAGTATATCTGTTGCTCTTTTTAGGGACATTATTGTTAAAAAAAATTTTGTAATTATCTGTCCTCCCATTTTACTGTTTTGGCAAGATATAATGTCGTGTCTATTTATACAATCTATGAGTGAAGCCACGGTGCTATTCTATGAACGAGCTGAGGGTATTTGCCATATTACTGCATGTGAAGTTATGGCACCTACAATACATGTAAAACCTTTGCCGGACTGAGATTTAGTTTTCGGTATATTGTAATTGGGGATCCGGAACCCGTTCATATCTTTTCTTTTCCGGCGGTCAACTTATTGTGAGCGCACGAAACATGATTTCCGGTTTTACGTAAGGAAGTGTTGCACATGCAGTATCCGGACTGTGGAACGCTGATGTCATTTTCTTCTAAGCTCATGCGCACTAACACGAGCATGTTGGTATCTTTGCGCGTGCGCAGGAGGACGTGAGTACGTCTAATCCGGTATCTGGGGTATGAGGACTTGAATTGTACTTCCGTACTTGCGCAATAAGCGTATATACACGCCGGAGTAACACGAGGTTGATTTGGGAGGTAAGACATCTTATCACTCAGTGTTTTGTGTCAGCACTAAGTAAGGCTGACGCTGATTGGAGCATGCATATGAACGGGGGTATTTACTTCCGCCCAGTCGGACCGCGGGCTATGCCGCTTATCTACGGCATCCGGTATCTGACATCCTCTATAATGAGCCTCCTGATGAACTGAACCACGGGGAAACGCGTTGAGGCATAACGTATAGACAATATGCAATCTTGCGAGTACTACTGACATATCTTGCAGTGTGATTGAATATGTCCATCTGGACATTTGACAATGACTATTGATGCTGTCAATCCTTTTTTGTTAGGCGTTTTTTGGTTGCACTAATGATATCTGTGCTATTAGTGGTCTGATATTTTATATATCATATGTTTTTGAGATATGGTCAATAGTTGATATTTATTTGCCAAATACATCTTTATATATGTGGCATATCAGTCAGCATACCTACTGCAATCAAGCAGTCCAGAATTATTAACTACTGATAGGGACTATATACCTACAAGGAAAATTATAATATTTATCTTGTTCCTTGCCGTGCCCTCCTTTTTTGCTAATTTCATTATAATAGTTTTTTGTACATTTTTTGACCATTTTTTTGTCTTTCATCATCTCTGTTCTTTCATTATTGTTTTCTCACCTGTAGAATAGGGTGAGCTAGGGCAGTGAGGGGTAGCCTACGTTGAGTGGGGGCGCCAAAAAATCGTTACCAGGGTGCCAACCTCCACAGCCAGGCAGGAGACAGGAAAGGGTTATTCTAGGGTATGCGCTAGACCTTTGGTCCTTTTTTGCATTTTTTAGGCAGTAATCTGCCAAAAACACTGGGTGTGGTGTTGTTTTAAAAGAATTTATAATAAAAATCTTGTTTTAAGGGGATACATGTTCACTAAGTTTCTATAATCCCAGAATGTGACTTTTTTCTAAATACTAATATATGACCAGCTCTATTTTGGTCCGCTCTGCCATCTCCATCTTGGCTAGCTCTATCCTGGTCTGCTCTGCCATCTTTTCCTTCAGATCCGTATGCACATCAGCCATCACCTCTCGTTTGAGCTCTACTGCAGGGTTTGGGCCATAGAAAGCCAGTCTGTTCTTTACCTCCCTCTGGAATTCAGTCTCCTCCACGTTCAGATTGGGGGGCGCTGCACTGTCATGTTCCATGATGGCTGCTATCAAATCCGCTTTTGTTTTGTTGCTGGCGATTAACCCTCGAGCTTCCACCAGGTCTTTTAATGTAGTCCTCTTTAACTTCTGGTAGTTGTTTTCCATTAATTCCTTTCCTCCTGTAGATGGGGTATCACATCCCGCTGTCTGCCACCAGTGTAACGGGGTCTGCTGTGCTGGAGTACCTCTTTCAGTACCACCCCGTGTTTTAGGAGGTCCACTCTGCTTTGGCTGGATTCTGAATGAAGGAACGCTGACTGGAATGGCTTCATTACATGGGCGCATATAAAATATCACTGCTTCTCCACGTATTTCCAGTGTGACAACTCTTTAATCACAGGACACAGAATATATATCACACAGATACAGAGGGCTGGCCAGTTCAAAAGTGGCAGGCCAGACATACATTACAACAGCCGCAGGTGGCTGGAGCCTGCCGATATTTACTGTGGGAATTACAAAGGTGGGGGAGGTCAGAAGGAGAATATCTTGTCCTCTCTGCCCAGGGGCGCAGCCTGTGGGCTGATGCATTAGGGACATGAATCTCACATGGAACCTATTAAACATACATATGACTGCACAACATATTCTGGGTGCTGAAGGGTTCTGTAACAGTGAGTATGTACTCTATGTTATATGTACTGTATGTCTATATGTATGTTGTATGTATGCACTGTATGTATGTACTGTATGTGGCATGCCGCATGATGTCTCATGTTGCATGTCGCATGCTGCATGTCATCGCATGGTGCATGTCGTCGCATGCCGTCACATGTCGCATGGTGCATGTCGCATGATGTCACATGTCGTCGCATGGCCCATGTCGCCGCATGGTCCATGTCATCGCATGGTGCATGTCGTCACATGTCGCATGCTGCTTGTCGTCGCATCGTGCATGTCACATGTTGTCACATGTCGCATGTCGCATGATGTCACATGTTGCATGTCGTCGCATGGCACATGTTGTCGCATGGTGCATGTCGCATGTCGTTGCATGGTACATGTCGTCACATGTCGCATGCTGCATGTCGCATGATGTCACATGTTGCATGTTGCATGCTGCATGTTGTCGCATGGTGCATGTCGTCACATGTCGCCACATGTCGCATGGTGCATGTCGCATGGTGCATGTCGCATGGTGCATGTCACATGTTGTCACATGTCGCATGATGCATGTTGCATGTCACATTTTGCATGGTGCATGTCGCATGAAGTCACATGTTGCATGCGGTCGCATGTCGCATGGTGCATGTCACATGTCGTTGCATGGTACATGCCGTCAGATGTCGCATGCTGCATGTCGCATGATGTCACATGTTGCATGTCGCATGCTGCCTGTCGTAGCATGGCGCATATTGCCGCATGTCGCATGTCGTCGCATGGTACATGTTGTCGCATGTCACATGTCGCATGCTGCATGTCGCATGTTGTCACATGTCGCATGCCGCATGTCACATGTCACTTGGTGCATGTCGCATGTTGTCACATGTCGCATGTCGTCGCATGGTACATGTCGTCGCATGTTGTCACATGTCACATGCTGCATGTCGCATGGTGCATGCTGTCACATGTCGCATGCTGCATGTCACATGTCGCATGCTGCATGTCGCATGTTGTCACATGTCGTAGCATGTTGCATGTCGTCACATGTTACATGCTGCATGTCGCATGCTGCATGTCGCATGGTGCATGTTCTGTATGTGTGTTCTATGTATGTATGTACTGTATATGTGCGAGTGCACACAGAGACACCGCCGCCTCCACCACCGCACAGCCCCGCAGACCCCCCCCGCACACTCCAGCATTCACCGCGCAGACCCCGCTGTCGCACCGGCCACCACCACCACACCAGCCGACGACGACGCACCGGCTGCCGCCACGGCACCGGCTGGCGCACCGGCCGCCACCGACACACCGGCCGTCACCATGGCACCGGCCACCGATGCACCGGCCACCGCCAACGCACCGGCCATCGCCATGGTACCGGCAACCGCCGCCGACCAATGCACCGGCCGCCGATGCGCCGGCCACCACCACGGCAGATCCCAGCACAGACACCAGTACAGCCTTGCCCGCCCCCAGCACAGCCCCGCAGGCAGCCCACAGCACCGCCCACAGCCCAGTCACTCTTGAGTGACTGCTGACTGTGCGGCTGAGTCATACCTGTTGCTGACGTCACGTCAATTTCCAGAGTCTGGAAATTGACGTGATGTCGGCGGAAATTAGTGGTGGCTGCAGCCTGGGGGTCATGTGACCCGGACTCAGCCGCCAGCATAGCGCCGCTCACAGGCGAAAACGGCAACAGAAGGTATTTACACAATTCATTAGGGGCCCCGGGAGGATACATTGGGGGGTTAACTGAAAGAAGTGGACAACCCCTTTAAAGCAGTATACAGAAATCTTAAAGGATAGATTGTAAGAGGGAGTACATCACCTGAATAAATAGAAGGGCAATGGAGTCCAAGTTTAGATGGAATACAGCCGCACTTCCCAACTCCTACGCCGTTTCACATCATGCTAGTTATTGTAGAGTAGATATATTTAGCCTACTTGCACTCCCCCCCTAGGTGTTTTTTCCCCCACCATTTCTGTTAATTGTTTGTATTGATTTGATACATTTATGTAAATGCAAATATCTTGCATTTTCTATTTTTACTACAATCTCTATTATTGTTGGCAGCAAACAATCTAGCTGCTATCAATTTGGAAATTGTAGATGCTGGAAGATATAGTATGTCTGGTACCACTCTAATGAAACATAGCAAATGAATGCCTGAAGGAAACAATCTTATTTTTCCACTCATTTATGATATTGAGTTGTAAGAGAGTTGAAAATGGACTTTTCACCCTATTAAAAATATCACATACCCTTGCTATCAGGTGAACATCCAGAACTGTGCTACTGTCACGTTGAAGGGATCCTGTCACTTGATTCATGCTGCCAAAACCACTGAGATCATGAATCAGAACATGGCTGCGCGACTGTAGCTAAGTATGTTTTTTTTTTTAGTTTTAAGACTGAAAAACCACTCCAGGCAGTGGACAGATTTCTCCCTTGCTTGTACTTAAAAAAAAACATGCTAATTGAATAAAGTGCTGAGGGGAGAAGCCATCTTATCTCTGCCTATGATCACCGGCTGACCCTTACAACTATGTGTTCTCTGAAACCCTGGAAAAATTCAGATACAAATTGAAAAAGGCTTTAATCATGCAGTTGTGTTTTATACAACCCCTGGCAAAAATTATGGAATCACCAGCCTTGGAGGATGTTCATTCAGTTGTTTAATTTTGTAGAAAAAAAGCAGATCACAGACATGGCGCAAAACTAAAGTCATTTCAAATCGCAACTTTCTGGCTTTAAGAAACACTAAAAGAAATCAAGAGCAAAAAATGTGGTTGTCAGTAATGGATACTTTTTTAACCAAGCATAGGGGGAAAATTATGGAATCACTCAATTCTAAGGAAAAAATTATGGAATCACCCTGTAAATTTTCATACCCAAAAATAACACCAGCATCAAATTAGATCTGCTCACTAGTCTGCATCTAAAAAGGAGTGCTCACACCTTGGAGAGCTGTTGCACCAAGTGGACTGACGTGACTCATGGCTCCAACACGAGAGATGTCAATTGAAACAAAGGAGAGGATTATCAAACTCTTAAAAGAGGGTAAATCATCATGCAATGTTGCAAAAGATCTTGGTTGTTCACAGTCAGCTGTGTCTAAAATCTGGACCAAATACAAACAACATGGGAAGGTTGTTAAAAGCAAACATACTGGAAGACCAAGGAAGACATCAAAGCGTCAAGACCGGAAACTTAAAGCAATATGTCTCCAAAACAGGAACTGCACAACAAAACAAATGAGGAACGAATGGGTGGAAACTGGAGTCAATGTCTGTGACCGAACTGTAACAAACCACCTAAAGGAAATGGGATTTACCTACAGAAAAGCTAAACGAAAGCCATCATTACCACCTAAAACAGAAAAAAACAAGGTTACAATGGGCTAAGGAACAGCAATCATGGACTGTGGATGACTGGATGAAAGTCATATTCAGTGATGAATCGCGAATCTGCATTGGGCAAGGTAATGATGCTGGAACTTTTGTTTGGTGCCGTTCCAATGAGATTTATAAAGATGACTGTTATGACCCCAATGGCGAGGGTCTCAGAGGAACGTGGAAATCTGCAGAATACAAAAATCCAGCTCATAGGGCAGTGGTAACTGGGTTGACCATATATCACTCCTAACGCCAACACTAGAAGTAGCCGGGGATCATTCCTACGTTGATTCTAGATGACACGCGCCAGCCGGAGAATCTAGCTACCCCTAGTAGAGGAACACAAAGACCTTTCTTGCCTCCAGAGAAGGGGACCCCAAAGCTGGATAGAAGCCCCCCACAAATAATGACGGTGAGGTAAGAGGAAATGACAAACACAGAAATGAACCAGGTTTAGCACAGAGAGGCCCGCTTACTGATAGCAGAATAAAGAAAGGTAACTTATATGGTCAACAAAAACCCTATTAAAATCCACACTGGAAATTCAAGAACCCCCGAAGCGTCTAACGGTCCGGGGGGAGAACACCAGCCCCCCTAGAGCTTCCAGCAAAGGTCAGGATATAGATTTGGAACAAGCTGGACAAAAATACAAAACCAAAACAAATAGCAAAAAGCAAAAGGCAGACTTAGCTGATATAACTGGAACCAGGATCAGTAGACAAGAGCACAGCAGACTAGCTCTGATAACTACGTTGCCAGGCATTGAACTGAAGGTCCAGGGAGCTTATATAGCAACACCCCTAAGTAACGACCCAGGTGCGGATAAAAGGAATGACAGAAAAACCAGAGTCAAAAAACTAGTAACCACTAGAGGGAGCAAAAAGCAAATTCACAACAGTACCCCCCCCTTAGTGAGGGGTCACCGAACCCTCACCACGACCACCAGGGCGATCAGGATGAGCGGCATGAAAGGCACGAACTAAATCGGCCGCATGAACATCAGAGGCGACCACCCAGGAATTATCCTCCTGACCATAGCCCTTCCACTTGACCAGGTACTGAAGCCTCCGCCTGGAGAGGCGAGAATCCAAGATCTTCTCCACCACGTACTCCAACTCGCCCTCAACCAACACCGGAGCAGGAGGCTCAGCAGAAGGAACTACAGGCACAATGTACCGCCGCAACAAGGACCTATGAAATACATTGTGAATAGCAAACGACACAGGAAGATCCAGACGAAAAGATACAGGATTAAGGATTTCCAATATCTTGTAAGGCCCAATAAAACGAGGTTTAAATTTGGGAGAGGAGACCTTCATAGGAACAAAGCGGGAAGAAAGCCATACCAAATCCCCAACGCGTAGTCGGGGACCCACACCGCGGCGGCGGTTGGCAAAGCGCTGAGCCTTCTCCTGTGACAACTTCAAGTTGTCCACCACATGATTCCAGATCTGCTGCAACCTATCCACCACAGAATCCACCCCAGGACAGTCAGAAGGCTCCACATGACCCGAAGAAAAGCGAGGATGGAAACCAGAGTTGCAGAAAAAAGGCGAAACCAAGGTGGCGGAACTAGCCCGATTATTAAGGGCAAACTCAGCCAACGGCAAGAATGTCACCCAATCGTCCTGATCAGCAGAGACAAAACACCTCAAATAAGCCTCCAAAGTCTGATTGGTTCGCTCCGTCTGTCCATTAGTCTGAGGATGGAAAGCAGACGAAAACGACAAATCAATGCCCATCCTACTACAAAAGGATCGCCAGAACCTGGAAACGAACTGGGATCCTCTGTCTGACACAATATTCTCAGGGATGCCGTGCAAACGAACCACGTTCTGGAAAAACACAGGAACCAGATCGGAAGAGGAAGGCAGCTTAGGCAAAGGAACCAAATGGACCATCTTGGAGAAGCGATCACATATCACCCAGATAACAGACATGCCCTGAGATAGCGGAAGATCAGAAATGAAATCCATGGAGATATGTGTCCAAGGTCTCTTCGGGACAGGCAAGGGCAAGAGCAAACCGCTGGCACGAGAACAGCAAGGCTTAGCTCGAGCACAAGTCCCACAGGACTGCACAAATGACCGCACATCCCTTGACAAGGAAGGCCACCAAAAGGACCTGGCCACCAGATCTCTGGTGCCAAAAATTCCTGGGTGACCTGCCAACACCGAGGAATGAACCTCGGAAATGACTCTGCTGGTCCACTTATCCGGGACAAACAGTCTGTCAGGTGGACAAGACTCAGGCCTATCAGCCTGAAATCTCTGCAACACACGTCGCAGATCCGGAGAAATAGCTGACAAGATAACTCCATCTTTAAGAATACCAACAGGATCAGCGACTCCAGGAGCATCAGGCACAAAGCTCCTAGAAAGAGCATCGGCCTTCACATTCTTTGAACCTGGTAAATACGAGACAACAAAATCAAAGCGGGAGAAAAACAATGACCAGCGGGCCTGTCTCGGATTAAGGCGTTTAGCAGACTCGAGATACATCAGATTTTTGTGATCAGTCAAGACCACCACACGATGCTTAGCACCCTCGAGCCAATGACGCCACTCCTCAAATGCCCATTTCATGGCCAACAACTCCCGATTGCCCACATCATAATTTCGCTCGGCAGGCGAAAACTTCCTAGAGAAAAAGGCACAAGGTTTCATAACAGAGCAACCAGGGCCTCTCTGCGACAAAACGGCCCCTGCCCCAATCTCCGAAGCATCCACCTCAACCTGAAAGGGAAGTGAGACGTCAGGCTGGCACAAAACAGGCGCCGAAGTAAACCGGCGTTTCAACTCCTGGAAAGCCTCCATGGCAGCAGGAGCCCAGTTAGCTACATCGGAGCCCTTCTTGGTCATATCCGTCAAAGGTTTCACAATGCTAGAAAAATTAGCGATAAAACGACGGTAGAAGTTAGCGAAGCCCAAGAACTTCTGAAGACTCTTAACTGACGAGGGCTGAGTCCAATCAAGAATAGCTCGGACCTTGACTGGGTCCATCTCCACAGCAGAAGGGGAAAAAATGAACCCCAAAAAGGGAACCTTCTGCACACCAAAGAGACACTTTGAGCCCTTGACAAACAAAGAATTTTCACGCAAAATTTTAAAGACCAACCTGACCTGCTCCACATGCGAATCCCAATTGTCAGAAAAAACCAAAATATCATCCAGATAAACAATCAAAAATTTATCCAGATACTTCCGGAAAATGTCATGCATAAAGGACTGAAAAACTGAAGGCGCATTGGAGAGCCCAAAAGGCATCACCAAGTACTCAAAATGACCTTCGGGCGTATTGAATGCGGTTTTCCATTCATCACCTTGCTTAATGCGCACAAGGTTGTACGCACCACGAAGGTCTATTTTGGTGAACCACTTGGCACCCTTAATCCGGGCAAACAAGTCAGACAACAGCGGTAAAGGATACTGAAATTTGACAGTGATCTTATTTAAAAGTCGATAATCAATACAAGGTCTCAAAGATCCGTCCTTTTTTGCCACAAAAAAGAATCCCGCACCAAGAGGGGAAGAAGACGGACGAATATGTCCTTTCTCCAGAGACTCCTTGATATATGAACGCATAGCGGTATGTTCAGGTACCGACAGATTAAACAGTCTTCCCTTAGGAAATTTACTGCCTGGGATCAAATCTATAGCACAGTCACAGTCCCTATGAGGAGGCAGTGCACTGGACTCAGACTCACTGAAGACATCCTGATAATCAGACAAATACTCCGGAACTTCCGAAGGCGTAGAAGAAGCAATAGACACAGGCAGGGAATCCCCATGAATACCACGACAGCCCCAACTTGAGACTGACATAGCCTTCCAGTCCAGGACTGGATTATGGGTCTGTAACCATGGCAGCCCTAAAACAACCAAATCATGCATTTTATGTAAAACCAGGAAACGTATCACCTCGCGGTGTTCAGGAGTCATGCACATGGTAACCTGTGTCCAATACTGCCGTTTATTTGCTGCCAATGGTGTAGCATCAATACCCCTAAGAGGAATAGGATTTTCTAATGGTTCAAGAGTAAAACCACAGCGCTTAGCAAATGAGAGATCCATGAGACTCAGGGCAGCACCTGAATCTACAAACGCCATGACAGGATAAGATGACAGTGAGCAAATCAAAGTTACAGACAGAATAAATTTAGGTTGCAAATTACCAACGGTGACAGGACTAACAACCTTAGCTATACGTTTAGAGCATGCTGAGATAACATGTGTAGAATCACCACAGTAGTAGCACAAGCCATTCCGGCGTCTATGAATTTTCCGCTCATTTCTAGTCAGGATTCTATCACATTGCATTAAATCAGGTGTCTGTTCAGACAACACCATGAGGGAATTTGCGGTTTTTCTATCACATTGCACCGAATTAGGTGTCTGTTCAGACAACACCATGAGGGAATTTGCGGTTTTGCGCTCCCGCAACCGCCGGTCAATTTGAATAGCCAGTGCCATAGTATCATTCAGACCTGTGGGAATGGGAAAACCCACCATAACATTCTTAATGGCTTCAGAAAGGCCATTTCTAAAATTAGCGGCCAGTGCACACTCGTTCCAATGTGTCAGCACGGACCATTTCCGAAATTTTTGGCAATACACTTCAGCCTCGTCCTGCCCCTGAGACATAGCCAGCAAGGCCTTTTCTGCCTGAATCTCAAGATTGGGTTCCTCATAAAGTAAACCGAGCGCCAGAAAAAACGCATCAAGATCAGCCAATGCCGGATCTCCTGGCGCCAGCGAAAAAGCCCAATCCTGAGGGTCGCCCCGTAAGAACGAAATAACAATTTTTACTTGCTGAGCAGAATCTCCAGATGAACAGGGTCTCAGGGACAAAAACAATTTACAATTATTCACGAAATTCCTAAACTTAAACCTGTCTCCGGAAAACAGTTCAGGAATCGGTATTTTAGGTTCTGACCTAGGATTTCTGATAACATAGTCTTGTATGCCCTGCACACGAGTAGCCAGCTGGTCCACACTTGTAATCAAGGTCTGGACATTCATGTCTGCAGCAAGCATAGCCACTCTGAGGTAAAGGGGAAGAAGAAAAAAAAAAAAAAACTCAGAATCTTCTTTCTTATAATCCCTCTTCTGCAATGCATTAAACATTTAATACTGGCCTGGCAAACTGTTATGACCCCAATGGCGAGGGTCTCAGAGGAACGTGGAAATCTGCAGAATACAAAAATCCAGCTCATAGGGCAGTGGTAACTGGGTTGACCATATATCACTCCTAACGCCAACACTAGAAGTAGCCGGGGATCATTCCTACGTTGATTCTAGATGACACGCGCCAGCCGGAGAATCTAGCTACCCCTAGTAGAGGAAAACAAAGACCTTTCTTGCCTCCAGAGAAGGGGACCCCAAAGCTGGATAGAAGCCCCCCACAAATAATGACGGTGAGGTAAGAGGAAATGACAAACACAGAAATGAACCAGGTTTAGCACAGAGAGGCCCGCTTACTGATAGCAGAATAAAGAAAGGTAACTTATATGGTCAACAAAAACCCTATTAAAATCCACACTGGAAATTCAAGAACCCCCGAACCGTCTAACGGTCCGGGGGGAGAACACCAGCCCCCCTAGAGCTTCCAGCAAAGGTCAGGATATAGATTTGGAACAAGCTGGACAAAAATACAAAACCAAAACAAATAGCAAAAAGCAAAAGGCAGACTTAGCTGATATAACTGGAACCAGGATCAGTAGACAAGAGCACAGCAGACTAGCTCTGATAACTACGTTGCCAGGCATTGAACTGAAGGTCCAGGGAGCTTATATAGCAACACCCCTAAGTAACGACCCAGGTGCGGATAAAAGGAATGACAGAAAAACCAGAGTCAAAAAACTAGTAACCACTAGAGGGAGCAAAAAGCAAATTCACAACAGATGACTGCCTGAAGAGAACATGCAAATTTCCACAGTCATTGATGATATGGGGCTGCATGTCAGGTAAAGGCACTGGGGAGATGGCTGTCATTATATCTTCAATAAATGCACAAGTTTATGTTGATATTTTGGACAATTTTCTTATCCCATCAATTGAAAGGATGTTTGGGGATGATTAAATCATTTTTCAAGATGATAATGCATCCTGCCATAGAGCAAAAACTGAAAACATTCCTTGAAAAAAGACACATAAGGTCAATGTCATGCCCTGCAAATAGTCCGGATCTCAATTCAATTGAAAATCTTTGGTGGAAGTTGAAGAAAATGGTCCATGACAAGGCTCCAACCTGCAAAGCTGATCTGGCAACAGCAATCAGAGAAAGTTGGAACCAGATTGATGAAGAGTACTGTTTGACACCCATAAAGTCCATGCCTCAGAGACTGCAAGCTGTTATAAAAGCCAAAGGTGGTGCAACAAAATACTAGTGATGTTTTGGAGTGTTTTTTTGTTTGTTTGTTTTTCATGATTCCATATTTTTTTCCTCAGAATTGAGTGATTCCATAATTTTTCCCTATGCTTGGTTAAAAAAAAGTAACCATTACTGACTACCACATTTTTGTTGTTGATTTCTTTTAGTGTTTCTAAAATCCAGAAAGTTGCCATTTGAAATTACTTTAGTTTTGTGCAATGTCTGTGATCAGCTTTTTTTCTACAAAATTAAACAACTGAATGAACATACTCCAAGGCCGGTGATTCCATAATTTTTGCCAGGGGTTGTATTATGTTGTGTGTATAATTGTATGCTGCGACAATAGATTCAGTGAAGTGCAGCATGTGTGACATCAGAGATTAGTGTTTTGTGCATCATTACACTTTGTAGGAAATATGTCGTATGTCTGACATGCCCAGACCGGATGCCACTGAGCAGCAAGATAAATGTTAGTTAATGCAGAGTTAACACACTGAATTTCTGTGTGTAACGCTATACATAAAAATCATGGGGGTGTGCCATTAGAGTTGCATGTCTTTCTGCATCCTCTGAATATATACCAAGTTTTGCACTGTTGTTTTAACCCCTTAGCAATGGAGCTAATTTTGACCTTAATGACCAGGCCAAATATTTTAAATCTGTGGTAATAACTCTGGAACACTTCAACGATTCCCACAGATTCTGAGATTGGTTTTTCATGACATATTGTACTTAATGTTAGTTGAATATTTTGGTCAATATGATTTGCGTATATTTATGAAAATGTCTAAACTGTTACAATAATGATAAACTTTTTGCAATTTTCAAACTTTAAATATTTATGCCCTTAAATCAGAGAGTTATATCTATAACACATAATAGTTAATAAATAACATTTCCCACATGTCTACTTTACAACAGCACAAGTTTTTAAACATAATTTTTTTTTTCTTACAAAATTAGAAGGGTTAAAAGTTGATCAGCAATTTCTCAGTTTTCCAGCAAAATGTAAAAAACCATTTTCTTTTAGGGACCACATTACATTCTAAGTGATTTTGAGGGGTTTATATGACATAAAATGCCCAAAAATAACACCATTCTAAAAATTGCACCCATCAAAGTCCTCAAAACCACACTCAAGAAGTTTATTAACCCTTCAGGTTCATAAAGGGAATTTATGAAATGTGGACGGAAAAAAATGAACATTTTACTTTTCTTCACAAAAGTTTTGCTTTAGCCCAAATTTTTTTACTTTCCCAAGGGTAAAAGGAAAATATTGATCCCAGTTTTTTTGTGAACTTTCTCCTGAGTGCGCCAATACCACATATGAGGGAAAAAGCTACTATTTGGGCATACGGCTCAGAAAGGAAGAAGCACCATTTGACTTTTTGAATGCAAAAATGGCTGGAATTGAGGGTGGACACCATGTCGTGTTTGGAGAGCTCCTGATGTGCCTAAACAGTGGAAACCCCCCATAAGTGATCTCATTTTGAAAACTACACCCCTCAAGAATTTTATCCAGGGGTATAATGAGGATTTTTAAGCCAAAAACACTATACAGAATTTGATAACATTAGGTCATCATATTGAATATGTTATCATTAGTGTTGAGTGCAAAAATGCTCTCTACTCGAGTTTGCATTGGGGTGCTCCAATATGCACCAAGTATTGCGGGTGCTCGAGCAACTCCGATGCAAACTCGAGTAGTGAGCACTTGCGCTCAACACTAGTTGTCATATCACCATCATTTTTTTTACTTTTGAAAAATCCTTAACCCCAATACTAACCTTAATCCTAGCCCAACCCTAACCCTAGCCCAACCCTATTCCTTGCCCACCCTAACCCCAACCGTAGCCCATCCCTAACTCCAACCCTAAACATAGAAGAGCCCAAAAACCTTACAACCTTAACCCCAATGCTAACCTTTATCCTAGCCCAACCCTAACCCTAGCCTACCCTAACCCCAACCCTAGCCCAACCCTAACTCCAACCCTGAACATAGAATAACCCAAAACCTAATCCAAGCCTAAACCAACCCTAACCCTAGCCGAACACAAATTTTGATTTGCTACAAAAAAAGCTGTTATTGCATAATTAAAATGCCTTTAATGGCTTGGAAACTTTGTGTGGAACACTGAGTCACCCTTACAGTCAATTGAATATTTTCTGAGCTCTAAAATGCAAACACACCCTGTTTAAGGTAGAAATTACTTCAACCAATCAGGCTAGTGGAAAATTAATGATATCAGATTTTTTAGGATAATTATATAAACAATTAGGCCAACCAGTACCATTCACTAGAGAGCATTTTAATACCCAGTTTTTTTTTAAAGTTAGTAGACACACCTCTAACATGAGATACCATCGACAGGACAACAACAGGTGCATAATATCTCATAAAATATAACCTTTATTA
Source organism: Ranitomeya variabilis (assembly GCF_051348905.1). NCBI lineage: Eukaryota > Metazoa > Chordata > Amphibia > Anura > Dendrobatidae > Ranitomeya > Ranitomeya variabilis. The sequence goes on from NC_135237.1 coordinate 189,320,066, forward strand.
ACTATATTTATATATTTCAAATATTACATACATGCAAAACAGAGAAATCCAATGCTGAACCACATACATTCTAATCAAATATTACTTGTTATAAATTGAAACATGATAGAAATGCATAATATAATTTATATGCTGAATTCTAAGGATGAGCGAGCACTAAAATGAGCGAGTGTTCATTGCTCAACACCGAGCAATTCCTAATATTTGCATGATCGTTTTGTGTAACGAGAATAGTGGGAGTCAAAGGGAAAGCCGAGCTTTTTTCTGGCAGACCCTACAAAGAGGTCACGGGGCAGTGAAAATGTTCAAATGGATGGGAAAAGTGCTGAATGGAAGAAGAACAGCAGGGTGAAGGCTAGAGATAAGCGAAAATTTCAAGGTTCGGTGAGGTTCAATTCGACGAATATTTAAACGCTCGCCGATGTTTAGAAGCTTGCCGAATATGTTCAACAAATGGTTTGACGAACGTACCTGAACCCCATTAGATTCAATGGGAGACCAAACCAAATGTATACGCAACACCTTAAGGGGTAACATAAAGCTTTCCAAAGAGCTAAAATTAGGGACAGACACCAAGAAAAGTGGCATCAATTGACCCACAGTATAAATTTGCAAATGGCAAAGCAGCAGCCAGCCATGGGCCATGCATGAGTACTATTGGTAGAAAAATATAAGGAAAGTAACACAGGTAGTTGACTGATCAATTGGCCCACAGTAGAAACTTTTGTAATGGCACAGAATCAGTCAGCCATGGCCCATGCATGAGGTATCAGAGTACAGCCCAGAATTTACAGCTTGGAATTGAAGTTTCAATGAAGACCTTGTGATTAAGGGAGCAGTGTAAGCCTTCTTAGTTGGGAGCCTAGATACCTCATGCAACACCTCCAATTTTTTTTTCCAGCCACACTCAGATAACACAAACATCAGTTTCATACAGTACTATTGGTAGAAAAATGTAAGGAAAGTAACACAGTTAGTTGACTGAAAGTAAGTGCAGACCTGCCTGTCTGGGAGCCCTACTTACAGAGACAACCCACCAGATGGAGACCCAACTTGGGGTTTCCACATTTAAAAAAATAATTGTCACACACCACTAAAGTGGCATTCATTTCCTACTTACATAGGTTGAAAAAAGATCTAGGTCCATCATGTTCAACTTTTTTCCATCAATTGTTTTTTGTCACTAAATTAACTATAACCCCCAATGTTATGTGTATTGAGGAAACCATCCAGCCCTTTTTTTAAAGCTTTTATAGTTTCGGCCATTACTACCTCTTGTGGTAGGGAATTCCACATTCTGACTGCTCTAACTGTAATGAATTGCCTTTCTTCCACCCGTAATGAGTGCCCCCTGGTCCTTCGCATGGTCCTTGGAAGAAATAAGTCATGCACCAGTCCTTTGTACTGACCACACATATATTATAAATATAAATGAGATCCTCTCTGAGGTGTCTTTTTTCTAAGCAAAACAAGCCCAACTTTTTCAACCTCTCAACATACCTTGTAACAATCTAGTTGCCTACCTTTGAACTGATTCTAATTTCTAAATGTCCCTTTTTAAATGTGGGGCCCAAAACTGGATCCAATATTCTAGATGTGGCCTCACAAGCGATTTATAAAGGGGTAACAATACGTTGGGATCACAAGATTTTATCTCTTTCTTTTATACACCCTAAAATCTTGTTTGCTTCTGCGGCTGCTGCTTGACATTGAGTACTACTGCTCAGCTTACTTGTACCCAGAATACCCAAGTCCTTCTCCTGTTCTGTAGTTACAAGTATGGTCCCATTTAATGTGTATGCAGCTATAGCATTACTCCGTCCCATGTGCATTACTCTACATTTATCTACATTAAACCTCATTTGCCAAGTGATTGTCCATTCAGACATCTTATCCAGATTGTTCCACAGAGTGCAAACAATATAATAGGCCTCTGACACACCTTCCACTACAGGCAACACACCAGATGGAGATCCAGCTTAGAGTCCCCACATTTAACCCCTTCAAGTCACGGCCCTTTTTCGTTTTTGTGTTTTCATTTTTCGCTCCCCTCCTTCCCAGAGCCATAACTTTTTTATTTTTCCATCAATATGGCCATGTGAGGGCTTATTTTTTGCGGGACGAGTTGTACTTTTGAACAACATCATTGGTTTTACCATGTCATGTACTAGAAAACGGGAAAAAAATTCCAAGTGCGGTGAAATTGCAAAAAAAGTGCAATCCCACACTTGTTTTTTGTTTGTTTTTTTTGCTAGGTTCACTAAATGCTAAAACTGATGATTCTCTAGGTCATTACGAGTTCATAGACACCTAACATGACTAGGTTATTTTTTATCCAAGTGGTGAAAAATAATTCCAAACTTTGCTTTAAAAAAAAAAAAAAAAAAAAAAAAAAAGTGCCATTTTCCGATACCCGTAGCATCTCCAATTTTCGTGATCTGGGGTCGGGTGAGGGCTTATTTTTTGCGTGCCAAGCTCATATTTTTAATAATATCATTTTGGCGCAGATACGTTCTTTTGATCGCCCGTTATTGCATTTTAACACAATGTTGCGGTGACCAAAAAAACGTAATTCTGGCGTTTCGGATTTTTTTCTCGCTACGCTGTTTAGCGATCAGGTTAATGCTTTTCTTTAATTGATAGATCGGGTGATTCTGAACGCGGCGATACCAAATATGTGTAGGTTTGTTTTTTTATTGTTTTATTTAGGATGGGGCGAAAGGGGGGTGATTTAAACTTTCATATTTTTAATATTTTTTTCACATTTTTAAAAACTTTTTTTTTTCACTTTTGCCATGCTGCAATAGCCTCCAAGGGAGGCTAGAAGCAGGCATAGCCCGATCGGCTCTGCTACATAACAGCGATCATCAGATCGCTGCTATATAGCAGAATTGCAGGTGTGCTGTGAGCGCCGACCACAGGGTGGCGCTCACAGCTACCGAGGATCAGTAACCATAGAGGTCTCAAGGACCTCTATGGTTACCTTCCTGACGCATCGCCGACCCCCGATCATGTGACGGGGGTCGGCAATGACGTCATATCCGGCCGCCCGGCCGGATGCGGTAGTTAAATGCCGCTGTCTGCGTTTGACAGCGGCATTTAACAGGTTAATAGCGGCGGGTGAATAGCGATTTCACCCGCTGCTATTGCGCGCACATGTCAGCTGTCCAAAACAGCTGACATGTTGCGACTTTGATGTGGGCTCAGCGCCGGAGCCCACATCAAAGGGGGAGACACGGCATGCGCTGTACTAGTACGGCGCATGTCGTGAAGGGCTTAAAAAAAATATTGTCACACACCACTAATGTGGCATCAATTTAAATGACTGCACTGTCCCCTGCACTTTTGCACCCCAGTTGCAGACTGCACAGACTAGGGGATGGTGTAGTTCTTAGTGTTAAGCATTGATCTTGCATTATTACAGTCTATTAACCCCTTCACGCCATGGCCCTTTTTCGTTTTTGCGCTTTCGTTTTTCGCTCCCCTCCTTCCCAGAGCCATAACTTTTTCATTTTTCCGTCAATATTGCCATGTGAGGGCTTATTTTTTGTGGGACAAGTTGTACTTTTGAACGACACCATTGGTTTTACCATGTCTTGTACTAGAAAACAGGAAAAAAATTCCAAGTGAGGTGAAGTTGCAATAAAAATGTGCAATCCCACACTTGTTTTTTGTTTGGCTTTTTTGCTAGGTTCACTAAATGCTAACACTGACCTGATATTATGATTCTCCAGGTCATTACAAGTTCACAGACACCAAACATGTCTAGGTTATTTTTTATCTAAGTGGTGAACAAAAATTCAAAACTTTGCTAAAATAAAAAAAAGTGCAATTTTCCGATACCCTTAGCGTCTCCATTTTTCATGATCTGGGGTCGGGTGAGGGCTTATTTTTTGCATGCCGAGCTGACGTTTTTAATTATACCAATTTTGTGCAGATACGTTCTTTTGATTGCCCGTTATTGCATTTTAATGCAATGTCACGGTGACCAAAAAAATGAAATTCTGGCGTTTCAATTTTTTTTCTCCCTACGCTGATTAGCGATCAGGTTAATGCTTTTTTTATTGATAGATTGGGCGATTCTGAATGCGGTGATACCAAATATGTGTAGGTTTCATTTTTTTTTATTGTTTTATTTTGGATGGGGCAAAAGGGGGGTGATTTAAACTTTTATATATTTTTTATTTTTTTTATATTTTTAAAAAATTTTTTTAACTTTTGCCATGCTTCAATAGCCTCCATGGGAGGCTGGAAGCTGGCACAACTAGATCGGCTCAGCTACAAAGCAGGGATCATCAGATCGCTGCTTTGTAGCTGAAATGCAGGCTTGCTATGAGCGCCGACCACAGGGTGGCGCTCACAGCAGGCCGGCATCAGTAACCATAGAGGTCTCAAGGACCTCTATGGTTACCATCCTGATGCATCGCCGACCCCCGATCATGTGACGGGGGTAGGCGATGCACTCAATTCCGGCCAGAAGGCCGGAAGCGGTAATTAAGTGCCGCTGTCAGCATTTGACAGTGGCATTTAACAGGTTAATAGCGGCAGGTGGATCGCGATTCCACCTGCCGCTATTGCGCGCACATGTGAGCTGTACATAACAGCTGACATGTCACGACTTTGATGTGGGCTCAGCACCAGAGCCCACATCAAAGGGGGAGACACGAAATGTGCCGTACTAGTACGGGGCATGTCGTGAAGGGGTTAAGGGAATTATTAGGCATTTTAAGAGGGAATCTAGCCTTCTGATTTGTCACTGAAACACATTTTTATCACAAGCTATTTGGATTAGCTAATTGGACCTTGTGGCTGCACCCAAAAATTAGACATAAGGATTTTTAAGTGGAAATCTGGCCTTCTGATTTGTGACTGAAGCACAGTTTTGACACAAACTATTTGGATTAGCTAATTGGGCCTCGTGGTTGCACCCCATTATGAGGCCTAATGATTTTTAAGTGGAAATCAGGCCTTCTGATTTGTCACTGAAACACAGTTTTAGCACAAACTATTTAGAGTAACAAATGGGGCCTCTCGAAACTGCCACACAGTTTTTGCACAGGGGAGAGAAGGGGCTGTGAGTCACCACGCGGAAGACTAAGACTGAAATCCAGTAAAGGTTGACGGTATGCAACTGATGGGTGCCGAATGCCGATCCTGCTGGTGAACACAGCAACAAGTGGAAAGGAAAGGATGGGTGTCCGGCTCTGCGACCAGGTAAAATGCAGATTTATGTGAACATGATTAAAACTAAAACATAAAACAACCTGATGCATTTCTGGCACGACAGTGCGACCTATGATTAACCCCTTAGTGACAGAGCCAATTTGGTAATTAATGACCGAGCCAATTTTTACAATTCTGACCACTGTCACTTTATGAGGTTATAACTCTGGAATGCTTTAACAGATCCTGCTGAATCTGAGATTGTTTTTTCGTGACATATTGTCCTTCATGTTAGTGGTAACATTTCTTCGATATTACTTGCGATTATTTATGAAAAATATGGAAATATGGCAAAAAAATTTAAAATTTAGCAATTTTCAAACTTTGTATTTTTATGCCCTTAAATCAAAGAGATATGTCACACAAAATAGTTAATAAATAACATTTTCCACATGTCTACTTTACATCAGCACAATTTTGGAAACATTTTTTTTTTGTTAGGGAGTTATAAGGGTTAAAATTTGACCAGCAATTTCTAATTTTTACAACACCATTTTTTTTTAGGGACCACATCACATTTGAAGTCATTTTGAGGGGTCTATATGATAGAAAATAACCAAGTGTGACACCATTCTAAAAACTACACCCCTCAAGGTGCTCAAAACCACATTCAAGAAGTTTATTAACCCTTTACGTGCTTCACAGGAACTGAAACAATGTGGAAGGAAAAAATGAACATTTAACTTTTTTTTGCAAACATTTTAATTCAGAACCATTTTTTTTTATTTTCACAAGTGTAAAAACAGAAATTTAACCATAAATTTTGTTGTGCAATTTCTCCTGAATACGCCGATACCCCATATGTGGAAAAAACCACTGTTTGGGCACACCGCAGAGCTTGGAAGAGAAGGAGCGCCGTTTGACTTTTTCAATGTAGAATTGGCTGGAATTGAGATCGGATGCCATGTCGCGTTTCGAGAGCCCCTGATGTGCCTAAACAGTGGAAATGCTCCACACGTGACACCATTTTGGAAACTAGACCCCTTAATGAACTTAACTAGATGTGTGGTGAGCACTTTGAGCCCCCAAGTGCTTCACAGAAGTTTATAAAGTAGAGCCATGAAAATAAAAAATCGCATTTGTTTACACAAAAATGATCTTTTCGCCCACAAATTCTTATTTTCACAAGGGTAACAGGAGAAATTAGACCACAAAAGTTGTTGTGCAATTTTTCCTGAGTACGTCGATACCCCATATGTGGGGGTAGACCACTGTTTGGGCACACCGCAGAGCTTGGAAGAGAAGGAGTGCCGTTTTACTTTTTCAATGTAGAATTGGCTGGAATTGAGATCAGACGCCATGTCGCGTGTGGAGAGCCCCTGATGTGCCTAAACAGTGGAAACCCCCCACAAATGACACCATTTTGGAAACTAGACCCCTTAAGGAACTTATCTAGATGTGTGGTGAGCACTTTAACAACCCAGGTGCTTCACGGAAGTTTATAAAGTAGAGCCGTGAAAATAAAAAATCACATTTTTTCTACAAAAATTATTTTTTGCCCCCAAATTTTTATTTTGACAAGGGTAACAGGAGAAATGAGACCACAAAAGTTGTTGTGCAATTTCTTTTGAGTACGTCGATGCCCCATATGTGGGGGTAAACCACTGTTTGGGCGCACCGCAGAGCTTGGAAGAGAAGGAGTGCCGTATTATTTTTTCAATGTAGAATTGGCTGGAATTGAGATCGGACGCCATGTCGCGTTTGGAGAGCCCCTGATGTGCCTAAACAGTGGCAACCCCCCACAAGTGACACCATTTTGGAAACTAGACCCCTTAAGGAACTTAACTAGATGTATGTTGAGCACTTTAAACCCCAGGTGCTTCACAGAAGTTTATAACTTAGAGCCGTGAAAATAAAAAATCTAATTTTTTCTACAAAAATGACCTTTTGGCCCCAATTTTTTATTTTCACAAGGGTAACAGGAGAAATTAAATGACAAAAGTTGTTGTGCAATTTCTCCTGAGTACGTCGATACCCCATATGTGGGGGTAGACCACTGTTTGGGCGCACCGCAGAGCTTGGAAGAGAAGGAGTGCCGTTTTACTTTTTCAATGTAGAATTGGCTGGAATTGAGATCGGACACCATGTTGCATTTGGAGAGCCCCTGATGTGCCTAAACAGTAGAAACCCCACACAAGTGACCCCATTTTGGAAACTAGACCCCTTAAGGAATTTATCTAGATGTGTGGTGAGCACTTTAAACCCCCAAGTGCTTCACAGAAATTTATAAAGTAGAGCTGTGAAAATAAAAAATCCTATTTTTTTCCTCAAAAATGATTTTTTAGCCTGCAATTTTTTATTTTCTCAAGGGTAACAGGAGACATTGGACCCCAAAATCTGTTGACCAGTTTGTCCTGAGTATGCTGATACCCCATATGTGGGGGAGGGTGTTTGGGCACCCATCAGGGCTCGGAAGGGAAGGAGCGCCGCTTGGAATGCAGACTTTGATGGGATGGTCTGCGGGCATCATGTTGCATTTGCAGAGATCCTGATGTACCTAAACAGTAGAAACTCCCACAAGTGACCCCATTTTGGAAACTAGACCCCCCCAAAGAGCTTATCTAGATGTGTGGTGAGCACTATGAACCCCCAACTGCTTCACAGAAGTTTATAATGTAGAGCAATTAAAATAAAAAAAATCATATTTTTTCCGCAAAAATTATCTTTTCACTCCCAAATTTTTACTTTCACAAGGGTAACAGGAGAAATTGGACCCCAAAATTTATTGAGCAATTTATGCTGAGTAGGCTGATACCCCATATGTGGGGGTAAACCACTGTTTGGGCGCATGGCAGTGCTCGGAAGGGAATGAGCACCGTTTTGGAATGCAGACTTTAATAGAATGGTCTGCGGGCGTTATGTTGCATTTGCAGAGCCCCCGATGTACCTAAACAGTAGAAACCCCCCACAAGTGACCCAATTTTGGAAACTAGACCCCCCGAAGAACTTATCTAGATGTGTTGTGAGAACTTTGAATGCCCAAGTGCTTCACAGAAGTTTATAATGCAGTCGTGAAAACAAAAATAAAAAAAGTCCACAAAAAAGATTTTTTTAGCCCCCAAATTTTTATTTTCACAAGGGTAACAAGAGAAATTTGACCCCAAAAGTTGTTGTCCAATTTGTCCTAAATACACTGATACCCCATGTGTGGGGGGGACCACTGTTTGGGTGCATGGCTGAGCTCGGAAGGGAAGGAGTGCCGTTTTGTAATGCAGACTTTGATAGAATGGTCTGCGGGCGTTATGTTGCATTTGCAGAGCCCCTGATGTACCTAAACAGTAGAAACCCCCTACAAGTGACCCCATTTTGGAAATTAGACCCCCCAAGGAACTTATCTAGATGTGTGGTGAGAACTTTGAATGCCCAAGTGCTTCACAGAAGTTTATAATGCAGAGTCGTGAAAATAAAAAATAAAACATTTTCCACAAAAAAGATTTTTTTAGCCCCTAAGTTTTTATTTTCACAAGGGTAACAGGAGAAATTGGACCCCAAAAGTTGTTGTCCAATTTATCCCGAGTACGCTGATGCCCCATATGCGGGGGTAAACCACTGTTTGGGCGCACGGCAGAGCTCAGAAGGGAGGGAGCACCATTTGACTTTTTGAGCGCAAAATTGGCTGTGGCGTTTAGAGACCCCCTGATGTACCTAAACAGTGGAAACCCCCCAATTCTAACTCCAACCCTAACCCCAACACACCCCTAACCCTAATCCCAACCCAATCCATAATCCTAATCACAACCCTAACCCCCAAAACACCCCTAACACTAATCCCAAAGCTAACCATAACCCTAATCAAACCCTAAACCCAACACACCCCTAATCCTAATCTCAACCCTAACCTCAAAACCCAACCCTAATCCCAATACACACCTAACCCTAATCCCAACCCTAACCTTAACCCTAATCCCAAACATAACCCTAATCCAAACCCTAATCCCAACTCTAACCCTAACTTTAGCCCCAACCCTAGCCCTAACCCTAACTTTAGCCCTAAACCTAGCCCCAACCCTAACCCTAACTTTAGCCCCAACCCTAACCCTAGCCCTAACCCTAGCTCTAACCCTAATCTTAGCTCTAACCCTAACCCTAAGGCTATGTGCACACGTTGCGGATTTTGCTGCGGATCCGCAGCGGTTCCGCAGCTGCGGGTCCGCAGCAGTTTCCCATGAGTTTACAGTACAATGTAAACCTATGGGAAACATAAAGCGCTGTGCCCATGCTGCGGAAAAAAACACGCGGAAACGCAGCGGTTTACATTCCGCAGCATGTCAATTCTTTCTGCAGATTCCGCAGCGGATTTACACCTGCTCCATAATAGAAAACTGCAGGTGTAAAACTGCAGGGGAATCCGCACAAAAACCGCGGTACATCCATGATAAATCCGCAGGAAAAACGCAGCATTTTGGCCCTGCGGATTTATCAAATCCGCTGCGGAAAAATCCGCAGAGAACCATTCTACGTGTGCACATATCCCAACCCTACCCCTAACCCTAACCCTACCCCTAACCCTACCCCTAACCCTAATTGGAAAATAGAAATACATACATTTTTTTTATTTTATTATTTTTTCCTTACTAAGGGGGTGATAAAGGGGGGGGGTTATTTACTATTTTTTTTATTTTGATCACTGTGATAGGATCTCACAGTGACCAAAATAAAACAAGAGGAAGAATCTTCCTCTGCCGGCCGGCAGATCATGGTGGGCGCACTGCGCATGCGCCCACCATTTTCTTACCGGAGCAAGAAGCCGGCAGCCAGCAGAAGAAGCAGGAGGACCCAGGGACACCGGTAAGTATAACGGGGTCCCCGATCCCCCTATTTCTCTGTCCTCTGATGTGCGATCACATCAGAGGACAGAGAATGACATCGCTTTTTTTTTTTTTTTTGCGGTCGCCGGTAAACAGTTAATAACCGGCGATCGCAAAACCGGGGTCGGTAAAAACCGACCCCGATCATATTCTTTGGGGTCTTGGCTACCCCCTGCAGCTGAGACCCCAAAGATCTTCCGGGTGCCGGGCGGCGGGCACACAGCGCATGCGCCCGCCATTTTTTTCCCGGAAAAGATTGCGGCGCCCATCGGGAGCAACGAGGAGCACCGGGGGAGATAGGTAAGTATCAGAGGGTGATCGGAGGACCCCATTTCTCTGTCCTCCGATGTGCGATCACATCGGAGGACAGAGAAATTAAATGGCAAATCGTGTTTTTTTTGTTGCGACTGCCAGTAAACGGTTAATTACCGGCGATCGCAACTCAGGGGTCAGTAAAAACCCCACGAATCATGTTCTCTAGGGTCTCGGCTACCCCCGGCAACCGAGACCCCAGAGAAAATCCGATTCTGGGGGGCGCTATTCACTTTTTCCACAGCGCCGTTAATTAACGGCGCTGTGGTTTAAGTACCCTTAACTGCCGCCGTTAAAAGGCGTATCGGCGGTCGTTAAGGGGTTAAGGGCACACTGTCACGGCAGAAACACGTTAGTTTTGTTTTATATTTTAATTTTAATCATGTTCAAATAAATTTGGATTTTACCTGGTCGGAGAGCCGGACACCCATCCTTTTTTTTCCACAGTTTTTCCAGAATGTAGTTGAATGCTGGAAGATCGATTTCACACAGGACAGGATCCTATCTAGCTAACTGACAAGTTCACTTGCAGCACTATCAGGAGCAGCTTCTCTGCACTGTGACACTGAGAAAATAGCGCCAGCAAGACAAGATGTCCACTTTTTATATGGCAAGTGACATGTCACTTTTTCAGCCAATCACAAAAAACCTTGTGTCATGATGTTGTGGATGGTTTCTGAGCCCTGATTTGCTGCAGGAATCAATACACATAAAGTTAAGAGGAAAGAAACAGAGCAAGCTGCTCCTCTAAACTCTCCACACCCCCTCCCCTCATCAAACAATCCCCCCGTCCCTCCCACACATCATACAGCACCACTATCCTAGCCAAAGTAATAACAAAAGCATTAGTGGGAACGCAATTATTTACCGAACTGTGACCGAATTTTGCTGACTTTGAGATAAAAATGCCTGTGAAACCGAACATAAATCCAAATGTGCTAAATTGATGCCGAATTTGAACTTGGCAAACTTTTTCCATACAAGTTCGCTCATCTCTAGATAGGACTACAGTACATTGATATTTGTGATCATCTAGTTTTATAGTTTATACACTCATTTTTGGGGCATTAAATGGAGGGATATACAATATTGCATGGGACATAAGAGGTTATTAAGCCTTCTGCAACATTTGTGGAAACAGAATTTCGTAAATTTGGATCCAGACTGCTTTTGAGCAAAGATTGTGATTTACACATCTGTTGCTGCTTAAACAATGAGTGGAAAAAGTTTAAGCCAAATTTATCAAAGTTGCAAAAAAACACAAAACTCTCACTCCAGGAGGAGGTTGGTGAAAAATATCAGTCCTGAATAGAAATGCTATATCTAAAGTGCGGCAAATAAAAGAAAATGAACCAACATTTTGATAAATTTGAAACAAATAACAGCAACACAGCCAAATGCTAAAAACAAAATGCCCTCAAAATAAAGTTCCCACCGATTGTGTGCCAGTTTAATTAAATTGAGTGGATTGGTAATTACTACTGGATATTGCTTCCAGCCAGAAGCTCTTGTCATACTAAGTCTACATTCACACATTTGAAGTGCAAGTCCAAGGGCTGTCCATATTTTCTCTGACATCACACTGTCCCTGAACCTAAGGATGGGGCAGACCATTGGTGGAGAATCAGCCATTTGTAGTGGACTATTGGCTATAATGAGTGCATATGCTCTCCGGGTGTAGTCTGTACACTACACATCATTTTAATATATACATCTAAACAAGCCCTTATACATAGAGAAAGCTTTCATTTAGCAATGTGTTTTGCGTTATTATAGGTAATCATTGTTATTTAGAATTGGGCTTTATGATGATTTTCAATATACTCTTCTAACCTCCGACCAATAACATTTTTATTTTGACATCAAGATAAGTTTAGGATTGATTTTTTTTTAGAAGAGTGGTAGTTTTAAATGAGCCTATTCATTTTACCATATTTATATATTGCTGAAAAACAAGAAACAGATTCTGAGTGGGGTGAAAAGGTGAAAATAAAATACAATTCTTCCATTGTTTTCAGGGAATTTGGGGGGATTTCATTGTGTAGTAAAAATGACCTAACAATATGATTTTTCAGTAGAAATGTAGACCAACAACAAAATGTGCTTATATTGTAGTTTTTTTTTTTCCCGATATATGTACATGAAAATGGCGCTATTAAATGACAACTAATACATAAAAAACAAGACTATGACTATGTCTATAGAAAGATAGAAAAATACAGTACCAGGAACGCAGTCATGAAAAAACTGAAATGTGTTGCTTGGTCATTTATATCCAAAATTGGATTGTTATCAAGTGGTTAAAATGCCAATTATTGTAATCTAAATGGGACATTTATTGTGTATGAGCAACAACTATGTTAGTCAGATTCTTAGCAGTCTGTAACATAAGTCCTTCATATGACTTATTCGCTTGCCTTTCTGAGAAAGTCCAAATGGTCCAATGAATCAGTGCTAAGTAAACTAGACCTGATTTGTGTACATGTGTCTATGAGGACAGATGTTTGTAACATGTTGATGACAAAACTATTTGGACAAAGAAAAATATTTTTTGTCATCATATTAACATTATAGTGTTGCCAAGGCAAATAAATGGTAATAGATTAATTTTCCCGCATTAGAAAGAAACGACCCAAAAGCTTCCGGACCATTATTTTTGCCATTATCGGCTGCTTTTACTTAGGGGATCCTGCTGTGAGCTTGTTCACTCAGTGGTTATAATCCAAGTCCTAGAAATGCACTTAGCAAACAATTACAGGTCAGAAAACAATGAATGGAAGTGGAGATGAATTATGTATTAGGAATGTACAAGAACACCATGCAATCTGGAAATGCGTTACTCCATAAAGTAATTTCTCAATAAAGAATAGTATTTAAAATAAATCTGTTAGCAGGATTTCAAACCCCAAACTATTTAGATGCCCATGCAGCTCTTTCATAGACAAATCTAGCAATACCTTCTGCAAGGCCAGTCTGTTCCCCTATTACAGAGAAATCAGTGTCTGAAAGATATGCAAATAAAGCAGTAGATCGGAAGCCACTGTCACTCCAGCTCTATTCCCCACCCAGCACTACCTCTTCCTGCTTAACTGTATGCTATTACTTCAGACAAAGGAGCAGTCAGTCTAGCATGAAAAGACAGTACTGGGTGGGTAATAGAGCTGGAGTGACAGAGGCTGCACATCTACAGCTTTATTTGTGTATCAGTTGTGGAACTCATTCTTTTTCAAAGATCTTTTCATTAAAATGTACTTTGTTCGTGGGAACCACACCTTTAAGTGTTTTACTCGCTGCTCTCCAGTGCTTCTGTACAGCAGTTGTCATTGACGAGCTCCTCAACTTTCAATCTGTCCAGCTAGTGGCAGCCTAGTGCAACGTGCTTGATAAGACATTCGGCTGCCCTTCCGTAATGAATGTCATCGAGGTGGGCCCCCGTCTTCTTGTGGAAATATGTATTCTAGCTCAGTGAGGTAGCCAGAGTTTTCAGCAGCTGTGGGAGATCTTCCCTGTTTCTCATGGCCTCTGTGCAGCTGCACCAGCGATATATCCACCACTAATATACTTGGTAGAAATTAGCCTTTTGGTTCACTCACACAAGTGCATAACTCGGATCCGAGGTTTTATTGGATAGCACTCGGACTAATGTTACATTATGGGGCAGTGCAGATCTGCATTTTTTTTTCTACAGACCAGATCGGTCCTGGGCACAAAATCCCAGCATGGTGTGAGTGGCTCTGCAAATCGGATCACGCTCTTTCTTTAAGTCTTTGGTGTGTGTAAAACATTGGACCGCACATGGATGTCATCATAGTGCAGTCCAATTTACATTCTCATAGAGAAGATAGATAAATTAATCCTCATTCACCAGTAGTTTTCAGCTGGGGCAGTTGCATCTTGGCACCGTCCTGGTTGAAAACAGTATATACCCCAGATATATGGTAAGAGAGAGGCTAAGTGCCGGAATTGGCATATCTTAGAGTTGCGCCATTTCTGGAGAGCTGGTGTTTGTAGCCAGGGGGGGACAATAACCATGGTTCCTTCCTAGCCTATGAATATTAGCCCGCAGCTGTCTGCATAGCCTTTTCTGGTTATTAATTATAGGGGGACCCCACATCTTTTCTTTTGGGGTCCCCCATTTTAATTGTCAGTAAAGGCTAAATATACAGCTTTGGGCTCATATTCATAGCCTGGGAAGATCCATGGATATTAACCCCTTCCCAGGCCTTAAACATCGGACCCCAGTCGCTGGCTTTCCCTCTCTGGTTTGGAAAATTGCATGGGAGCCCAAGCTATTTTTTCCCAAAAAAATATTCTTTTATTGATTACATACATGCACACACACAATACTAATTAGATTGGTCATTGACATCTATATATCTACCTATTCTGCATCTATTTACTGTATGTAAACCATGTCTTATATCATGTCGGCTCCTGCAGTGATTTTACAGAAGCTGACAAATGAATTACTGGCTATTCTTCTATCTTTCTGTGCAATATATATATATATATATATATATATATACTAGATGGTGGCCCGACTCTAACACATCGGGTATTCTAGAATATGTATATAGTTTATTTATGAAGTAAACGTGAGTGGACTATGTGGCATTGTTCTGACAGACCTTGTTCAGTAAACGTGACTGAACTACGTGGCACTGTGACTGACAGAACTTATTCAGTAAACGTGACTGAACTACGTGGCACTGTGACTGACAGAACTTGTTCAGTAAATGTGACTGAACTATGTGGCACTGTGACTGACAGAACTTGTACAGTAAACGTGACTGAACTATGTGGCACTGTGACTGACAGAACTTGTCCAGTAAACGTGACTGCACTACATCACACTGTGACTGACAGAACTTGTTCAGCAAACGTGAGTGAACTACGTCGCGCTGTGAGTGGGGGTTAAATTCCGTGCCAATATCGATGATTGGTCGCGGCAGGCCAGGCGCAACCAATCCATGGAGCAGGGTTTAAATTGTGCACCAATATTGCTGATTGGTCGCGGCCGGCCAGGCACGACGAATCAGCGAAGCGATGTTTAAATCCTGCGCCAATATCGCTGATTGGTCGCGGCCGGGCACGACCAATCAGTGAAGCGGGGTTTAAATCCTGTGCCAATATCGCTGATCAATTAGCGACTCGGGATTTCCGTTACAGACAAACAGACGATTATATAGTAGATATGTGTGTCACTGACATATATATATATACATCTATTCTATGTGCATATATCTGTTCTATTCTAACCTGTCAGTGTGATTATACTGTAGGCCGCAGATCATTTGCTGGCTTTTAATCTATCTGTCTATCTATTATACACTCACCGGCCACTTTATTAGGTACACCATGCTAGTAACGGGTTGGACCCCCTTTTGCCTTCAGAACTGCCTCAATTCTTCGTGGCATAGATTCAACAAGGTGCTGGAAGCATTCCTCAGAGATTTTGGTCCATATTGACATGATGGCATCACACAGTTGCCGCAGATTTGTCGGCTGCACATCCCAAAGATGCTCCATACAAGGCAGGATGGATCCATGCTTTCATGTTGTTTATGCCAAATTCTGACCCTACCATCCGAATGTCGCAGCAGAAATCGAGACTCATCAGACCAAGCAACGTTTTTCCAATCTTCTACTGTCCAATTTCGATGAGCTTGTACAAATTGTAGCCTCAGTTTCCTGTTCTTAGCTGAAAGGAGTGGTACCCGGTGTGGTCTTCTGCTGCTGTAGCCCATCTGCCTCAAAGTTCGACGCACTGTGCGTTCAGAGATGCTCTTAGGCCTACCTTGGTTGTAACGGGTGGCGATTTGAGTCACTGTTGCCTTTCTATCAGCTCGAACCAGTCTGCCCATTCTCCTCTGACCTCTGGCATCAACAAGGCATTTCCGCCCACAGAACTGCCGCTCACTGGATTTTTTTTCTTTTTCGGACCATTCTCTGTAAACCCTAGAGATGGTTGTGCGTGAAAATCCCAGTAGATCAGCAGTTTCTGAAATACTCAGACCAGCCCTTCTGGCACCAACAACCATGCCACGTTCAAAGGCACTCAAATCACCTTTCTTCCCCATACTGATGCTCGGTTTGAACTGCAGGAGATTGTCTTGACCATGTCTACATGCCTAAATGCACTGAGTTGCCGCCATGTGATTGGCTGATTAGAAATTAAGTGTTAACAAGAAGTTGGACAGGTGTGCCTAATAAAGTGGCCGGTGAGTGTATATATATATATATATATATTAGCTGAAGACCCCGGCGTTGCCCAGGCATAGTAAATAACTGTGGTTAGTTATAGCACCTCACTTCTCTCATTTTCCCATCACGCCTCTCATTTTCCCCCTCACATCTCTCATTTTCCCCCTCACATCTCTCATTTTCCTCCTCACATCTCTCATTTTCCCCTCACTCCTTTCATTTTCCCCCTCACGCCTCTCATTTACCCCTTCAAACCTCTTATATCCTCCCCTCACACCTCTCATTTTCTCCCCTCACACCTCTCATTTCCCCCCAACACCTGTCATTTTGACCTCACACCTGTCTTTTTCCAATCACTCCATGATTGTATGTCATCCCCCTGTATATAGTATATACCTTTGCGTCATCTCCCCTGTATATAGTATATACCTGTATGTCACATCCTGTATATAGTATATACCTGTATGTCACCTCCTGAATATAGCATATACCTGTGTGTCATCTCCTGTATATACCTGTACGTCATCTCCCCTGTATATAGTATATACCTGTATGTCATCTCCTGTATATAGTATATACCTGTATGTCATCTTCCCTGTATATAGTATATACCTGTATGTCATCTCCTGTATATAGTATATACCTGTATGTCATTTCCCCTGAATATAGTATATACCTGTATGTCATCTCCTGTATATAGTATATACCTGTATGTCATCTCCCCTGTATATAGTTTATACCTGTATGTCATCTCCTCCTGTATATAATTTATAGCTGTATATCATCTCCTCCTGTATATAATTTATAGCTGTATATCATCTCCTCCTGTATATAGTATATGCGTGTATGTCATCTCCCTTGTATATAGTATATACCTGTATGTCACCTCTTGTATATAGTATATACCTGTATGTCATCTCCCCTGTGTATAGTATATACCTGTGTGTCATCTCCCCTGTGTATAGTATAAACGTGTATGTCATCTCCCCTGTATATAGTATATACCTGTATGTCATCTCCTGTATATAGTATATACCTGTATGTCATCTCCCCTGCATATAGTTTATAACTGTATGTCATCTCCTCCTGTATATAGTATATACCTGTGTGTCATCTGCTCCTGTATATAGTATATAACTGTGTGTCATCTCCTCCTGTATATAGTTTATATCTATGTGTCATCTCCCCGGTATATAGTATGTACCTGTATGTCATCTCCTCCTGTATATAGTATGTACCTGTATGTCATCTCCTCCTGTATATAGTATATACCTGTGTGTCATCTCCTCATGTATATAGTATATACCTGTTTGTCATCTTCCCTGTATATAGTATATACCTGTTTGTCATCTTCCCTTTATATAGTATATACCTGTGTGTCATCTCCCTTGTATATAGTATATACCTGTGTGTCATCTCCCCTGTATATAGTATGTACCTGTATGTCATCTCCCCTGTATATAGTATATACCTGTATGTCATCTCCTGTATATAGTATATACCTGTATGTCATCTCCCCTGTATATAGTTTATACCTGTATGTCATCTCCTCCTGTATATAATTTATAGCTGTATATCATCTCCTCCTGTATATAATTTATAGCTGTATATCATCTCCTCCTGTATATAGTATATACGTGTATGTCATCTCCCTTGTATATAGTTTATACCTGTATGTCACCTCCTCTTGTATATAGTATATACCTGTATGTCATCTCCCCTGTGTATAGTATATACCTGTGTGTCATCTCCCCTGTGTATAGTATAAACGTGTATGTCATCTCCCCTGTATATAGTATATACCTGTATGTCATCTCCTGTATATAGTATATACCTGTATGTCATCTCCCCTGCATATAGTTTATAACTGTATGTCATCTCCTCCTGTATATAGTATATACCTGTGTGTCATCTGCTCCTGTATATAGTATATAACTGTGTGTCATCTCCTCCTGTATATAGTTTATATCTATGTGTCATCTCCCCGGTATATAGTATGTACCTGTATGTCATCTCCTCCTGTATATAGTATGTACCTGTATGTCATCTCCTCCTGTATATAGTATATACCTGTGTGTCATCTCCTCATGTATATAGTATATACCTGTTTGTCATCTTCCCTGTATATAGTATATACCTGTTTGTCATCTTCCCTTTATATAGTATATACCTGTGTGTCATCTCCCTTGTATATAGTATATACCTGTGTGTCATCTCCCCTGTATATAGTATGTACCTGTATGTCATCTCCCCTGTATATAGTATATACCTGTATGTCATCTCCTGTATATAGTATATACCTGTATGTCATCTCCCCTGTATATAGTTTATACCTGTATGTCATCTCCTCCTGTATATAATTTATAGCTGTATATCATCTCCTCCTGTATATAGTATATACGTGTATGTCATCTCCCTTGTATATAGTATATACCTGTATGTCACCTCCTCTTGTATATAGTATATACCTGTATGTCATCTCCCCTGTGTATAGTATATGCCTGTGTGTCATCTCCCCTGTATATAGTATGTACCTGTATGTCATCTCCCCTGTATATAGTATATACCTGTATGTCATCTCCTGTATATAGTATATACCTGTATGTCATCTCCCCTGCATATAGTTTACAACTGTATGTCATCTCCTCCTGTATATAGTTTATATCTATGTGTCATCTCCCCGGTATATAGTATGTACCTGTATGTCATCTCCTCCTGTATATAGTATGTACCTGTATGTCATCTCCTCCTGTATATAGTATATACCTGTGTGTCATCTCCTCATGTATATAGTATATACCTGTTTGTCATCTTCCCTGTATATAGTATATACCTGTGTGTCATCTCCCTTGTATATAGTATATACCTGTGTGTCATCTCCCCTGTATATAGTATGTACCTGTATGTCATCTCCCCTGTATATAGTATATACCAGTGTGTCATCTCCTCCTGTATATAGTACATACCTGTGTGTCATCTCCTCCTGTATATAGTATATACCGGTGTGTCATCTCTCCTGTATATAGTATATATGTGTGTGTCATCTCCCCTGTATATAGTATATACCTGTGTGTCATCTCCCCTGTATATAGTATATACCTGTCTGTCATCTCCCCTGTATATAGTATACACCTGTATGTCATCTCCCCTGTATATAGTATATACCAGTGTGTCATCTCCTCCTGTATATAGTATATACCTGTGTGTCATCTCCCCTGTATATAGTGTATACCTGTGTGTCATCTCCTGCATATAGTATATACCTGTGTGTCATCTCCCCTGTATAGTATATATGTGTGTGTCATCTCCTCCTGTATATAGTATATACCTGTATGTCATCTCCTCCTGTATATAGCATATACCTGTGTGCCATCTCCCCTGTATATAGTATATATGTGTGTCATCTCCCCTGTATATAATATATACCTGTGTGTCATCTCCTCCTGTATATAGTATACAATATATCCGTGTGTCATCTCCTCCTGTATTAGACCTCGTTCACACGTTATTTGCTCAGTATTTTTACCTCAGTATTTGAAAGCTAAATTGGCAGCCTGATAAATCCCCAGCCAACAGGAAGCCCTCCCCCCTGGCAGTATATATTAGCTCACACATACACATAATAGGTCATGTGACTGACAGCTGCCGTATGGTACAGTTGTTGCTCTTGTAGTTTGTCTGCTTATTAATCAGATTTTTATTTTTGAAGGATAATACCAGACTTGTGTGTGTTTTAGGGCGAGTTTCATGTGTCAAGTTGTGTGTGTTGAGTTGCATGTGGCGACATGCATGTAGCGACTTTTGTGAGATGAGTTTTGTGTGGTGACATGCGTGTAGCAACTTTTTGTGTGTCGAGTTGCATGTGACAGGTTAGTGTAGCAAGTTGTGTGCAGCAAGTTTTGCGCATGGCGAGTTTTGCGTGTGGTGCGTTTTGAGTATGTGTAAATTTTGTGTGAGGCAACTTTTGCATGTGTTGTAACTTTTGTGCATGTGGCAATTTTTCCACATGTGCAAGTTTTGCGTGTGGCGAGTTTTCCATGAGGTGAGTTTTGCACGTGTGGCGAGTTTTGCGTGAGCCTAGTTTTGCATGTGGCAAGTTTTGCGCTTGGCGAGTTTTGAGCGGCGACTTTTGTGTTTCGACTTTTATGTGGCGAGGTTGGTGTATGTGTGGTGAAATGTGTGCTGAGGGTGATATGTGTTCAAGCACGTGGTAGTGTGTGGCGCATTTTGTGTGTGTGTTCATATCCCCGTGTGTGGTGAGTATCCCATGTCGGGGCCCCACCTTAGCAACTGTACGGTATATAGTCCTTGGCGCCATCACTCTCACTCTTTAAGTCCCCCTTGTTCACATCTGGCAGCTGTCAATTTGCCTCCAACACTTTTCCTTTCACTTTTTCCCCATTATGTAGATAGGGGCAAAATTGTTTGATGAATTGGAGCACGCGGGTTTAAAATTTTGCCTCACAACATAGCTTATGACGCTCTCAGGGTCCAGACGTGTGACTGTGCAAAATTTTGTGGCTGTAGCTGCGACGGTGCAGATGCCAATCCCGGACATACACACACACATACACACATACACACACACATTCAGCTTTATATATTACACTGGCTGAAGAGCCCAGCGTTGCCTGGGCATAGTAAATATTCGTGGTTAGTTATAGCACCTCACTTCTCTTATTTTCCCATTACGCCTCTCATTTTCCCCCTCACTTCTTTCATTTTCTCCCTTACATCTCTCATTGTCTCCCACACACCTCTCATTTTCCCCCTCACTCCTCTTTTTCCCCCTCACTCCTCTTTTTCCCCCTCACTCCTCTGATTCCCCCCTCACTCCTCTCATTCCCCCTAACATTTATCATTTTGACCTCACATCTGTCATTTTCTTTTCACTCCACTATTTTCCCTCACTCCTCTCATTTTGCACTCACACCTTTTCATTTTCACCTCGCACCTCTTATTTTCACCTCACACCTCTCATTTTCCCCTCAGTATATACATATTTGTCATCTCCCTTATATATAGTAAACACCTGTATGTCATCTCCTGTGTATAGTATATACCTGTATGTCATCTCTCCTGTAAATAGTATATACCTGCTGTATGTCATCTCTTCCTGTATATTGTATATACCTATATGTCATCTCCTCCTGTATATAGTATATACCTGTATGTCATCTCTTCTGTATATAGTATATACCTGTATGTCATCTCATCCTATATATAGTATATACCTGTATGTCATCTCCTGTATATAGTATATACCTGTATGTCATCTCCCCTGTATATAGTATATACCTGCTGTATGTCATCTCCTTCTCTATGTACCTATGTGTCATCTCCTCTTTTATATAGTATATACCTGTATGTCATCTCCTCCTGTATATAGTATATACCTGTATGTCATCTCCTCCTGTATATAGTATATACCTGTATGTCATCTCCTCCTATATATAGTATATACCTGTATATTTTAAAATCACTAGTGTGTCTCTAGCCTAACGAGCACACTCACTCATCACTAATTAAAATGACAGCACGCATCTACACCTGGATATCCTGGATTCCACAGCAATACAGTGAGCTGTGTGCAATCTTGTGGAATGCAGCTGTTATTTTATAGTTTAAGAGGACCTTTCCAAAGTTTTTCAAGTTAAACTAAACACATAATGTAAAAGTGACTGCAGAGTGGAATAAAACGTTTTGGATCTTTTTGTTTAGCTTTTGGCTTGTTTTTTTAGTTCACTTTCTTGTTTTGGAGATATTTGCAATCACAGTATTTGGCACAGTTCAAGTGGGTGTTATCAGAGTTTTCACTCTAGGTGTGTACTTCTTCCTGACAAATGCTGACAAATCATAAACAGGCAGCAACACTCAAAGGAAAGCTCACACCCCCAACATAGCTTAGGCCAGATTTTTTAATGTGTGAAATATAATGACAGACAGCTCTGAGCTCCTGGTCTAACCTATGGTATAAGTCAGGCCGGCGTCACACTAGCGAGTTTTACGGACGTATGAGAGGTGCAGAAAATACGGATTGCATATGGTACAATGATTCTCTATGGCCCAGCTCCTATCTGCCGTATTTTACTGATCCGTATTATACGGTCTTGTATGGCCATAAAAAATCGCAGCATGCTGTGTTTGTCACCGTATTGCGCAAAAAAATCACCAATGAAAGTCTATGGGGACGAGAAAAATACGGATTACACATGGACCATGCGTGTGACATGCGAGAAATACGCATCGGTGTTATAGAGAAAAGCCGGCAATTCAGTGCGGTGTACAGTAAAATCACACTGACAGAATAGAATAGAGTAGGTAGAATAAATGTCTACACAGAGAATAGGTATGTGTATATATATATATATATATATATATATATATATATATATATATATATATATATATATATATATACAGTTATATGAAAACGTTTGGGCACCCCTATTAATCTTAAGCTTAATGTTTTATAAAATTTGTTTTTTTTGCAACAGCTATTTCGGTTTCATATATCTAATAACTGTTGGACACAGTAATGTTTCTGCCTTGAAATGAGGTTTATTGTACTAACAGAAAATGTGCAATCTGCATTCAAACAAAATTTGACAGGTGCATAAGTATGGGCACCCTTATCATTTTCTTGTTTTAAATACTCCTACCTACTTTTTACTGACTTACTAAAGCTCTTTTTTTGGGTTTTGTAACCTCATTGAGCTTTGAACTTCATAGCCAGGTGTATGCAATCATGAGAAAAGCTACTTAAAGTGGCCACTTGCAAGTTGTTCTCCTGTTTGAATCTCCTCTGAAGAGTGGCTTCATGGGCTCCTCAAACCAACTGTCAAATGATCTGAAAACAAAGATTATTCAATATAGTTGTTCAGGGGAAGGATACAAAAAGCTGTCTAAGAGATTTAACCGGTCAATTTCCACTGTGAGGAACATAGTAAGGAAATGGAAGAACACAGGTACAGTTCTTGTTAAGGCCAGAAGTGGCAGGCCAAGCAAAACATCAGAAAGGCAGAGAAGAAGAATGGTGAGACCAGTCAAGGACAATCCTCAGACCACCTCCAGAGAGCTGCAGCATCAACTTGCTGCAGATGGTGTCACTATGCATTGTTCAACTATACAACGCACTTTGCACAAGGAGAAGCTGTATGGGAGAGTGATGCGAAAGAAGCCGTTTCTGCAAGCACGCCACAAACAGAGTCAGGTATGCAAAAGCACATTTGGAGAAGCCAATTTCTTTTTGGAAGAAGGTCCTGTGGACTGATGAAACCAAGATTGAGTTGTTTGGTCATACAAAAAGGCATTATGCATGGCGGCAAAAAACACAGCATTCCAAGAAAAACACTTGCTACCCACAGTAAAATTTGGTGGAAGTTCCATCATGCTTTGGGGCTGTGTGGCCAATGCCGGCACCGGGAATCTTGTTAAAGTTGAAGGACACATGGATTCCTCTCAGTATCAGCAGATTCTTAACAATAATGTTCATGAATCAGTGACAAAGTTGAAGTTACGCAGGGGATAGATCTTTCAGCAAGACAATGATCCAAAACACCGCTCAAAATCTACTCAGGCATTCATGCAGAGGAACAATTACACTGTTCTGGAATGGCCATCCCAGTCCCCAGACCTGAATATTATTGAACATCTGTGGGATCATTTAAAGAGGGCTGTCAATGCTCAGCGACCATCAAACTTAACTGAACTGGAATTGTTTTGTAAAGAGGAATGGTCAAAAATACCTTCATCCAGGATCCAGGAACTCACTAAAAGCTACAGGAAGCGACTAGAGGCTGTTATTTTTGCAAAAGGAGGATCTACTAAATATTAATGTCACTTTTCTGGTGAGGCGCCCATACTTATGCACCTGTCAAATTTCGTTTGAATGCAGATTGCACATTTTCTGTTAGTACAATAAACCTCATTTCAAGGAAGAAACATTATTGTGTCCAACAGTTATTAGATATATTAAATGAAATAGCTGTTGCAAAAAAAAAATTTTTTTATAAAACATTAAGCTTAAGATTAATAGGGGTGCCCAAACTTTTCCATATAACTGTGTATATATATATATATATATATATATATATATATATATATATATGTCAGTGAGACACATATATATATATATTTATATTTCATACAGCGCTAGATATCATAAAAGCCGGTAATTCAATTGAAGGCTTTTGCTATCTCTTTCCCAAACCCGACATGATATGAGACATGGTTTACATACAGTAAACCATCTCATATCCCTTTTTTTTTTGCATATTCCACACTACTAATGTTAGTAGTGTGTATGTGCAAAATTTGGGCACACTAGCTATTAAATTAAAGGGTTAAATCGCTGAAAAAATTGGCGTGGGCTCCCGCACAATTTTCTCTGCCAGAGTGGTAAAGCCAGTGACTGAGGGCAGATATTAATAGCCTAGAGAGGGTCCATGGTTATTGGCCCCCCCCCGGCTACAAACATCTGCCCCCAGCCACCCCAGAGAAGGCACATCTGGAAGATACGCCTATTCTGGCACTTAGCCACTCTCTTCCCACTCCCGTGTAGTGGCGGGATAAGGGGTAATGAAGGGTTAATGTCACCTTGCTATTGTAAGGTGACATTAAGCCAGATTAATAAAGGAGAGGCGTCAATTATGACACCTATCCATTATTAATCCAATAGTACGAAATGGTTAATAAAACACACACACATTATTACAAAGTACTTTAATTAAATAAAGACACAGGTTGTTGTAATATTTTATTAGACTCTTAATCCACCTGAAGACCCTCGTTCTGTAAAAAAGGAAAAATAAAAAATCAACAATATCCCATACCTTCCGTTGTTCAGGTCACGTCCCACGCTGTAAATCCATCTGAATGGGTTAAATCATTTTACACCCAGGAGCTCTGCTAATGCAGTGCTCGTGGCTGTAAAACCCCGGGGAATGAATGGAAAGCAGGGGAATGTCCTGTAGTTACCTTGAGTCATGGTGATGCGCCCTCTGCTGGATGTCCTCATATGAACTCGAGCGTGAGAAAAATGATTTAACCCCTTCAGATGGATTTACATTTTTTACATCTGGGGGAGTGGGGGGATGGGCGCTTTTCCAGCATTCCTGGGACATTCATCCTGTGCTCTAGTCATTAAATAATGTAATGTTTTGATATATATTTTTGTACTATTTATGGCAATTAAAGTTTTGTTTTATAAATCATTGCTCTGAATTTTTCTCCTTTTGGCATGGTTTGTTTTGAGCTGATTTGGTGAGGTCGGGGTCTTTTGGCATATTTACTGCCAGACCTCGTGCGCTCACAAAATGTATTTGGGAGTTTTGTATTCGAGAAAATATTGCAGTACGGATGCCATACGGATTACATACGGAGGATGCCATGCGCAAAATACGCTGCCACACCCTGCCTAGGGATGGCATATGGATCACTATTTTGGGAACATTTTTGCATATTACGGCCGTAAAAAACGGACCGTATTTTCATACACCGAGTATGACGCCAGCCTCAATGTGTTAAGACAGGCAGCACAGCTGTGTATTGCTGAGTCAAATTACAAATTAGCATTTCTGATTACTGAGTTAGTCATTAGAGTTGAGCGAATTTGTTTGGATCCCCGCTTATTCGGCAAGCTATAGTGCTTAATGAATAAGCTGCCGAGGGAACCCGGATGCATGGAGCGTGCCAGCAAATCAGCTGATCGCACCGCAGCTGCATGTGTCGCGGCTGTGTCACAGTCACAGCACATGCATGGAGAGCCCAACAAACAGGCTGTCCATGCATGTACTGTGACTGTTATGTATACACAAGCGATACATGCAGCTACGGCGCTGATTAGCTGGCGCGCTCCATGCATCCGGGTTCCCTCTGCATCTTATTCAGTAAGCGCTATAGCTTGCCTAATAAGCAGGGACCTACTGCTGTGCTCAAGATTTTGATTTGGATACATCTCTGGACAGGCAGTGCGGGGGAATGGGCAGTAAAACAGAGCGGACAGTGCCAGGAGAGCTTATAGAAAGGTTTGTAAGTAGTGTTGAGCATTCCGATACTGCAAGTATCGGGTATCGGCCGATACTTGCTGTATCGGAATTCCGATACCGAGATCCGATATTTTTGTGATATCGGGTATCGGTATCGAAACAACATTAATGTAAAAATGTGTAAAAGAGAGAATTAAAATAAAAAATATTGCTATACTCACCTCTCCGACGCAGCCTGCACCTTACCGAGGGAAGCGGCAGCGTTCTTTGTTTAAAATTTGCGCTTTTCTTTCCTTTACGTGAGTCCCGGCTTGTGATTGGTTGCGTGCCGCCCATGTGACCGGGACGCAACCAATCACAGCAAGCCGTGACGTAATTTCAGGTCCTTCAGGATTTTAAAATTACGTTCCGGCGTTGTGATTGGTTGCGTCGCAGTCACATGGGAGACGCAACCAATCACAGCAAGCCGTGACGTAATTTCAGGTCCTTAAGGATTTTAAAATTACGTCCCGGCTTTGTGATTGGTCCGCGTCCCGGCAACATGGCCGCCATTAACCAATCACAAGCCGTGACGTCACGGGAGGCTGGACACGCGCGCTTTTTAAAATGGGCGCGTGTCCAGCCTCCCGTGACGTCCCGGCTTGTGATTGGTTGCGCCGCGGTCAACCAATCACAAGCCGGGAGGCTGGACACGCGCCCATTTTAAAAATCCAGGTATCCTGGATGGTTCCCAGGGTCTGAAGGAGAGGAAACTCTCCTTCAGGCCCTGGGATCCATATTCATGTAAAAAATAAAGAATTAAAATAAAAAATATGGATATACTCACCCCTCTGGTGGTCCTGGACCTTACCGATGTAACCGGCAGCCTCCGTTCCTAAGAATGAGGAGTAAAGGACCTTCGATGGCATTGCGGCTTGTGATTGGTCGCGTGACCGCTCATGTGACCGCTCACACGACCAATCACAAGCCGCGACGTCATCGCAGGTCCTAAACTCACTGCATTCTTAGGAACGGAGGCTGCCGGTTACATCGGTAAGGTCCAGGGTCCGCCGGAGGGGTGAGTATATCCATATTTTTTATTTTAATTCTTTATTTTTTACATGAATATGGATCCCAGGGCCTGAAGGAGAGTCTCCTCTCCTCCAGACCCTGGGAACCATACACTGGGAACTTCCGATTCCGATTTCCGATATCACAAAAATATCGGAACTCGGTATCGGAATTCCGATACAGCAAATTTCGGCTGATACCCGATACTTGCGGTATCGGAATGCTCAACACAATAAAACAGATTGGTGCTTCAAGCCAAGCAAACAGAAGCCAACTAAAAGGAGGACACAGAAATACCTGAATGGCACTCCTGTCTGCTATATCATATTGGAATCACTTGCTAATATTTCAGATAAGGTAAATATAAACTAGACATATACCGGCAAAATTATTGCATATCCTCAATCAGTATTTATTAGTGTTGAGCATTCCGATACTGCAAGTATCGGGTATCGGCCGATATTGGCGGTATTGGAATTCAGATACCGAGTTCCGATACTTTCAGTATATCAGATACCGGAATCGGAAGTTCCCATAATTCACAGAGCCAGAATTCAGCCAATGAGGACTAATTAGAAGTGTGGGCACATCAGTTCTGCATGGTAGGCATGTAACTACTGGCATGGCAGTGATTGGCTGCTGAAATGATGTCATGATGCAGTATAAAAGTCGCCTCCGCCATTTTGGGTTCACTCTGCTGTGAATTCAGTTAGGGACAAGACGCTGTGTTCTGACTGAGGGTCAGTTAAGAGATAGCAACAATAGTTTAGATTGTCTGCAAGGTGTCTGTGTGAGTGCAGCTCACTCTGAAGTCCGGTCTGCTGCCCCCGCTGGTTGTAGTCAGCTCAGGGTGTGTCACTGCCTCATACCATTGCATTGTCCGTTTTTCAAATAGTGCAGCCTGCTGCACATTTTTTCAAATTTATCCTATTAGTGGCTTTCCATCTGTATCCTGTTAGATTGTGGAAAAACACTATATAGGATTACATAGAGGAGTTTTTCGTGGCCTTGCAGCGCCGTTTACGGCTGTCTGCACGGTCTCTGTGTGAGTGCAGCTCACTCTGTAGTCTGTTCTGCCACCACAGCCGGTTAAAGTCAGCTCAGGGTGCGTCACTGCCTCATACCATTCCATTGTCCGTTTCTCAATTAGTGCAGCCTGCTGCACATTTTTTCAAATTTATCCTATTAGTGGCTTTCCATCCGTATCCTGCTAGATTGTGGAAAAACACTATATAGGATTACATAGAGGAGTTTTTCTTGGCCTTGCAGCGCTGTTTACGGCTGTCTGCACGGTCTCTGTGTGAGTGCAGCTCACTCTGTAGTCTGTTCTGCGGAAAAAACAAACAGTTAATAAAGTTCACCAAACACTCCACTTTAGAGTTGTGTAGGCCACATTAGCTCATATTAAAGTCTAGTCCACACTTGATAAAATTAGTGTTCCTTATACCTGTTCGCAGCTGTTCAGGAATAAGCACACTAAGCTCTTAGTACTTTTCTGCCTATCTTTATCAGTCTACCAAGATGAAGAAGGCAGGGAGTATGGCACGTGGGCATGGAGGTGGAGCAGGGAGAGGACGTGGGGATTCTGTGCCTGCTGTGGTCACCGGTAACTCGCCAACATCCCCCAGTTTTAGCAGGGAACAGTCCTTCATGCGCAGCTTTGTCGGAGCTCGACGTGCCCTGC
This sequence comes from Ranitomeya variabilis, assembly GCF_051348905.1. NCBI lineage: Eukaryota > Metazoa > Chordata > Amphibia > Anura > Dendrobatidae > Ranitomeya > Ranitomeya variabilis. Next base: position 189,349,336 of record NC_135237.1, read on the forward strand.
TGCTGTGAGACAAACAAATTGAAGCCGTTGTCGGATGGATGGCAGCTAATGCATCGACTTCAATTAGTGCCACATCCTCTCAGGCACAGAGCACTGAAGAGCACCCATCTGTCTCTTCACCACCTGCCAAATTGCCCAGGCAGTCAGAGAGCCCAGGACAGGAGCCATCTCTACTTCTGTTCTCTGAATCTCTTGGCTTGGAAAGAGGGGGCCAGCCAAGCAGCATTGGAGAAATGGACGAAGAGGCAGTATGCAGTGATGCCCAACAGCTTTTTCTCTCTGACTCTGAAGAGACGGGTGGGCCAGTGCCTCCGGTCACCACACCTCAGTACGCATCTGATGATGAGACTCAGGTGCCACTTTCCGGTGCGTACTGTGCTGCCGAGACTACCCAGGAGAAGCAGTTGGTGGAAGAGGGTAGTGTAGGTGAGGAGGTCCTTGACCCATCATGGTGTGAGGTACAGGAAGGTGGTGGGAGCAGCTCTGTTGTGAACTCTGTTTTTGGGCTCCCTCTTGTGGTCACAAGTGGTACTGTGTGAGTGCTGTCTTTGGGCTCCCTCTGGTGGCTCTTTGTGTCATTCTGCAGGTCTGAGGCTGGATCAGCTGTCTCGTTATCTGTTAGCTGGTTTCCTATTTCGCTCACCTGGACTTTCAGTGTTTGCCTGCTGTCGATGTATTCAGTGCTATTTTGATCTCTCCTGAATTCCTTTGCTATCAGTCTCTCCAAGAGAAGCTAAGTTTTCTGTTTGGTTATTTTTTGCTCATCAGTGTTCAATATGTTTTTTGGTTATTTACTTGTCCTTGTCCAGCTTGCTAATATGTGATTTCCTTGCTTGCTGGTAGCTCTAGGGGGCTGAGTTTCTCCCCTCACACCGTTAGTTGGTGTGGGGGTTCTTGAATTCTCAGCGTGGATATTTTGTATAGGGTTTTTTACTGACCGCACAGTTCCCTGCCTGTCTTCTGCTATCTAGTATTAGTGGGCCTCATTTGCTGAATCTGTTTTCATTTCTACTTTTTGTATTTTCCCCTTACCTCACCGTTATTATTTGTTGGGGGCTTCCTATATCTTTGGGGTCATTTCTCTGAGGCAAGTGAGGTCTTATTTTCTCTATAGGGGTAGCAAGTTTCTCAGGCTGCGTCGAGACGTCCAGGAATTTAGGCACGTTCACCGGCTACCTTTAGTGCGTTTGTTAGGATCAGGTTGCGGTCAGTCCAGTTACCACCTCCCTAGAGCTTGTTCTATGTTCAGTAACTTAGCTAGTCCATTCTGTGATCCTCAGCCACTAAGGATCATAACACAGCTCTAAGGAAGAGATTCCCCGAACAGCCCAAAGAGGGAGGGGGAGGGGGAAGACTTCGGTGCCTGTAGCCTCCACTTTGGCACCCGATAGGAGCATGCCTCTTCCAAAAGCCAAAACTGTCATGTTCCCAATGGCAGGGAATTAAACACATAACACGGGCAAAAACAGGACGAGCTCTAGGGTGATGGAACCTGAGCTGACCGCGATCCTGAACCTCAACACTCAACTAACAGCAGCCGGGGAACGTTCCTGGGGGGACTCTAGACGTCTCGCGCCAGCCGGAGATCTAGCTACCCCTATCAGAAGAATCACAGACCTATCTTGCCTCCAGAGAAATATTCCCACAGAAATAGCAGCCCCCCACATATAATGACAGTGAAATGAGAGGAAGGCACAAACGTAGTTATGAAAACAGATTCAGCAAAATGAGGCCCGCTTAAGCTAGATAGCAGAGGATACAAAAGGTGAACTGCGCGGTCAGCTTAAAACCCTTCAAAATACCATCCTGAAATTACTTGAACTCATGTGCCAACTCATGGTACATGAGTGGTAATTTCAGCCCACTAGAGCAACCAGCAGCAGAGAATTACATATCTGCAAGCTGGACTAAAAACATGAAAGCAAACATGAAACAGGGAAATCCAGATTTAGCTTGTCTTGAAGGCCTAGGAGCAGGTAGCAAAGGTAACAGAGACACACTGATACATTGATAGCCGGCAAGGGAATGACAGGAAAGCCAGGTTAAATAGGAAACACCCAGCCTCTGATGGACAGGTGGAAACCAGAGACCGCAACCCACCAAAGTCACCCAGTACCAGCTGTAACCACCAGAGGGAGCCCAAAAACAGAATCCACAACAGTACCCCCCCCCCTTGAGGAGGGGTCACCGAACCCTCACGAGAACCCCCAGGGTGATCAGGATGAGCTCTATGGAAGGCGCGGACCAAATCAGTCGCATGAACATCAGAGGCGACCACCCAGGAATTATCCTCCTGACCATAACCCTTCCACTTAACCAAATACTGGAGTTTACGTCTGGAAACACGAGAATCCAAGATCTTCTCAACAACATACTCCAATTCTCCCTCCACCAGCACCGGAGCAGGAGGCTCAACCGAGGGAACAACGGGCACCTCATACCTCCGCAATAACGACCGATGGAACACATTATGAATAGCAAACGATGCTGGGAGATCCAAACAAAAAGATACAGGGTTAAGAATCTCCAAGATCTTATAAGGACCGATGAACCGAGGCTTGAACTTAGGAGAAGAGACCTTCATAGGGACAAAACAAGAAGACAACCACACCAAGTCCCCAACAAGAAGTCGGGGACCCACGCGGCGACGGCGATTAGCAAACTGCTGAGTCTTCTCCTGAGACAACTTCAAATTGTCCACCACCTGATTCCAAATCTGATGTAGCCTGTCCACCACCACGTCCACTCCAGGACAATCCGAAGGCTCCACCTGACCAGAGGAAAAACGAGGATGAAACCCCGAATTACAAAAGAAAGGAGAAACCAAAGTAGCAGAACTAGCCCGATTATTAAGGGCAAATTCGGCCAGTGGCAAAAAGGCAACCCAGTCATCTTGATCAACAGAAACAAAACACTTTAAATAAGTTTCCAAGGTCTGATTAGTTCACTCCGTCTGGCCATTCGTCTGAGGATGGAACGCAGACGAGAAAGACAAATCAATGCCCATCTTAGCACAAAACGTCCGCCAAAATCTAGACACAAACTGAGATCCCCTGTCAGAAACTATATTCTCCGGAATCCCATGCAAACGAACCACGTTCTGAAAAAATAAAGGGACCAACTCAGAGGAGGAAGGCAACTTAGGCAAGGGTACCAAATGAACCATCTTAGAAAAGCGGTCACACACAACCCAGATAACGGACATTTTCTGTGAGACAGGGAGATCTGAAATAAAATCCATGGAAATGTGCGTCCAAGGTCTCTTCGGGATAGGCAAGGATAACAGCAACCCACTGGCCCGAGAACAGCAAGGCTTAGCCCGAGCACACACTTCACAAGACTGCACAAAGGTGCGCACATCCCTTGACAAGGAAGGCCACCAAAAAGACCTGGCCACCAAGTCTCTAGTACCAAATATTCCAGGATGACCAGCCAACACAGAAGAATGGACCTCGGAGATGACTCTACTGGTCCAATCATCCGGAACAAACAGTCTTTCTGGTGGACAACGATCAGGTTTATCCGCCTGAAACTCCTGCAATGCACGTCACAAGTCTGGGGAGACGGCGGACAATATTACCCCATCCCTAAGGATACCAGTAGGCCCAGAGTCTCCAGGAGAGTCAGGCACAAAACTCCTGGAAAGAGCATCTGCCTTCACATTCTTTGAACCTGGCAGGTATGAAACCACAAAATTGAAACGAGAAAAAAATAACGACCAACGAGCCTGTCTAGGATTCAAACGCCTGGCAGACTCAAGGTAAATCAGATTTTTGTGATCAGTCAAGACCACCACACGATGTCTAGCACCCTCAAGCCAATGACGCCACTCCTCAAATGCCCACTTCATGGCCAAAAGCTCCCGATTACCCACATCATAATTGCGCTCGGCGGGCGAGAATTTTCTAGGAAAAAACGCACATGGCTTCATCACCGAGCCATCGGAACTTCTCTGTGACAAAACCGCCCCCGCTCCAATCTCGGAAGCATCAACCTCAACCTGAAAAGGAAGTGAAACATCTGGTTGACATAACACAGGAGCAGAAGAAAACCGGCGCTTAAGTTCCTGAAAGGCCTCCACAGCCGTAGGAGACCAATTAGCAACATCAGCACCCTTTTTAGTCAAATCAGTCAAAGGTTTAACAACACTGGAAAAATTAATAATGAACCGACGATAAAAATTAGCAAAAACCAAGAACTTCTGAAGACTCTTAACAGATGTAGGTTGTGTCCAGTCACAAATCGCCTGAACCTTGACGGGATCCATCTCAATAGTAGAAGGAGAAAAAATGTACCCCAAAAAAGAAATCTTCTGGACTCCGAAGAGACATTTTGAGCCCTTCACAAACAGAGAATTGGCCCGCAGGACTTGAAACACCTTCCTGACCTGTAGAACATGAGACTCCCAGTCATCAGAAAACACCAAAATATCATCCAAATACACAATCATAAACTTATCCAGATATTCACGGAAAATATTGTGCATAAAGGACTGAAAGACTGAAGGAGCATTAGAAAGTCCAAAAGGCATTACCAAATACTCAAAATGGCCCTCAGGCGTATTAAATGCGGTTTTCCACTCATCACCCTGCTTTATCCGCACAAGATTATACGCACCGCGAAGATCTATCTTAGTGAACCACCTAGCCCCCTTAATGCGAGCAAACAAATCAGTCAATAATGGCAATGGATACTGATATCTGACTGTAATCTTATTCAGAAGGCGATAATCTATACAAGGCCTCAGGGAACCATCTTTTTTTGCCACGAAAAAAAAACCTGCTCCCAGAGGGGACGAAGATGGACGAATATGTCCCTTTTCCAAGGACTCCTTAATATAATTCCGCATAGCAGTATGCTCTGGCACTGACAGATTAAATAAACGACCCTTAGGGAACTTACTGCCAGGAATTAATTCTATAGCACAGTCACAATCCCTATGAGGAGGGAGCGAATTGAGCTTAGGCTCCTCAAAAACATCCCGATAGTCAGACAAAAACGCAGGGACCTAAGAAGGAGTAGATGAAGCGATTGAAATCAGAGGTGCATCATCATGAACCCCCTGACATCCCCAGCTTAACACAGACATTGTTTTCCAATCCAGGACTGGATTATGAGTTTGTAACCATGGCAGACCAAGCACTAGTACATCATGTAAATTATACAGTACAAGGAAGCGAATCACCTCCTGATGAACGGGAGTCATGCGCATGGTCACTTGTGTCCAGTACTGTGGTTTATTCATAGCCAATGGTGTAGAGTCAATTCCCTTCAAAGGAATAGGAACTTCCAGAGGCTCCAGACTAAAACCGCAGCGTTTGGCAAATGACCAATCCATAAGACTCAGGGCAGCGCCCGAATCCACATAGGCATCGACGGAAATGGATGACAGTGAACAAATCAGAGTTACAGACAAAATGAACTTAGACTGCAGAGTACTAATGGCAAAAGATTTATCAACCTTTTTTGTGCGTTTAGAGCATGCTGATATAACATGAGCTGAATCACCACAATAAAAACACAATCCATTTCTCCGCCTATAATTTTGCCGTTCACTTCTGGACTGAATTCTATCACATTGCATAGTCTCAGGTGCCTGTTCAGAAGACACCGCCAACTGGTGCACAGGTTTGCGCTCCCATAAACGCCGATCAATCTGAATGGCCATAGCCATAGACTCATTCAGACCTGTAGGCGCAGGGAACCCCACCATAATATCCTTAATGGCCTCAGAAAGACCATCTCTGAAGTTTGCAGCCAGGGCGCACTCATTCCACTGAGTAAGCACCGACCATTTCCGAAATTTTTGACAATATACTTCCGCTTCATCATGCCCCTGAGAGAGGGCTAATAAAGCCTTTTCAGCCTGAATCTCCAGGTTAGGTTCCTCATAGAGCAATCCCAGTGCCAGAAAAAACGCATCCACACTGAGCAATGCAGGATCCCCTGGTGCCAATGCAAATGCCCAATTCTGAGGGTCGCCCCGCAGGAAAGATATTACAATCTTGACCTGCTGAGCAGGGTCTCCAGAGGAGCGAGATTTCAAAGAAAGAAACAATTTGCAATTGTTCCTGAAATTCAGGAAGGTAGATCTATCTCCAGAAAAAAAACTCTGGAATAGGAATTCTAGGTTCAGACATAGGAGTGTGAACAACAAAATCCTGTATGCTTTGAACTTTTGCAGCAAGATTATTCAGGCTGGAAGCCAAACTCTGGACATCCATGTTAAACAGCTAAGGTCAGAGCCATTCAAGGGTTAAGAGGAGGTAAGAAGCAGCTAGACAGCAATTAAGGGCTAGGCAGCAAAACTCTGAGGGGAAAAAAAAAAAAAAAATTTCCCTTCAACACTTCTTTTTCTCCTGCTTCAGCCCAAACAATTAACACTTTGTGGGCCGGCTATACTGTCATGTTCCCAATGGCAGGGAATTAAACACATAACACGGGCAAAAACAGGACGAGCTCTAGGGTGATGGAACCTGAGCTGACCGCGATCCTGAACCTCAACACTCAACTAACAGCAGCCGGGGAACGTTCCTGGGGGGACTCTAGACGTCTCGCGCCAGCCGGAGATCTAGCTACCCCTATCAGAAGAATCACAGACCTATCTTGCCTCCAGAGAAATATTCCCACAGAAATAGCAGCCCCCCACATATAATGACGGTGAAATGAGAGGAAGGCACAAACGTAGTTATGAAAACAGATTCAGCAAAATGAGGCCCGCTTAAGCTAGATAGCAGAGGATACAAAAGGTGAACTGCGCGGTCAGCTTAAAACCCTTCAAAATACCATCCTGAAATTACTTGAACTCATGTGCCAACTCATGGTACATGAGTGGTAATTTCAGCCCACTAGAGCAACCAGCAGCAGAGAATTACATATCTGCAAGCTGGACTAAAAACATGAAAGCAAACATGAAACAGGGAAATACAGACTTAGCTTGTTTTGAAGGCCTAGGAGCAGGTAGCAAAGGTAACAGAGACACACTGATACATTGATAGCCGGCAAGGGAATGACAGGAAAGCCAGGTTAAATAGGAAACACCCAGCCTCTGATGGACAGGTGGAAACCAGAGACCGCAACCCACCAAAGTCACCCAGTACCAGCTGTAACCACCAGAGGGAGCCCAAAAACAGAATCCACAACACAAAACAGGCGCTCCCAAGACTTGCAGTGTCTGGTCCTTTTTTGACACAGTTGCAGATGACATTTGCTTTGTCAAATGCAAGGTGTGTCATCAGAAAGTCAAAAGAGGGAAAAGTGTCAGCAACCTCAATACCACAAATATGTGGAAACATGTGCGGACCAAGCACGCGGTGGAGTTACAAAAACACACTGAAGACCTAGGCCAACCTACAGCGGCACCTACCACCTCTTCAGCTCGTGTTGTTGCCTCTTCCTGCAGCTCACACACAGCTGGTTCGGCTTCCTCACAGGATCGCCATGGAAGAACCTCTGGCACTGTTGTCCAGTGACCCAGTGTAATTCCACCCACAGCACCACGTTCCCAGTCATCCTCACACTCCCAGCCCAGTCTACAGCCATTGGTAGCACAGGCATGGGAGAAAAGGCAGCCATTCTTGGCAAACCACCCCCGAGCACAGGCTCTGAATGTTGGCATTGCAAAACTACTGTCCCTTGAAATGCTGTCTTTCAGGCTGGTGGAGACTGACAGCTTTCGTAACTTGATGGCATTGGCAGTCCCACAATACAAAGTGCCCAGCCGCTTTTATTTCAGCAGGCAAGCCATCCCTGCCCTGCAAAAGCATGTGGAGGGAAACATTAAACATGCGCTACTAAACACCATCAGTAGCAAGGTCCACCTCCCCACCGATGTGTGGACCAGTCACCATGGACAGGGATGATACCTTTCCCTCACTGCCCATTGGGTAAATGTTGTGGAGCCGGGTACAGATCGTGAGAGTGGCGCTGTATGTGTTCTGCCAACTCCAAGGATTGCAGGAATCCAGTCTGTACACATTGACTCCTCCTCATACTCCAGTTCCTCAGAATCAGCACTGCAGGAGCTATCACAGTCCACCTCCACATGGACCCGTGAACGCTTACCTGTTATGACCGATATGAGCACAGCTGTGGCCAAATGTCAACAGGCCATATTGAAATTAATTTCTTTGGGGAATCGAAGCCACACAGCGCAGGAGCTCTGGAATGCCATCAAGCAGGAGAGCGATGTGTGGTTTGTGCCAGCGAATCTCCAGCCAGGCATGGTAGTGTGTGACAATGGCCAAAATCTGGTGGCAGCTCTGGCCCTAGGCAAACTCACTCACATCCCATGTCTGGCACATGTGCTCAACTTGGTCGTTCAGAGTTTTTTGAGAGACTATGCACTGCTGCACAACGTCCACCTAGAGTGTGCTCACTTGCGTCGTTCCAGCATGACAAGACCGCACATTGCAGCTCTCCAGCTCCGATTCTGCCTTCCGGAACATCGCATCATATGTGACCTACCCACCAGGTGGAATTCCACGTTACATATGTTGGAGCGGTTGTGTGAGCAGCAGCCAGCAGTAATGGAGTACCAGCTGCATCAGGCACAAAGAAGTCGCACTCCACACCATTCAGACTTCACAACCACTGAGTGGGCCACTATGAAGGACGTCTGCCAGGTTTCGCGTGCCTTCGATGATTCCACGCGGATGGCGAGTGCAGATGATGCACTAGTCAGCATGACTGTCCCCCTTATCTGCCTGCTTGAAAGAACACTGCAAGCACTAAGGGATGATGTTGTGGAAGAGGTGGAGGATGAGGAGTCACCAATTCCATCTGCTTCTGGACAGTCAGCGCAACGTGGTTCCTCACAAAGGCCTAGGCAGGGGACACTTTGTGAGGAGGATGAGGAGGAATCAATGGAGGAGGAAGACATCTGTCCAGAGGAGGGAGTTACACAATTCTCCAGTAGTCAGTGTGTAGAGCGAGGGTGGGGTGATGCAGAGCAGGCAGAGATCACACCTCAAGCAAGGGAAGTGTTTCTTGGCCAGTTGGCAGTCTGCAGCACATGGTTGATTTCATGCTGCAGTGCCTGAGAAATGACCGCCGCATCGCCCACATTCTCATCACGGCTGATTATTGGGTGTACACCCTCCTAGATCCTCGCTACCGGGACAACTTACAAAGCCTCATAACACCGCTGAACCGGGAGCGTAAAATGCGGGAATTCCATCATCTTCTCCAGTCCAACTGAGAGCAGTGCTGCTAGTGCTTTACAAAGCAGCTCAGTGCGTCGAGGCAGTGGAGGAAGCTCTGCACAAAGAGGGAGCAGAAGCAGTGCCTCAGCACAAGGCAAGACCAGTATGGCCCAACTGTGGCACAGTTTTGTGTGCCGGCCACAAATGTCTACACCATCACAGACTGCTCCAGTCAGCAGGAGGCAACGTTTCCGTCAGATGGTGACAAACTACATGTCTTGCCCTCTCAGTGTACTCCCACACGGCTCTTCCCCCTTCAAGTTTTGGGTCTCTATGCTTGGATACATGGCCAGAGCTTAGCCAGTATGCATTGGAGGTGCTGGCTTGCCCTGCTGCTAGTGTATTATCGGAACGCGTCTTTAGTGCCGCAGGTGGTGTACTAACAGACCGTCGCATGCGACTATCCTACGATACTTTGACCGGCTTACTTTTCTGAAAATGAACAAGGCCTGGATCTTGCAGGAATTTGCCAGTCCTCTTCCAGATTAAATAATTGGTTGGCTACAGTATCCAGGTCTCCTGTTGTGTTCATTGTGTTCATTCTACCACCTGAACTGCAATCCCTGGGCTCCAACACCGCCAGTTGCTGCTCAGAAGTGCCATCTGCACAGTCAACACATGACCCAGTGTTCTTGGGTTTCAGTAACGTCAGCTGATCCCCAGCTGTGTATCCGGCAATGTGTCCTGCTACCTCCACGCTGACACTACAACAGAAATTTAAGGGAACCTGTCCCCACCAGGCATTTATTACTGAAAGAGCCACCTTGCACAGCAGTAATGCTACACAAGGAAAAGGTGGCTCTTTTAGTTATGCTCCTTGCACCCGCTGAACTTAGCACTTATAAAATGTGTCCCCTCATACCGTTAAACCATCCCAGAGGTGGGACTTTCCTTCGTAATGAGACTCAACACAGCCATCATTCCTACCCCCTTGGCGCCCCAGCGTTGTTTGAATCTGTCCCGGAGCCTGTGCTGTTATGTTAAACCTTGGCCATGCGCAGTTAGCGATGCCCGTCTTCTGACATCATTTGTTGTCAGGCTGACTGCGCCTGTGCGGCCGCGCTGACCGAGATCCCGCCTCGCAGTGTCTTCTGATTTATTCACACTGCAGGGTTGGGATTCATGGGCATGCGCAGTGCACTGGGAAGTGCCATTTGCATAGAGAAAAACACTCGCTTCTGTGTTAGTGGGGTTCAGTAACGTCAGTTGCTCCCCTGCTGTGTGTCTGGCAATGTGTCCTGCGACCGCCACGCAGACACTACAACAGATATTAAAGAGAACCTGTCCCCTCCCCCCAGGCGTTTGTTACTGAAAGAGCCACCTTGTGCAGCAGCAATGCTGCACAAGGAAAAGGTGGCTCTTTTAGTTATTCTCCTTGCACACGCTGAACTTAACACTTATAAAATGTGTCCCCTCATACCGTGAAACCATCCCGGAGGTGGGACTTTCCTTCTTAATGAGATGCAGCACAGCTGTCATTCCTACCCCCTTGGTGCCGTTCTCTGCCTCCTCAGCGTTGTTTGGATCTGTCCCGGAGCCTGCGGTGTTTGTTATGACCCCAATGGCAGAGGGTCTCAGAAGTAATTACCAAGTCTGCAAACACAAAGAACCAGCTCATAGGGCAGTGGTAACTGGGCTGACCATATATCTAATCCTAGCACCACAAATAGCAGCAGCCGGGGAACGTGCCTACGTTGGTTCTAGACGTCTCGCGCCAGCCGGAGAACTAACTAACCCTAGAAGGGAAAAGATAGACCTTTCTTGCCTCCAGAGAAAAGACCCCAAAAGTTGGATACAAGCCCCCAACAAATAATAACGGTGAGGTAAGAAGGAAAAGACAAACGTAAGAATGAACTAGATATTTAGCAAAGAGAGGCCCACTGACTAATAGCAGAATATAGTAAGATGACTTATACGGTCAGCAAAAACCCTATCAAAATTTCCACGCTGGATATTCAAGAACCCCCGAACCATCTAACGGCCCGGGGGGAGAATACCAGCCCCCTAGAGCTTCCAGCAAAATCAGGAATCACATTTAGTACAAGCTGGACAAAAAATTAGAGCAATGCAAATAACCAAAAAACAAGGAAGCAGGACTTAGCTTAATTTTGCAAGAGCCAGGACCAGCAGACAGGAGCAAACAGAAAGGAACTGATTACAACGATGCCAGGCACCAGACTGAGAATTCAGGAAGTTTATATAGCAACACCCCTGGACTAACGACCCAGGTGGGTGCCAAACTAGGGAAAGACAATCCCAGAGTCATATCACTAGTGACCACAAGAGGGAGCCAAAAAAGTCTAATTCACAACAGTACCCCCCCTTTAAGGAGGGGTCACCGAACCCTCACCAAGACCACCAGGGCGATCAGGATGAGCAGCGTGAAAGGCACAAACTAAATCGGCCGCATGCACATCAGAGGCAACCACCCAGGAATTATCCTCCTGACCATAGCCCTTCCACTTGACCAGATACTGAAGCCTCCGCCTGGAGAGACGAGAATCCAAGATCTTCTCCACCACGTACTCCAACTCGCCCTCAACCAACACCAGAGCAGGAGGCTCAACAGAAGGAACCACAGGTACAACGTACCGCCGCAACAAAGACCTATGGAACACGTTGTGAATGGCAAACGACACAGGAAGATCCAAGCGAAAGGACACAGGATTAAGGATTTCCAATATCTTGTAAGGACCGATGAAGCAAGGCTTAAATTTAGGAGAGGAGACCTTCATAGGAACAAATCGAGAAGACAGCCACACCAAATCCCCAACACAAAGTCAGGGACCCACACCGCGGCGGCGGTTGGCAAAACGCTGAGCCTTCTCCTGTGACAACTTCAAGTTGTCCACCACATGATTCCAAATCTGCTGCAACCTATCCACCACAGAATCTACCCCAGGACAGTCAGAAGGCTCCACATGTCCCGAGGAAAAACGAGGATGGAAACCAGAGTTGCAGAAAAATGGCGAAACCAAAGTAGCAGAACTAGCCCGATTGTTAAGGGCAAACTCAGCCAACAGCAAGAAGGTCACCCAATCATCCTGATCTGCAGAAACAAAACACCTCAAATAAGCCTCCAGAGTCTGATTAGTTCGCTCCGTTTGTCCATTAGTCTGAGGATGAAAGGCAGACGAAAACGACAAATCAATGCCCATCTTAGCACAAAAGGATCGCCAGAACCTGGAAACAAACTGGGATCCTCTGTCAGACACGATATTCTCAGGAATGCCATGTAAAGGAACCACATTCTGAAAGAACAAAGGAACCAGATCAGAAGAGGAAGGCAGCTTAGGCAAAGATACCAAATGGACCATCTTGGAAAAGCGATCACATACCACCCAGATGACAGGCATGCCCCGAGACACCGGAAGATCTGAAATGAAATCCATGGAAATGTGTGTCCAAGGCCTCTTCGGGACAGGCAAGGGCAAGAGCAACCCGCTGGCACGAGAACAGCAAGGCTTAGCTCGAGCACAAGTCCCACAGGACTGCACAAATGACCGCACATCCCGTGACAAGGAAGGCCACCAAAAGGACCTAGCCACCAAATCTCTGGTGCCAAAAATTCCCGGATGCCCTGCCAACACCGAGGAATGAACCTCGGAAATGACTCTGCTGGTCCACTTATCAGGAACAAACAGTCTGTCAGGTGGAAAAGAGTCAGGTCTACCAGCCTGAAATCTCTGCAACACACGTCGCAAATCCGGAGAAATGGCTGACAAGATTACTCCCTCTTTAAGAATACCAACAGGTTCTGCGACTCCAGGAGAGTCAGGCACAAAGCTCCTTGAAAGAGCAGCAGCCTTCACATTCTTTGAACCTGGTAAATACGAGACCACAAAGTCAAAACGGGAGAAAAACAATGACCAACGGGCCTGTCTAGGATTCAGGCGTTTAGCAGACTCGAGATACATCAGATTTTTGTGATCAGTCAAGACCACCACACGATGCTTAGCACCCTCGAGCCAATGACGCCACTCCTCAAATGCCCACTTCATGGCCAACAACTCCCGATTGCCAACATCATAATTCCGCTCAGCAGGCGAAAACTTCCTAGAGAAAAAGGCACATGGTCTCATTACAGAGCAACCAGGGCCTCTCTGCGACAAAACGGCCCCTGCCCCAATCTCAGAAGCATCCACTTCAACCTGAAAGGGAAGTGAGACATCAGGCTGGCACAAAACAGGCGCCGAAGTAAACCGGCGCTTCAACTCTTGGAAAGCTTCCACGGCCGCAGGAGCCCAGTTAGCAACATCAGAACCTTTCTTGGTCATATCCGTCAAAGGTTTAACAACGCTAGAAAAATTAGCGATAAAACGACGGTAGAAGTTAGCAAAACCCAAGAACTTCTGAAGACTCTTAACTGACGTGGGTTGAGTCCAATCATGAATAGCTCGGACCTTGACTGGGTCCATCTCCACCGCAGAAGGGGAAAAAATAAAACCCAAAAAGGGAACCTTCTGTACTCCAAAGAGACACTTTGAGCCCTTGACAAACAAAGCATTCTCACGCAAAACCCGAAACACCATCCTGACCTGCTCTACATGCGAGTCCCAATCATCAGAAAAAAACAGAATATCATCCAGATAAACAATCATAAATTTATCCAGATACTTCCGGAAAATATCATGCATAAAGGACTGAAACACTGAAGGAGCATTAGAAAGCCCAAAAGGCATCACCAAGTACTCAAAATGACCTTCGGGCGTATTAAATGCAGTTTTCCATTCATCTCCTTGCTTAATGCGCACAAGGTTGTACGCACCACGAAGATCTATCTTGGTGAACCACTTGGCACCTTTAATCCGGGCAAACAAGTCCGACAACAGAGGCAAAGGATACTGAAATTTAACAGTGATTTTATTCAGAAGCCGATAGTCAATACAAGGTCTCAAAGATCCGTCCTTCTTAGCCACAAAAAAGAATCCCGCACCAAGAGGGGAAGAGGATGGACGGATATGCCCCTTCTCCAGAGATTCCTTGATATACGAACGCATTGCGGTATGCTCAGGTACAGACAGATTAAATAATCTTCCCTTAGGAAATTTACTACCTGGAATCAAATCTATAGCGCAGTCACAGTCCCTATGAGGGGGAAGAGCACTGGACCTGGACTCGCTAAATACATCCTGATAATCAGACAAATACTCAGGAACTTCCGAAGGAGTAGAGGAAGCAATAGACACCGGTGGGGAATCACCATGAATTCCCTGACAGCCCCAACTTGACACAGACATTGCCTTCCAATCCAAGACTGGATTATGGGTCTGTAACCATGGCAGACCCAAAACGACCAAATCATGCATTTTATGCAGAACAAGAAAACGAATCACCTCCCGATGTTCAGGAGTCATGCACATGGTTACCTGTGTCCAAAACTGCGGTTTATTTTCTGCCAATGGCGTAGCATCAATACCTCTAAGAGGGATAGGATTTACCAATGGCTCAAGAACAAAACCACAGCGCTTGGCAAATGACAGATCCATAAGACTCAGGGCAGCACCTGAATCCACAAACGCCATAACAGGGTAGGAAGACAATGAGCAAATTAAAGTCACAGACAAAATAAATTTAGGTTGCAAATTACCAATGGCGACAGGGCTAACAACCCTTGTAAGGCGTTTAGAGCATGCTGATATAACATGTGTAGAATCACCACAGTAAAAACACAACCCATTCTGACGTCTATGATTTTTCCGTTCATTTCTAGTCTGAATTCTATCACATTGCATTAAATCAGGTGTTTGTTCAGACAACACCACCAGAGGATTAGCAGTTTTGCGCTCCCGCAAACGCCGGTCAATTTGAATAGCCAGCGCCATGGAATCATTCAGACTTGTAGGAATGTGGAAACCCACCATCACATTCTTAATGGCTTCAGAAAGGCCATTTCTGAAATTTGCGGCCAGAGCACACTCATTCCACTGAGTAAGCACGGACCATTTCCGAAATTTTTGGCAATACACTTCAGCTTCATCCTGGCCCTGAGAAATAGCCAGCAAGGCTTTTTCTGCCTGAATTTCAAGATTGGGTTCCTCGTAAAGCAATCCGAGCGCCAGAAAAAACGCATCAATATTCGCCAATGCCGGATCTCCTGGCGCTAGCGAGAAAGCCCAATCCTGAGGGTCGCCCCGCAAGAAAGAGATAACAATTTTAACTTGCTGAGCTGAGTCTCCAGACGAACGGGGTCTCAGAGATAGAAACAATTTACAATTATTCCTGAAATTCCTAAACTTAAATCGGTCTCCAGAGAACAGTTCAGGAATAGGTATTTTAGGTTCAGACATAGGACTACTGGTAACAAAATCTTGTATGCCCTGCACACGAGCAGCAAGCTGATCCACACTTGTAATCAAAGTCTGGACATTCATGTCTGCAGCAAGCTTAAGCCACTCAGAGGTAAAGGGGAGGAAGAAAGAGAGGAAAAAAAAAAAAAAACAACTCAGAATTTCCTTTCTTATTATCCCACTTCTGCAATGCATTAAACATTCAACTTAGGCCTGGCATACTGTTATGACCCCAATGGCAGAGGGTCTCAGAAGTAATTACCAAGTCTGCAAACACAAAGAACCAGCTCATAGGGCAGTGGTAACTGGGCTGACCATATATCTAATCCTAGCACCACAAATAGCAGCAGCCGGGGAACGTGCCAACGTTGGTTCTAGACGTCTCGCGCCAGCCGGAGAACTAACTAACCCTAGAAGAGAAAAGATAGACCTTTCTTGCCCCCAGAGAAAAGACCCCAAAAGTTGGATACAAGCCCCCAACAAATAATAACGGTGAGGTAAGAAGGAAAAGACAAACGTAAGAATGAACTAGATATTTAGCAAAGAGAGGCCCACTGACTAATAGCAGAATATAGTAAGATGACTTATACGGTCAGCAAAAACCCTATCAAAATTTCCACGCTGGATATTCAAGAACCCCCAAACCGTCTAACGGCCCGGGGGGAGAATACCAGCCCCCTAGAGCTTCCAGCAAAATCAGGAATCACATTTAGTACAAGCTGGACAAAAAATTAGAGCAATGCAAATAACCAAAAAACAAGGAAGCAGGACTTAGCTTAATTTTGCAAGAGCCAGGACCAGCAGACAGGAGCAAACAGAAAGGAACTGATTACAACGATGCCAGGCACCAGACTGAGAATTCAGGAAGTTTATATAGCAACACCCCTGGACTAACGACCCAGGTGGGTGCCAAACTAGGGAAAGACAATCCCAGAGTCATATCACTAGTGACCACAAGAGGGAGCCAAAAAAGTCTAATTCACAACAGGTGTTATGTTTTCCCATGGCCATGTGCAGATAGCGCTGCCCGTCTTCTGACATCATTTGGTGTCAGGCTGGCTGCGCATGTGCGGCTGCCCTGCCCGAGATCATGACCCGCAGTGTCTTATTTATTCACACTGCGGGGCTGGGATTCATGGGCATGCACAGTGCATATCTTCGCTTCTCACTCATCTCCTTCCGCCTTCTTTAGACTGTGCTGCGTCACGGCCATGGCATGTGATTAGGGATCAACTGACGCTGCACAGTCTGAAGAACATGGAAGGAGATGAGTTAGAGAGGCGAAGATATGCACTGCGCAAGGCCATGAATCCCAGCCACGCAGTGTGAATAAATCAGAATACACTGCGGGGCCTGATCTCGGGCAGCGCGACCGCACAGGCGCAGTCAGGCTGACATCAAATGATGTCAGAAGACGGGCAGCGCTAACTGCGCATGGCCAAGGGATAACATAACAGCGCAGACTCCGGTACACAAACAAACAATGCTCAGGAGGCTGCGCCCGGCACCAAGGGGGTATGGATGACAGCTGTGCTGCATCTCATTAAGAAGGAAAATCCTGCCTCCGGGTCGGTTTCACGGTATGAGGGGCCTAATTTTCTAAGTGTTTCGTTAAGCGTGTGCAAGGAGCATAATTAAAAAGAGCCACCTTTTCCTTGTGCAGCATTACTGCTGCACAAGGTGGCTCTTCTAGTTGCTAACGCCTGGGGGGGTTAAAGGTTCCCTTTCAACTTGCTCCAATTAGGCCTCAGCCTACACTCTGCTTCTCCTTTATTCCCTGGGCTCCAACACCGCCAGTTGCTGCTCAGAAATGTCTTTGGCATGGGTACTCCCTCCTGCCAGCCCGGTTCCAGCACGCCAGCTGTTTCCGGGTAGTGTCAAGGTACATTGTCCTGTCGTGTTGCGGTCGGGTTAGCTGACTCTTTGGTTCCTGCAGTTTAGGTGCTTCCTTTGTGGGCTGCGGGAACTGGCAATCAAGGCTGGTTCCGTAGTGCCAATAGGACAAGCTCCCCCTGTAGGACTGTGGATTTTTGGTAACTATGGCCGGCTCGCGGCCTAGCAACTTTTGTTTTGACTGTGGACCTTCTGCTGCCTATCTGAGTTCCAGCACCATTACCTGGTTCTTAGGAAGACAATCTTGAATAGGTCCCCCTGGTTTCAGTACCGTCAGCTGGTTCCGGGCAGAGCCTTTGGCTTAGGTGCCTCCCTCTGGGTATCCAAGTTCCACCAACATCAGGTGGTCCTTGGTAGCGCTTTCTGGCACGGATACCTCCTGCTTGGTAACCAGGTTCCAGTAACGTCAGCTGGTCCTAGGTTGTTCCATTGGCTCTTGTACCTTCTGTTACCAATCTGGGTTCCAGTACCATCAGCTGGTACTCAAGAGTGTCTTTTGCTCTTGTACCTTCTGCTCTCCATCCTGGTTCCAGTACTGTCAGCTGGTTCCGGGCAGAGCCTTTGGCTTAGGTGCCTCCCTCTGGGTATCCGAGTTCCACCAACATCAGGTGGTCCATGGTAGTGCTTTCTGGCACGGATACCTCCTGCTTGGTAACCAGGTTCCAGTAACGTCAGCTGGTCCTAGGTTGTTCCATTGGCTCTTGTACCTTCTGTTACCCATCCGGGTTCCAGTACCATCAGCTGGTACTCAAGAGTGTCTTTGGCTCTTGTACCTTCTGCTCCCCATCCTGTTTCCAGTACCGTCAGCTGGTTCCGGGCAGAGCCTTTGGCTTAGGTGCCTCCTACTGGTTATCCAAGTTCCACCAATGTCAGGTTGTCCTTGGTAGTGCTTTCTGGCACGGGTACTTCCTGCTTAGTAACCGGGTTCCAGTACCGTCAGCTGGTCCTTGGTAGTTCCATTGGCTCTTGGACCTTCGGGTAGCCATCCGGGTTCCAGTACCGTCAGCTGGTTCTTGGCATTTCCTCAGCCTTCTTGTACTTTCTGCTACATTTACAAGTTCAAGACCCTAAAGACGATGACCCTGAAGACCACACCTAAGACGACGACCCCAGAGACGACGACCCCTGAGACGACGACCCTGGAGATGACGACCCTGAAGACCGAGAAGCAGAAGAACAAGAAGCTGCAGAACAAAGAGCAGAAGAACATTAAGCATAAGACTAAAAATCAGAGCAAAAGATATTATCTAAATTATAAGCAGAAGAAGACTAAGCAGTGTATGGGGGTGAGTCCGTTCCTCCTCGTGGTGCCCCTGGAAAAAGCCTGCTGCTGCAGGCCAAACTGAACGCGGACAAATCCTGTTGTAACTCTTTTGTGACAGGCAGAACGGAAGGTGTAATCTTCAAACTTTTATAGATAACAACTACAGGAATGCCTGTCACAAATAAGAATATGATGAAGAAGTAGAATATGAAGAAGAATAACAGTTTAATAAAAAGAATATGAAGAATGTAACAAAAAAGAATAATAGGAAGAAGGTGAAGAAGAAGATGAATAAGGTGAAGAAGAAGTTGATGTAAAAGATGCTGCTGCTGAGGATGATGAAGAAGAAAGTGTTGGACAATTAAAAAAGAAGGTGAAGAGCATGGAATTAGTGAAACATCAATATCTGACAAAATATAAAAAATCTTAACATAGTCAATATCTTTGTACTCCGTACGTCTTAAAGAAAAAAAAAATTAATTCCTGCTATTCCATTTGATTGGGCTAAACCTCTATGCCTTTAATGTCTCCTTCACGTCCCCCAATACATCCTACATTATTCTTAGTTGTTTTCCTTCAAGTAGAATGAACCTACAAGGAAAGAAAGGATTTATTTTAATTCCGATATTTTGGTCCCATTGACTTGCATTGGTATCGGGTATCGGTATCGGCGATATCCGATATTTTTTTGAATATCGGCCGATCCAATCCGATACCGATACTTTTCAATATCGGAAGGTATCGCTCAACACTAGTATTTATCTTATATTTACACATATATCCATCTACATTGATAGTGCAGTAAATATGCAGTGCAGAGAGACACAGCAACGGATCCTGTTATGATCTGGTGGCCTAGGAGCAGCATGAGAAACACTCTGGAGAAGGTGGTACCTGTACTGACCGCAGACCCTGAACTTAACACCGCAACTAGAAGCAGCCGTGGGATGTTCCTAACACTCCCTAGACACCTCGTCACAGCCGGAGGTCTAAATACCCCTAGAGATAAGAAAAGGAAAACTATCTTGCCTCAGAGAAAATCCCCAAAGGACAGACAGCCCCCCACAAGTATTGACTGTGAGAGGAGAGGGAAATAACATACGCAGACTGAAATCAGGATTTAGCAAAGGAGGCCGTACTAGCTAGATAGAAAGGAAAGAACAGAGTGCTATGCGGTCAGTATTAAAAACACTAGAAAATATCCACCACAGAAAGTACTAAATCTCCACATCCAACTAAAGATATGGAGGGTATATCTGCATCTCCAGAGATACCAGCATGGCTGAACAAATCCTTGCACAGACCAAGCTGGACAAAACAAAACGTAGAAATGAACTGAACTATTAAGCCCACAGCATGTGGACTGCAAAAAGCAAAGCCAGAACTTATCTTTGATGAGATGAACAGCAAGCAGGAGAGACCAGGAAAGGATGTGAATCTTCCAGGAACAATGGACAACTGGCACTGACTAAAGGGTGAAGCAAGACTAAATAGCCCAGTCCGAAGTGGACACACCTGATGACTGCTGTGAATGACAGACAGCAGTGCTACCACTTATAACCACAGGAGGGAGCCCAAGAGCAGAATTCACAACAGTACCCCCCCCTTGAGGAGGGGTCACCGAAC
Source organism: Ranitomeya variabilis (assembly GCF_051348905.1). Lineage (NCBI taxonomy): Eukaryota > Metazoa > Chordata > Amphibia > Anura > Dendrobatidae > Ranitomeya > Ranitomeya variabilis. The sequence continues at coordinate 189,369,612 of NC_135237.1, forward strand.
CCTCACCAGAGCCCCCAGGCCGATCAGAACGAGCCAAATGGAAGGCACGAACCAAATCGTCAGCATGAACATCGGAGGCAACAACCCAAGAATTATCCTCCTGGCCATAACCCTTCCACTTGACAAGATACTGAAGCCTGCGCCTTGAAAAACGAGAATCCAAGATCTTCTCCACCACATACTCCAACTCTCCATCAATCAACACCGGGGCAGGAGGGTCAACAGAGGGAACCACGGGCACCACATATTTCCGCAACAAAGATCTATGAAAAACATTATGGATGGAAAAAGAGGCTGGAAGGGCCAAACGAAAAGACACAGGATTGATAATCTCAGAAATCCTATAACGACCAATAAACCGAGGCTTGAACTTAGGGGAAGAAACCTTCATAGGGACATGACGGGAGGACAGCCAGACCAGATCTCCAACCTGAAGCCGGAAACCAACACACCGACGACGGTTGGCAAAACGCTGAGCCTCCTCCTGAGACAACACCAAATTGTCCACCACATGAGCCCAAATTTGCTGCAACCTGTCAACCACAGAGTCCAGCCTGGGAAAATCAGAAGGCTCAGCCTGCCCTGAAGAAAAATGGGGATGAAAACCAGAATTACAAAAGAAGGGTGAAACCAAAGTGGCAGAACTAGCCCGATTATTAAGGGCAAACTCGGCCAATGGCAAGAAAGCCACCCAATCATCCTGTTCAGCAGACACAAAGCATCTCAAATAAGTTTCCAAAGTCTGATTAGTTCGCTCGGTTTGGCCATTTGTCTGAGGATGAAATGCGGATGAAAAAGACAAATCAATGCCCAGCCTAGCACAAAAGGCCCGCCAAAACCTAGAAACAAACTGGGAACCTCTATCGGATACAATATTCTCCGGAATGCCATGCAAACGAACCACATGCTGAAAAAACAACGGAACCAACTCAAAAGAGGAAGGCAATTTAGGCAAAGGTACCAAAAGAACCATCTTAGAAAACCGGTCACAAACCACCCAGATAACCGACATCCTCTGGGAAACCGGAAGATCTGAAATAAAATCCATAGAAATATGCGTCCAAGGCCTCTCAGGGACCGACAAAGGCAAAAGCAACCCACTGGCGCGGGAGCAGCAAGGTTTGGCCCGCGCACAAGTCCCACAGGACTGCACGAAGGAACGCACATCCCGTGACAAAGAAGGCCACCAAAAGGACCTACCAACCTATTCTCTGGTACCAAAAATCCCAGGATGGCCAGCCAACACCGAACAATGAATCTCAGAAATCACTTTACTAGTCCATCTGTCAGGAACAAACAGTTTCCCCACTGGACAGCGGTCAGGTTTATCAGCCTGAAATTCCTGAAGAACCTGTCGTAAATCAGGGGAGATGGCAGAAAGAATCACCCATTCCTTCAGAATACCGAACGGCTCAAGGACCCCAGGAGAATCGGGCAAAAAGCTCCTAGAAAGGGCATCAGCCTTCACATTCTTAGAACCCGGAAGATACGAGACCACAAAATCAAAACGGGAGAAAAACAGGGACCATCGGGCCTGTCTAGGATTCAGCCGTTTGGCAGACTCGAGGTAAATCAGATTCTTATGATCGGTCAAGACCACAATACGGTGCTTGGCCCCCTCAAGCCAATGTCGCCACTCCTCAAATGCCCACTTCATAGCCAACAACTCACGATTGCCGACATCATAATTGCGTTCCGCAGGCGAAAACTTTCTGGAGAAGAAAGCACACGGTTTCATCAAAGAGCCATCAGAACTTCTCTGAGACAAAACGGCTCCTGCCCCAATCTCAGAGGCGTCAACCTCAACCTGAAATGGAAGAGAAACATCCGGCTGACGCAACACAGGGGCAGAAGTAAATCGGCGTTTAAGCTCCTGAAAGGCAGAAACAGCCGCAGGGGACCAATTCGTCACATCAGCGCCTTTCTTCGTTAAATCGGTCAGGGGTTTAACCACACTGGAGAAGTTGGCAATGAAACGGCGATAAAAATTAGCAAAGCCCAAAAATTTCTGAAGGCTCTTCACGGAGGTGGGCTGGATCCAATCATGAATGGCCTGAACCTTAACCGGATCCATTTCTATAGATGAGGGAGAAAAAATAAAGCCCAAAAAAGACACCTTCTGTACTCCAAAGAGGCACTTAGACTCCTTCACAAACAAAGCATTATGATGAAGGATCTGAAATACCATCCTGACTTGTTTCACATGAGACTCCCAATCATCGGAAAAAATCAAAACATCATCCAAATATACAATCATGAATTTATCAAGATAATTCCGAAAGATATCATGCATGAATGATTGAAACACAGATGGAGCATTAGAAAGCCCGAATGGCATCACAAGGTATTCAAAATGGCCTTCGGGCATATTACTGTAAATGCAGTTTTCCATTCGTCACCCTGCTTAATGCGAACAAGATTATATGCCCCTCGAAGGTCAATCTTAGTAAACCAACTAGCCCCCTTAATCGTAGCAAGCAAATCAGAGAGCAGAGGCAAAGGGTATTGGAATTTGACCGTGATCTTATTCAAGAGGCGATAATCAATACAGGGTCTCAAGGAACCATCCTTCTTGGCAACGAAAAAAAAACCCGCTCCCAATGGTGAAGAAGATGGCCGAATTTGCCACTTCTCCAAACACTCCTTAACATAACTCCGCATAGCGGCATGTTCTGGCACAGACAGGTTGAAAAGTCGACCCTTAGGGAACTTACAGCCTGGAATCAAGTCAATAGCACAATCACAGTCCCTATGCGGTTGAAGGGAACTGGACTTGGGCTCATCGAATACATCCTGGAAATCTGACAAAAACTCAGGAATTTCAGAAGAGGGGGAAGAGGAAATTAACATCAAAGGAACGTCATCATGAACCCCCTGACACCCCCAACTAGTCACAGACATAGATTTCCAATCTAATACCGGATTATGCACCCGTAACCATGGGAAACCCAGCACAATAGCATCATGCAAATTATGCAACACCAGAAAACGACAATCTTCCTGATGGGCTGGCGCCATGCACATGGTCAACTGTGTCCAAAACTGAGGTTTATTTTTAGCCAACGGTGTAGCATCAATTCCCCTCAAAGGAATAGGGTTCTGCAAAGGCTGCAAGGGGAAACCACAACGTCTGGCAAATTCTAAGTCCATTAAGTTCAAAGCGGCGCCTGAATCCACAAACGCCATGACAGAAAATGATGATAATGAGCAGATCAGGGTCACAGATAACAGAAATTTAGGTTGTACAGTACTGATGGTAACGGAACTAGCGATTCTCTTTGCACGCTTAGGGCAATCAGAAATAACATGAGCAGAATCGCCGCAGTAAAAGCACAACCTATTCTGACGTCTGAATCCTTGTCGTTCAGCTCTAGACACAATCCTATCACACTGCATAGGCTCAGGACTCCGCTCGGGAGACAACGCCACAGTGCGCACAACTCTGTGCTTGCGCAAGCGCCGATCAATCTGAATGGCCAGAGACATAGAATCACTCAAACCAGCAGGCTTGGGGAACCCCACCATGACATCTTTAACGGATTCAGAAAGACCCTTTCTGAAAATTGCCACCAAGGCATCCTCATTCCATTTAGTAAGCACAGACCATTTTCTAAATTTCTGGCAATACGATTCTGCCGCTTCTTGACCCTGACTCAGGGACAACAAGGTCTTCTCAGCATGATCCACTAAATTAGGTTCCTCATACAATAACCCTAGCGCCTGAAAAAAGGTGTCTACATTAAGCAAAGCCGGATTCCCAGATTCCAGGGAAAATGCCCAATCCTGAGGGTCGCCACGCAGCAGAGAAATGACAATTTTAACTTGCTGGATGGAATCACCAGAGGAATGGGGTTTCAGAGCAAAAAACAGTTTACAGTTATTTTTAAAGCTCAAAAATTTGGACCTATCCCCAAAAAACAGGAGTTGGAATTCTAGGCTCCAAAACCGGAGTCTGAACGATATAATCGGAAATACCCTGTACTCTAGCAGCAAGTTGATCCACACGAGAAACCAATCCCTGAATATCCATGCCAGCACCAAACTCCTGAGCCACCCAGAGGTAAAGAGGAAAAAAAAAACACAACAGACTACAGAAAAAAAAATGGCTCAGCACTTTTTTTTCCTTCTTCTGAGATGCGATTAACTCATTTTGGGCCAGTTGTACTGTTATGATCTGGTGGCCTAGGAGCAGCATGAGAAACACTCTGGAGAAGGTGGTACCTGTACTGACCGCAGACCCTGAACTTAACACCGCAACTAGAAGCAGCCGTGGGATGTTCCTAACACTCCCTAGACACCTCGTCACAGCCGGAGGTCTAAATACCCCTAGAGATAAGAAAAGGAAAACTATCTTGCCTCAGAGAAAATCCCCAAAGGACAGACAGCCCCCCACAAGTATTGACTGTGAGAGGAGAGGGAAATAACATACGCAGACTGAAATCAGGATTTAGCAAAGGAGGCCGTACTAGCTAGATAGAAAGGAAAGAACAGAGTGCTATGCGGTCAGTATTAAAAACACTAGAAAATATCCACCACAGAAAGTACTAAATCTCCACATCCAACTAAAGATATGGAGGGTATATCTGCATCTCCAGAGATACCAGCATGGCTGAACAAATCCTTGCACAGACCAAGCTGGACAAAACAAAATGTAGAAATGAACTGAACTATTAAGCCCACAGCATGTGGACTGCAAAAAGCAAAGCCAGAACTTATCTTTGATGAGATGAACAGCAAGCAGGAGAGACCAGGAAAGGATGTGAATCCTCCAGGAACAACGGACAACTGGCACTGACTAAAGGGTGAAGCAAGACTAAATAGCCCAGTCCGAAGTGGACACACCTGATGACTGCTGTGAATGACAGACAGCAGTGCTACCACTTATAACCACAGGAGGGAGCCCAAGAGCAGAATTCACAACAGGATCCCACATGAACTAAAGGCATGGTTTTGCCAACGATAGAACCACACATAGCCTTCTACTGATGCAGGGTCCCTTCATGCACCCAGACAAACACAGACAGCATTATCCCCATTCCTCTACATATTACCTAGGCATGTGTCCACCAAAAAATTCCTGCCAAGTGACAAGCTGCACCTCCGGGTCCCGACGCGCATTTCGCAGATGCTTCTTCCATTAAGGTCATATCAAGATGATTTGATTTCTATCTCGGAAGGGGCCTACTCTGCTGGTATTATTTCCAAGAGGCTACTGGAGTCAATTAAAAACATGCATCCGAGGATGTCCACGTTATACCTTCTACCGAAAGTGCATAAGGATCCATTGGATTCTCCTGGGAGACAAATTGTATCGGGCAATGGCAGTTTATGCGAGATTGTCACTCAGACTCTGGATTTTTATTCGAAGCTATTAGTTAGGGAACTCCCATCATACATAAAAGACACCACTGAAGCACTGCAGAGATTGGATAATCTGACTCTAAGTCCAAACAGCGTTATGGTGACAGCAGACGTTGAGTCATTGTACACGTCTATAAGGCACATGGATGGCATTAGAGCTGTGGTCTTATATTTGAGTCCAGCAATCTTGAAAAAGATCTATGTACTTTATTATTAGAACTATTAGAGTTTGTGCTCACGCATAATGTGCTTTTGTTCGGGCGGGCCACGTACCTGCAATTACAGGGAACGGCAATGGGGGCTTGCTGCGCTCCCTCCTATGCAAAACTTTTCTGGGGGCATGGGAGAGAGAGTTTTTTATCTGTAATCCCATCCCTCTGATTCATCTCATCCAGGGGTGGATGAGATATATTGATGACATTTGGTTTGTATGGGAGGGAGGAGCTGAAGATTTGGATAAACTGATGGGTACCCTTAATTGTAACCATCTCAACATTAAACTCACATTTTTAAGTCTGGTAGACTTCTTGATTTCCTGGATTTGCGGGTACGTGCTCTGCCTGATGAGAGCATTGCCACCAAGGTCTTCCGCAAGAAGACTGCAACAAACTCGGTCCTTAATGCACAATCTGCACATCCACAAGCCACAATTAAGGGAATCCCTGTTGGACAATTCCTGCAAGTAAGGCGTATTTGTTCCAACGATTATGACTTTGAGGCGCAATCAAAGGAATTGTCAGGAAGACTTTTGGAATGGGGATATAATCGGAAGGTGATATGAAAGGGCTATCTATGGGCCAAGCATACATCTAGGAATATGTTGCTGTATGACAACATAATTAAAAAGAGCAATGATAATAATGATCAAGTCCGGTTTATTACCGGATTTCACAATAAATGGTACCAACTTAAACAAATTGTGAATAAGCATTGGCCCATTTTATTTACAGACCCGATTTTGAGGCAAATTTTACCTCCCACTCCGTCTTTAGTGGCTAAGAGATCTAGGAATCTTCCAGATATCCTGGTACATAGTCACTATGAGCCTATGAAAAAAGTCAATAAACTAGATCAGGAAACAGCTGGATTCTATCCATGTGGTAGATGTAAGGCTTGTGCTAACTGCGTGAAGGCTAAACTTTTCTCAAATTTTGATGGAGCCAAAAGATGTGAAAGAAGAAGATTTATCACATGTACTTCAAGGGGAGTCGTGTATCATGCGAGTTGCCCTTGGGGCAAAGTCTATATAGGCCATACTGCAAGGGAATTGAAAATCCAACTCCTTGAACATCATTTGGATATTGCAAAGGTCAAAACTGTGGATGACATCTCAAGTCTAAACAGCATCCCGCGACACTATAAGAAATTTCATAACTGTGACCCGTTTCTCATGAAGGTAAAGGGTGTTGATCTAGTCTCCTTGGGACCTAGGGGGGGATTCGGGCAGAGCCCTTGCCCAAGTTGAAAGTCTGGGTACATTGGCCCTCAAGGATATACCGTCTGGGTACATTGGCCCCCAACGGTCTCAATGAGAACCTTGGTTTCGGTGCATTCTGGTAATTGAGCAAATATTTATCTCTCTCGTCACTCTCTTTTATTAATCTTTGTTTTTACTATTGTGTTTATGGTAGGGCTTCCTACTTTGCTGTTGATTTATTTGATGTTTTAAAGGAAACCTGTCACCCCGTTTTTTGAAGATGAGCTAAAAATAGCGTTAAATAGGGGCAGAGCTGGGCGTTACATTAGTGTCTTTTGTGTGCCTTTATTACCCACCTATGCTGCTGAAATACCTTTTTAAAGTCGCCGTTTTCTGCTGTCACTCACGCTGGTCTGGTCCTATGGGCGTGGTGACAGCGCTGTTTCTCCCCCAGATCAGGCTCATCATTCCGTTGGTGGCGTAGTGGTGTGCGCATGTCCAACAGAGAATATCCACTGCCCAGGAGATGAAAAAGAGCGCGATCTGCGCTATTCAGCCGTTTACCGGTGGGCGCGGCCATCTTTCTGTGGCCGCGCACGCGCGGAATCCCGCGGCCATTTTCCTGAAGCCCCGGGCAGCAGAGCGCTCCATCTGCACCAGTAAACGGCTGAATAGCGCAGATCGCGCTCTTTTTCATCTCCTAGGCAGTGGATATTCTCTGAGTGACAGCAGAAAACGGCGACTTTACAAAGGTATTTCAGCAGCATAGGTGGGTAATAAAGGCACACAAAAGACACTAATGTAACGCCCAGCTCTGCCCCTATTTAACGCTATTTTTAGCTCATCTTCAAAAAACGGGGTGACAGGTTCCCTTTAACTGTTGTTTTGATTTATAGGAATTTACACTGTTGAGCCATCATTTTGTGCTTGTTGGCTGGAGCTTCAATTTATTCTCTTTTGGTTCCATGGAGAATGGAGTTGGATGACATCACCATATGGACTTTTTCATCTCCCATGGGCTCCTTGGGGAAGAATGGAACACGATGATATGATTATATGGACTCTTATCTAGCATATATCCGAAAGAAGAAGCTAGAGATATGTGCCCTTCGATATTATTCTATTAGGATTTGTCTTTTTCTATAATGTGTATGTCCTTTTTAAGATGAGATTTGGGATGTGGTTTGTTTTTGCATGTTTGCCTGCATGAAGGGGTATCAATTATCTTTATACCCCTTATGGAGTTCTTAAACATCAATGTTTAGATGGTTTATTACTGCTGAACTTTGGTATAGTGTTATGGATGTGTGGCTCTACTCAATATTTCAATAGAGATTAGCGTCACTGGGTATGTGTATGTCTTTTCTTATTTCTTTACCCACTTGTGTCACTTTTTATTAAAATGATTTATTTTTATTTTTGCACGGCTCTTATTTGTATCTTGGCACTCACAACATACTTATTGTATACATTTTTGTTTACTTTACTTTGAGTCTTGCTAAGCGATGTTCAGGACTGGCTGACCCCTGTCCTGCTGGAGGGGGCAGCAGTCGGCTCTCACTTTTAGCCTGATCTCTATTCGGGAGTATCTGTCTTAATGGGTCTAATTTTATATAGTATAATGGGCCTTGGCACATCACGTAATTTTGTGCATCGTAGAATTATTTGCAAGAACGAGTCACCGTATTTTTTGTGTAATATGGATCTATTTCGTTCAATTCTATAGTTATGGATCTTCTTTGTGCACTTTTCACTTTAATTTATGGCACGTTTCTATTCCCTATGCTTTTATTATTCTATTTGCATGGCGTGTATGGGTTTATTAAGGATTGGCCTGTGCCTGTCCTGTGAGGGGCAATGGCTGTTCTCATATTTTGATTGAATATCACTTATATATATATATATATATATATATATATATATATATATATATATATATATATATATATATATATATATATATATATATATATATAAGTACGTATTTTTCCGTGTGCAGAGTTCTGTTATTATTATGCACTTATGCATTAGAGGTTAATAGGGTATTGCTCACTTCTCATTTTTTCACATCTGTCAGAAAAAAGGATCCGTCCCTTTATTTGGAGGTGTGATGATGCAATGTGTATAATTTAGCTTTGAATTTATATATTTACATTCAGTGATGTATGATATGTGTGGATTATTATTTTTTTCTTATTAATTATTGTTTTGTAGAATCTTGCAATTGTGTATTTGTATGAGTGGTCTGTATGAGTGGTTGGTTAAAAAAAAAAAATTCCCCCTTTATAATTCTCTTTGTTTATATGAGTGTGTATTTTTTTTTCCCTGATCTAAATTTGTGGGGTTAGAATGCAGCGTTTGCTATGTATGCTTTATTGGGCTTTAATTCCTGCGCTATATTAATATCTTTTTTATAGTGTTATAGTGTGCAGTAATGATAGAGCCATAACTTAATTATATCTATAGGTTTAATTCGCCTAACCTGTATTGTATATGTGAATGTTTGATTTTTTCTTTAGAACTTCATTTGGTGGCGTGGTTTAACCCCCCTTTATAATCTTCATTGGTGATGCAGGGTTTATTCTATTCCTTGCAATTTCCATTGGTGGTGAAAGGTTCTCAATCCCTCCCTTGCATTTTCTATTGGCCACACAAACGGGTGTACGAGGGTTTAACTACTCCCTCATAATCTCCACTGGGTACGCCAATGTGTAATTCCTCCTGCCCGCTCTCATTGGTGGTTCAACTGTGTAACTTTTCCTATTGAAATCTGATTGGCTGCTTGACGGTATAAATCCCATGACGCCCGTCCATAGACACATCCCCAGGAAGAAGCATCTGCGAAACGCACGTCGGGGCCCAGAGGCGCAGCTTGTTACTTGGCAGGAATTTGTCGGTGGACAAGTGCCTAGGTAATATGTAGAGGAATGGGGATAATGCTGTCCATGTTTGTCTGGGTGCATAACGGGACGCTGCAACGTTAGAAGGCTATGTGTGGTTCTATTGTTGGCAAAACCATGCCTTTAGTTCACGTGGGATCCAAACACAAAAGAAAAAAGAATAGGCCATACAGTGGGGATCACCAGAGGCAAAGATATAGCATAGATTCAACACAGCTTTATTTAAGCATGTGCCTATCCTGGGGTATAGCACTCAATTTATAATAATTTTTTATATACTTTTCAATCTGTATATGGTGAACAGTGATTGCCACCTGAATGGGTACCAGTTGAATATTGTTGCACCTTATTAGGCAGGCAGCACAAAACGGTGTGAGTATATTTAAGTGCATTCAGTTTACACGTTGTGTTTTTTAAGTTCTATCACACTGTTGAACATTGGAGCTGCATTAGTATAGTTCATGCCGAATTAGGTCACAGGTGTGCACACTGTGGTATTACGGCACTTCTTGGACCAGAACTTCCCTGTTTATTACAGCATGCATGTAGATAGCTTACAAACATGGGGTTTCAGACACTTGATATGCTGTTTATATAGGCGCAAGACCACTGTGTATATGTATATATAATTTTTGGAGTTTTGCTCAGGTTGTCAGCTCTATTATGGGCTTTTTGATTAATTGGCTGAAGGTCACATGTTTTGACCATTTTTAAGTGTTTTTAAGCATGTTTTCTGTGTGTTTAATTAAATAAAGATGTGTTGAATTTACGCTATATCTTTGCCTAAGGTGATCCCCACTGTATGGCCTATTCCTTTTTCTTTTGTGTTTGGTTTGATATTCTTTGTATAGGCCAAGGATGGATCCCATTTTAGATTAGACTGTGGTGCCCCCATAATTTATATAGTTCACGTGGGATCCGTTGCTGTCTCTGCCCTGCATATTTGCTGCACTATCAATGTAGATGGAAATATGTGTAAATATAAGATAAATACTGATTGAGGATATGCAATGATTTTGCCGGTACATGTCTAGTATATATCTACCTTATCTGAAATATTAGCAAGTGATTCCAATATGATATAGCAGAGAGGAGTGACCATTCAGGAATTTATGTGTCTCCCTTTTAGCTGGCTTCTGTTTGCTTGAGGCACCAATCTGTTTTATTTGTAATGTGTTATTTCTGTGATATTTAATACATTTATCTGTTTTATATACTGTTGCTGAGAGACACTTCTTGATCCGAATAAGGTTAGTTTACTATAGGATCTATATATGTTTAATTACTTTCAACCATAGTATTAAACTGCAGATAAAATCCATTTTAAACATTTTAGACAAGTTCCAGGGTAATTTAGGGAAGGAGATTTCTATTTGAATGTAAACATTATGATTTTCGTAAAATCTCAATCACATGTAATTAGGATATGTAATATCAAGCAAATCTATAGCAAGTGATTCACTATCACATGAACAAGTGTGGCAACCCAGGAGTTCGGGTACCACAGTGCTGCTGCCTTCCTCTCAGGGAGGATAGTGTCAGGCCTGGAGACAGGAGGAATCCATTTGGCAGGTAACCTTACATGCAACACATTCTGACTCCAGGCCAGAAGGGGGATCTCTAAACCCGGTTTAAGGGGAACTTCCCTATTTACATCCTGGTCTGGAGGAGGAGTCAGTTAGTCTGGTGCAGACAAGCAGATAGTTGACAGTTGGTAGCAGACAGTGAAGGAGCACAGAAGGACTTAGGCGCTAGAGGAGGGCTGTGACTGGGCCTCTCTAAGCTGAGCGCAGAAACTGGGCACCGGGAGCCCAAGGTTGTGAGGAACTACAGGTCCTATGGCAGAACCGGAGGGCAAGAATTTAAAAGGGACTTACCCACATAATACCTGAGGTACAGCAGCAATTAGAGCCCGGAGTCACCATGGACAGAGCCCCCAAAGAAATGGCTCAAGTTGTCTACTGTGCAGGTACTGTCCCTGGACAGGGAAGAAAGAGGACCTTGTTAGACAACTACAGGCAGCAAGGGACTACAGACCAGTGAATAGTGGAAGGCTCCCTAACTGACCTGTCAAGGGGGTTTCCACTTGTCTTCAGGCTGCCTGGACTCCATCTATACCTGTTGCCGGTACCCTGGACTGAGGCTGCTAAACGCCAGTAAACCAGGTAAAGACTGCAACCCTGGGTCCTCCATTTATTTGCTGGCATTTACCATCCCTGCCAATCACCCCGGGACCACTGGGGACACCGCATCACCTGTGGGAAGTGACACCATCTGAGGACCCTGTAAGCAGCGTCTAAATTACCTTAGGCCGACCGTGGTGGGTATGCCGCAACACCATGGGGCGGACGCTGCTGCGGGTGTTGCGGCTTACCCACCATGGTCAGCCTAGGGTAATTACTGGAGCACTTGCAATATATATGGTTCCTTAGAAGAGTATTACATCTCGTATGGTGGGATATAGCCACATGTGGGTGGACGATGCTACAGGGGCAATGCTGAAGTTATCACATGATGATCTACTATCCTGGTCAGCTTTAAGATATGGGGTATTTATATGACCAAAAGGCGGTTGAAAGTTGTGTCCTGTGCACAGATTATGTATAAGTTATTTATCAGTAGCCACCCCTTGTGATAGATAAAGATACACATATATACATTGGCTGTGTGTCACCCGTAGCTGTGCATCTCTATGGGTGATTGTGATGAGTGGGAGGTTTTGTCTCTCTTTGTATACACCTTGGTAATATGTTTTAAAATGATGTTTTTCAATAAATATTGTTGTTTTATTATCCAATTATGGCCTTATGATCATCTTTTCTTAATGTGATCTATGTAGTAGTTGGTAATAGGCTTTATAAGTCCTATTGATTTTATGGTATATATAAAAAATACACATAAATGGTGTTAAAATATGTGAGATATTTTCTACCATGTTTATTTGTCATATTTATCTGTATGAGCTATATTTCAGTATCCTACAAGACAAGTTACTTCATACACTCTAGTACTATGGGTATGAAAAGGATGATATAATGTTCCAGCAAGATAACGACCCAAAGCATACGTCGCAAATGGCAAAGAAATGGTTCAATGAAAAGGAAGTTTTTTGTGCTGGATTGGCCCTCACAGTCCTCAGACTATAACCCAATTGAACACTTGTGGGTATAGTTGAATAAAAAAACTGTATACACACCTGAGTCAAACAGTATGACCCAACTTTGGGAACTTATAGAAGAGACCTGTGATAATATTTTGGTCAGCACATGCCTGAATCTGATCATTCCCAAAAGGCTTCAGATGGTGTTGAAAGCCAAAGATATAGATAAAAATCTAAATTTAGATTTTTAGTAGCAAAACAGTAACAATGCAGTGACATGACAAGAATCTAAATAACTAATCATATGCTAAAAAGTTGCAAGCCAAATTTATGTATGAGATAGCCAAGATGAGTATCTATAAAAAGATGTTGTCTCACATTCAAAGCAGTAGTGGATGGTGAGATATGGAGCCTGAGAGTCAAAAGTTCAAAACATTGTTACCCTTTTGCTCATCAGTGTATCCTCTAAAAATTGGCAGTTGGATTGGGAGTTGATTTTAAGTCCATATTCCACCAGAAAAATGCCACTAACTCATCTTTACTAATACCAGCCCATAGCAGTACCTCATCTACATCTCACAGGTATTTGAGTCACAGTGGAGGTCTGTGCATGTTATTGATCCAGCCACGGTTCATATATATGATCCATCAAGAGTCACTCTCATCTCATCTGTCTAGAAAACCTTTCAAAAATCTGTCTTCAAATATTTCTTGGTTTAGTCTTGAAAAATATTTACAATTGAGAGTCCTCAGTGGTTGATACCTTTAATGGCTAACTGAAAAGATGGTAACAAATTGCAAGCTTTTGAGATTACACAGGTCTCTTCATCAGGCAAAGAAATTCTGAAGAATCACATATTTATGCACAACATAGCACAGGAAAAAAACATGGATAAGACAGGAGACATGAAGCAGAATTACCATGAGTGATAAACAGTTATGCCATAAATATTGGACCAGTTCTTAGATAAGGAATATTTTATTGTCCTCTGATTGGAGTCTGGTCCTGTTGTGATGACCCCTCATAGTCTGAGAGGCAAGTTCCTTAGTTGATGTAAAAAGACATAAATTCATGCGACACATTCATTCTTGCACTAAGACTGTCAAAGGTCGTCATCAGTTTATATTCCCATACTCTTCAGTCTCTCTTAGACTTGAAGCTACCTTTTAACACAAGTAATTTCATGTCCATAAGGCTGTGATCAGGGAGACAAAAATGTATTGCCACAGGTAGATCCATTCTTTTTTCTCTTATTGTGTGGCGGTGAGAATTCATTCTTGTTCTAAGTTTTTGCCCTGTCTCCCCCACATACAGACACCCAATTAGACATTTAGTACAAATAATTAGGTACACCACATTAGAAGTGTCACAGCTGAAAGTACCTGATATCTTGTAGTCCTGATGTGAATTGGGGATCTTTATCTTGTCCGTGGTCATTATAAATGGACAGGTTTTACATTTTTTTTGATTGCAAGGAAAGGTACCTGCAGCTGTTGGAGAGGACACGGAGCTCTTGACAATGATGCTTCTTAGATTTGGAGGCTGCCTAAAACACAGTAGTGGGGGGTCTGGAAAAATGGATTGTAATCGGGCATCTTTTTGTAGTGAAGGTTGTAATTTCCATGCAGCTCCCCTTAGCACCTCCAGATTTGGATTCTAGGTAACTACTAGAGGTACCCGGTTATTTTCTTCTTTAGCTTTGTAATGTAGCAGGTGATTCCTTGATATTCTGGTGGCTCTTGTAATCTGGTTTTCAATTGTTCTTGGATGGTAGCCCTGATTCAAAAAGGTCTTTCTGGGGCGACCAAGGTGTTCATCCCTATCCATTGGGTTGGAACATAATTGTATCTGATGGCTTGGCTGTAGACAATGGAGTTTTTTATGTGTTTTGGATGGACATGTGTTTTGGTTTAGTCTTGACATTTTATACTTCTGTCTTGTTCAGTGGTGGTCAGGCTTCAGCCTTCCTTACCTTGAGCATATCTCTGAACACTGAATACCTTGCACTTGTGGGCACTGAGTAATCAAGGGACGTCATAGTTTTGGAATATGACAGCACTGGAGGAAAATGGGTTCATGATCGCTTTACGTTTGGTTCTTCTCACATATTTGTTATTTTTCTTAACATACTATTTGCAGAAAACTTTTTATGTTTCTGTGATCACAGCCCAAAAGCTTAGCAATTGCAAAATGTTTGCATCCCTCTGTAAGACTTGTAACAATTTTTGACTTTTCATCATCAGTTAAATCTGAGGAAAACGAGGTGCTTCATAATTATGTACACCTTGATGATGGGTGTTGATTCCTGAGGCCACACGCTCCCTCATTACACAAATACACATCAGTTGATCTGCTTCGTGCAATAAACATTCAAGCTTATACAGCTTGGAATTGGAAAATCTGCATAAAAATGATATGATCAAACTACTCCCATAAAAAAGGAAAGGGATTGATCCAGTTTCTAGTCCACAATTCCATGATATATTTAAAATTATGAATTCTATATTTTCAAGGTTAAAAATGATCAGATGAAAAAAATATTTTTCGTTTTCTTGAGTGAACATGCAAGAAAAACTGTATTAAGGATGGGGGGACATGGGGAAAAACTATGAGGATACCGTAATACTTTTAATGCATCCAAGCACTTCATCTCCTGTCATGATAGACAAATCCCGCATTTTTCAGTTTATGCCATCGAACTGATCAGAAAACATATACAGTGGGGGAAATAAGTATTTCATCCCTTCTTGATTTTGTAAGTTTGCCCACTGAGAAAGACATGAACAGTCTATCATTTTAAGGGTAGGTTAATTTTAACATTGAGCGATAGAATATCAAAAATAAAATCCAGAAAATCACATTGTATAAATTATGTAAATTTACTTGCATTTTGCAGTGAGAAATAAGTATTTGATCCCTCTGACAAACAAGACTTAACCCCTTCGCACCGAAGCATGTTTTCACCTTAATGACCAGGCCTATTTTTACAATTCTGACCACTGTCAATTTATGAGGTAATAACTCTGGCACGCTTCAACAGATCGTGGGGATTCTGAGACTGTTTTCTCATTACATATTGTAATTTATCATAACGGTAAAATTTCTTCGATATGACTTGCGTTTATTTGTGAAAAAAATGGAAATTTCCCTAAAATTTTGAAAATGTTGCCATTTTCAAACTTTTAATTTTTATGCACTTAAATCAGAGAGTCATATCGCACAAAATAGTTAATAAACAACATTTCCCACATGTCTACTTTACATCAGCACAATTTTGGAACCAAATTTTTTTTGTTAGGAAGTTATAAGGGTTAAAAGTTGACCATCAATTTTTCACTTTTTCAACAAATTTTACAAAACAATTTTTCTAGGGATCACATCACATTTGAAGTCATTTTGAGGGGCAAATATGACAGGAAATACCCAAAAGTGACACCATTATTAAAACTGTACCCCTCAAGGTACTCAAAATCACATTCAAGAAATGTATTAACCCTTCAGGTGCTTCACATGAATTTTTGAAATGTGGAAGGAAAAATTAAACATTTACTTTTTTTTCACAAAAATTTTCTTTAGACTTATTTTTTTTTACTTTTGCAAGGGTAACAGGAGAAAATGGACCATAAATTTAGTTGTGCAATTTCCCCTGAGCATGCCAGTACCCCATATATGGGGGAAATCTACTGTTTGGGCACACGGCAAGGCTCGGAAGGGAAGGAGCGAAATTTGACATTTTGAATGAAAAATATGCTGGAATAATTAGCGGACGCTATGTTGCGTTTGGAGAGCCCTTGATGTGCCTAAACAGTGGAAACCCCCAATAAGTGACACCATTTTGGAAACTAGACCCCTTAGGGAACTTATCTAGATGTGTATTGAGCACCTTGAACCCACAGGTTATTCACAGAAGTTTATAACGTCAGAGCCCTGGAAATAAAAAAATCACATTTTTCCCAAATAAATAATTTTAGCTCCAAATTTTGCATTTACATAAGGGTAAAAGGAGCAATTGCGCAGTAAAATTTGTTGTGCAATTTCTCCTGAGAATGCTGATACCCAATATGTGGAGGAAAACAACTGTTTGGCGCATGGCAGGGCTTGGAAGGGAAGGAGCGCATTTGACTTTTTGAATGTAAAATATGCTAGAATAATTAGTGAACGCCATGTCCCGTTTCAAGAGCCTCTGATGTGCCTAAACAGTGGAAACCCCCCACAAATGACACCATTTTGGAAACTAGACCCCTTATGGAACTTATCTAGATGTGTACTGAGCACCTTGAACACACAGGTGCTTCACATAAGTTTATAGCATAGAGCTGCGGAAATTAAAAAAAAAAATCGCATTTTTTCCACAAAAATCTTTTTTAGCTACAAATTTTGTATTTTTGCAAGGGTAACAGCAGAAAAGCGACCCCAAAGTTTGTTGTGTAATTTCTACTGAGTTCACCGATACCCCATATGTGGTCAAAAACTACTTTTGAGGCACAGTGCAAAGCTCAGAAGGGAAGTAGCACCATATTGCAGTGCAGATTTTGCTGCACTTGTTTGACTATTGTTTGTTTAACTTTGCTTAACTATGACATCTTACAGATTTTCATATCTTTCAACAGTGGTGATCAATACCTGGGACGTCACAGATCAGTGGTTGCTAATAGAGCACAGTTTGTAGGCAGAGTTGTTTTCCATATTGAGCGTTATGGTATAAGGCTATGTTCACACGTTGCAGATTTGACTGTGGAATTTTCTGTGAAGATTCTGCATTTCTTGGCAGAAAACGCAGGTCAGAATCTGCTCCTTTTTTTGGTCTGTGCACACGTTGCAGATTTTTGTGTGGATTTCTTCCTTTTTTTTTAACCCCTGCAGATGTCTATTATGGAATGGGTGCAGAAACGCAGCAGATCTGCAAAAAGAATTGACATGGTCCTTTTTTGAATCTGCTGTGTTTTCTGTGCAGAATTTTCCACACCATTAGCAAAGTATTTTTTTTTTGCCATTGATTTACATTGTACTGTAAATCACTTGCGGATCTGCAGCGTTTCTGTGCGGGAAAAAAGCTGCAGATCTGCAGGAAATCTGCAATGTGTGCACATACCCTAAGTCTCTCTCTTCTATAGTGTCTAAGCACTTATAGTTAATGTGGTCCTCTCTCTTGCTGTCTTCTGTAGAGCATAAGCTCTTATGACCATCAGCGTCCTTTCTCTATCTCCTGCAGAGTGTAAGCTCTTAGGGCTTGTGCACACGCTGCGGATTCCATTGCGGAATTTTCCGCAGCAGATTTGATAAATCCGCAGTGCAAAACCGCTGCGGTTTTTACTGCGGATTTATCGCGGTTTCTATTGCGGTTTCCGCTGCGGTTTTACACCTGCAGTTTTCTATTGGAGCAGCTGTAAAACCGCTGCGGATTCCGCACAAAGAATTGACATGCTGCAGAAAATAAACCGCTGAGTTTCCGTGCGTTTTTTTCCGCAGCACGTGCACTGCGGATTTCATTTCCCATAGCTTTACATGGTACTGTAAATGCATGGGAAACCGCTGTGGATCCGCAGCGTGTGCACATACCCTTATTGTCAGTGGGCTTGTCTCTCACTCTGCTATGAAGGTGAGCTCGTATAGTCATAGTCTATGGCCGGGGTCACACTTGCAACTGCAATGCGAGAAACTCGCATGAGTCTCTCCCCTCAATACCCGGCACTGCCTCCGGCGGTTCAAACTGGAGCATTTAGCTGCATAGAAATACATGCAGCCACACAATCCAGACCCGAGTGCCGGCGGCAGTGCCGGGTACTGAGGCGTGCGAGTTTCTCGCATTGCAGTTGCAAGTTTGACGCCGGCCTGTCTCTCAGTCTTCCTCCACTCCCCCATATCGATTTTCCAAACAATTAGAAGCTTTACAGTATTGAGGTTCCCATAAATTTATTTGCCATAAATCTAACTTTTGGGAAAGGTGAGCGAATTTAAATTTAAAAACATCTGTTCATCTCTAGACAGCACCACAGATAACAGACCTCATAAATGATGCACATACATCAAGTAGCAGACACAGCAAAATATCAATTGTTCATAGGAGACTGTGAGACGCAGGGTTTTATGGTTGCATTGATGCAGATAAACCACTAATGAAGAAAAAATTTGTTTGAGCCATGCAACCCCTGACTGGACATTAGATCAGTGGAAATCTATACTGTACTGTGGTCTGATGAGGAAAAATTTGAGATTTTTTTGTGCCAACTCACTGCCATGTTTTGTGAGTTGCAACTTGCAGGAAAGGTGTGTGGATGGTTTCTACATGTGTGGTCCCCACCATGAAGCATGTAAATGTGTGACGGTGTGGAGGGGCTTTCCTGGTGACACTGTTGGTGACTTATTCCAAATTCATGTCACACCCCTCCTCGCTACCACAGCATCCTGCAGTGTCAATCACCTCTCGGCTAGGTGACCAAGAAGGAGAAGGATGGAGTGCTGCATCAGATGACATGGCATCCACAATTACCTAACCTCAAACCAACTTAAAAGGTTGGGGATGAGCTAGACTGCAGACTGAAGGCAAAGCAGCCAACATGTGCTCAGATCATCTGGAAATTCCTTCAAGACTGTTGGAAATCCATTTCAGGTTTTGTTTCACACTTGTTTCTTTACACCTTGACTCTGTGTTTCTTCATGGTTTTGCTGCCATCAGCCTAAATATGTAATGTGCACATTTGTATAAGAATCTATCTGTCCATTTGTTTGTCTCTCTAATTGTCTATGTGTCATCTACCTATCTATCTATCTATCTATCTATCTATCTATCTATCTATCTTCCTATTTTTCCAATCGACACTGCAGCATTTTCTAGTTGCACCAAAGCTGTCCAAGAAAACTGCCATTTTAGATGACTATTCTGCTATCACATGCAGCTCATACAGGTTAACATGCTTTTTCTATGAACTTGGGAACCTGTCACATTGAGTACGCAGTGTAACCTGCAGGCAACGTAATTTAGAGCAGTAGAAGCTGAACAGATTAGTACAGAATTTTGTGGAAGAGATTCGGTGTGATGCTGAATCACACAACTGTAGCAATCTGCTCATGTTTCCCTGCTCCATGCCAAGCTGCCTACAGATTAGACCGCGTATTCAATGTGACAAGTTTGTCTTAAGGAAATCATTGGCTTTCATAGTATCCAGGGAAGGCACAGTCACCTACACATGGCTGCATTAAGGGGTTACATAGTCTTGGTGTAAGAGTATGATGGGTCTTACTAACTTTTTTCTGACTCTAGTCGAAACCTGAATATCCCTACTGATCACAGCCAATCTCAAAATTCATCATTTATACAAAAGAGAGAAAGATGCGCCGGAAATGATTAAGACACTATTATCCTTTGATAGCAAACAGAGATCTTGGAAGTGAGTTTGTGAAAAACTCAATACACCTGAGAATGTTGCAGAGCTGCTGGAGTGTCCCCACTTTACAATTACGAAAATCACAGTTTCATGCTTGTACATTGCTTATTAAGTTACGTAATGGAGACACGTCGTCAGAGAAGGTTTAACCAAGGGCCTGCTGCAAATATCTTATCAACACATATGCTTTTGAATATCCAAAGATTAAGGAGCAAGAGAAGAATAAGTTCTTTTTGCACCACCGGTCCGTAATCTTGAGACTGCAGCGCTGAACAGTTACATCTGTACTCAGTGTCTGTGCTGTAATCAGCGCACTCATCCATGATTGACAACTTGACTTTTTTATTTTTCTGGGCAGCTTATCAAAAAACCAGACAACATTTCTTACAGACACATTGGAAAACCAAAATAAATCATTATGATTATAACTGATCTGTGTCTACCGCCCATAACTCTGATATGGCGAGATCAGCAGCATTCACTGTAGACTGTAAAATGCCGATCATTACATTACAAATATTCTGCAGCAATCACTCCAGCTTAAAAAAAATCACGGATGCCTTCATTTTTCTTCATGGGCAGGTAAAAAAAAAATCTCTATTTTTTATGGATTGTCCAGGAATTTCTGGATAGTTAGCAACGCTGCATCTCACTCAGCACATTTACACTCCGATCAGGGAGTCAACCAAAGATCAGTGGACAAGAATAGAGCCCAAGCAGTGAGTACAGCCATGATTGGTTAAAAAAAGGAAATGGTAAAAGATGATCTATGGCCTGAGAAAGGCGTCAGTAGGACACTGAAATGCGTAGGTAAACACATTACTTTAAAAAGTAACAGCCATTTTCATTTTTATTTTATAATGCACATCATTGAAAATAGGTCAATTTGTCAATTTCTCAAAAAACATAGAGCGGATAGTGCAGAATCTTTGGTCAAAGAGTAATGTTTTACTTTTTATGTCTTCCATCAATAGTACACGTGACAGTAATCAACAATGTAATAAGTCTTATCAGAGAAATTTGCTTCTTCCTCCTGTTTCAATCTCAAGTCAAGGATAAAATCTTTGTTGACAAAAGACAGATTTTCCCATTATTGAGCTACAAGATAACAGTTGGTGCTATTAAAATTCTATGGATGTGGGAGCGCGAGCTAGAGGTAAGCACAGATATTCTGCTGTAAACTCCATGGAATCTTATAAGCACCAATTGTCATATCCTATCTTAGTAATAGGGACATCTGTATTCAGTAAAAACAGATTTTACTCGTGAATTGAGAATTTTGAGAACGAAACATCAGACCAGGAGGAGAAAGGAGCAGATTTCTCTGATAAGATATATTACAGAGTTGTTTATTTTCATGTGTACTATCGATTTCTGAAATAAAAATGTACACGACGGTTACACTTTAATCAAAGATTGTGCCATCTCAAGTGTACTTTGTTTCTCCCCTTCTTCCCCAGATGGTTAGTGCTGTGGATATGAGTGGCTCAAAGTAAGGAATTAACATCATTTTCCCTCTACTCCTTGAATTTTCAAAAGCATATGCTCAAAAGGGTATTTACAAGCACTAGAGCAGAATGCCTTAAGTTAAACAGCCAAAAAATGAAAAAGAAACTTAATAACTACAGTACGGAATCAAAATATATAACAAAATTCACAGATCGCTCTGTACGTCCTTCTTCTGACGCCGATTACGGAAATGGCGTTCTATATTCATGGTAACTTCTCTCTGCAAGTTCCGATAATTCATTTTTCCACGTGACCTGACCCAGTTGTGCTGCAGTACACTCCGGGCAGTCAATCTCTTCAGTGGACTTAGCACGAGCAACCTGCTGATCAAATCTTTTGCCTCTGCAACAGAATAGAAAACTCGTCACTCACCACTAGATGGCACTGTATCATCATAAAAGCACAAAACACTGTTCCATACTGTATTTCACAAGGTGTATACAAAGCTGGAAATCTTATATACCATACATTTTCATATTTGCAAACCTACAGAACGTTACACTGCAATTGGTATCATTAATGCACATCAATACTATTACATAAATTTTTTACATTGATTTTTACCATCTGAGATATTATCCCAGTAAGGTGAGAGGAATTCATATTCTCCTCGTTGTATTGTCTCAAATAATTCCTCGTGATTGCGTTCTGGACTTCTGAAAGGTGGAAATCCACAGAGTAGTATATACAAGATCACTCCAGTCGCCCACATATCAACTTCTAAACCATAGCCTGTGGAAACAAAAAAACATATACCATACTTAAAGGGAAGGTGACACCAGTTTTCTTGTAGTTTTTTTGTGAAATTAAGCTTAAAATAGTAATTAAAATGTATTAATGCAATGTTTGCACTGTTTGCAAACATTTCTATATGAAAAATATTATATATTTTTGTACAAATATATATAATTACTAGTGATGAGCGAATATACTTGTTACTCGAGATTTCCTGAGCACGTTCGGGTGTCCTCCGAGTATTTTTTAGTGCTCGGAGATTTAGTTTTCAGCAAGGCAGCTGAATGATTTACATCTCTAAGCCAGCTTCATTACAAGTGGGGATTCCCTAGCAACCAGGCAACCCCCACATGTACTTATGCTAGCTAACAGATGTAAATCATTTAGCTGCGGCAATGAAAACTAAATCTCCGAGCACTAAAAAATACTCGGAGGACACCCGAGCATGCTCAGGAAATCTTGAGTAATGAGTATATTCGCTCATCACTAATAATTACCACTAGGGGGAGAAATTTCTGTTTTAGACCTCAAGGAGCTATAGTAAGACTTACCAGCTTTACTGTTATCTGGAATATTGGGGCAGTAATTGCTGACATCACCATTTCCCTCCCCTTTTGGGTGTTCTTGTACTCCTGGGGCAGAATAAAGAGTAGCATCACAGGGCAGTGCCATTTTGTGGGTAACTGCCCTGATATTTGCTATCACCAGTAGTTGCTGTCTCTCTCTCTCCCATCAGTCTTCATATGTCTCTCTCACCCAGACTACAGGTATCTCACCCCCCTCCACAAGTTCACTGCAAACCCACAGCTCCTTATCTTTACTGAGGGATAAATCACAGCTCTTGCTGACAGCTCCTGCTGGGATAATACCTATGGATAGTACACTGTTCCTCCTTGATGTCTTTGCAGTCTGATACTCTGCCTGAGCTTTTCTACCGCATTTTACTCCTGTCAATCTATGAACTGTTCTACTGGAAGCAGTACTGCTTACGTTAGCAGATCCTAATGACAGGAGACGAGAATCGAACACAGTCGACAGCCAAGCCAAGGGCTCCATGAAAATGGCAGCAGAACACTAGGGTCGGAGTCTGTCTGTTATCTCCTATGACCATGGGCTGCCGTATGATGACACTGAAAGTGTCGTGCTGCTACTGTGAAAGCAAGATGTCAGTCCCCACTGCCTTATTTAAACTCCTATAACACACTAAATGTTTCAAAAGCAATCAAAACTTGGTCATAACATCATGTTATGCTACATTACATTGATTTATTAATGATCTACAAATGTGGTATCTTCCCTTTAAAGGGAATCTGTCAGTAAGACCCCAAAGTACAGCCCCACCCTATTCATCAATATACAGCATGCCGCTCTTTGAAAGCTAAATCCGACAACACCTTTACATCTCCTACATGTTGCTTCATTCCTAAGAAATCAGTATTTAAAGCCATATTCAAATTAGGTGTTAAGTGCTCTGAGCATGACAGAGCACTTTCTAAGGCCTTGCCTCCCAAGGTTGTTTCTCTTGTTTAATAAGGACACACAACATTTTACCAAGTTCTTTCATCTCTACGAACAATGGCTGGCCTGCCATGCTCTACCCCCTTCAGTAGCAATTCAGGCTTGTCAGTAATGATATAGAATAGACCCTGCTATAGGCTGAGTATACCCTTTTCAGAGAGGATCTCCGGGGCTACGTATGTTGGAGTTCCACATACAGTGAATATAGGCTCTGACACAAACACAGCAAGTCCAAAATCTGCTAACTTTAGAGTAGAAGATCCATCGGGATTATTCTGTACCTAAAAAAAAAAGAAAACACAATCTGAAAATATCAATAAAGTAAAACATGAATGTGACATGTGAATGGTGACATTGTGTGAATCCAAATAACCTTCCTCACAGAACTGTCAAAGGAGTTTTCCACTTTCCATCTTCTTTCAGTTTTGGCTCACCAGCATTGCTTGGGTCTCGGTGCTTTGGCTGCAGTGGTGACATCGGGCCAACAATGCCATCACTGCTAAAGACAATTACTGAGTAGTGATTGGCTACAGCAGAAATGTGCGCTGTCAACATGGATTTATCACTGGACCCCACAAATCGAGACACGAGCAGCAGCAGGCATATTTTTGAGCATTTGTGGTCCATGTTCCTGAAAGTGGAAAACCTTTTTAAGTGTTAATAACCCATTAATGATCACGGGGATGCTGTTCTCTTATATCTTAGGTCAGTAAAATGACTTATTGGCAGTCATTAAGGGGTTAAAATGTTACATGTTACTCATCAAAAACACAATATGACAGATTTTACATTACAGTACATTTGTGCAAAAATTTTGAGACATTTGGAAAAGTCACAAATGCTCAATTAGGCTGGAACATGTGCATAAGGAAAACCATATCCACTGTGTCAACCAATGAAAAATAGAGATGAAACTCTGTTAATGTAACAAAAGACGCAAATTAAATAATCAATAAGACACAAACATAAAAGTTACCATTAGGACCATTTTAAAACAAAAAGGCACAAAGACGATGATACATTGATGAATCAAGGCCTCAGTGGATATAAGTCTTGATAGTTAGAGATCTTATCTCACATCATCTTGATTAAACAGCATCAGCAATGAAATTCAGATTGAGACTTTAGGAAATGAACTTCAAACATCCTGGGAGCCTTGGGCTTTTAGTCATAGAGGAGTCGCCGGCACTGCTTCTGTCACTGCTCAGTGCATAGTGAGTAGCAGCTGTAACCACGCCCCAGCACTGACTGACAGCCGGCTCACCAATGCATCAGTACAGAGTCAGTTGTCAGTCAGTACCTGGGCATGGGTACAGTCGTCACTCACTATGTACTTGAGCGGTAACTGAAGCCATGCTGGCCACTCTTCTATGACTGAAAGCTGGAGGTTGTCGGGAGGAATAAAGTTAATTTTCTTCCAATAGCTAGGCTATCAGTGTGGTGGTCACATGGCTTCAGAATTCTATTAACCTGCAGATTAACCCAATATCTGCATGTTAATAGTGTTTTTTTCATGGCAGGTTCCCTTTAATTGTCAACTGAAAAAGTCTTCTCTTATAAGACAAGATATATCCCAGTTTTTCATTTATATGTCCACCCGCAGGGAAAATTTTCTCTGTGTCACTCAAAGTAAAGTGTAAATTATAAGAAATAAAGAATATGAACAAAATTCAAAACTAGTGCCATTATATTATACAGAAAGTCCTACACTGAGTACTTGATCAAAACTCAAATTTAGAATTTTTCACATTTTAATATATTTTCTTGGTTATTGCAAAAACAGTTGAAATGGACTTAAATGGATGGTCTGAAATACAACTTAATTTTCAGCTTAAATCCCTATCTATTTAGTCCTGCAAAATGACCTCCAGCAGGCCACGAATGTGCATGTGTCTGCACAAATGGTTAGAAGCCAACTCCATGAGGATGGTCTGAGTGCCCGACGCCCACAGATGGGGATTGTGCTCACAACCCAACACCATGCAGGACGATTGGCATTTGCCACAGAACATCAGGATTGGCAAATTCGCCACTGGCGCACTGTGCTCTTCACAGATGAAAGCAGGTTCCCACTGAGCACATGTGAAAGACGTGACAGAGTCTGGAGATGCCGTAGAGAGCGATCTGCTGCCTGCAACTTTGCATCTTTCAGCATGACCGGTTTGACAGCGGGTCAGTAATGGTGTGGGGTGGCATTTCTTTGGAGGACCACACAGCCCTCCGTGTGCTTGCCAGAGGTAGCCTGAGTGCCCTTAGGTACAGAGATAAGATCCTCAGACCCCTTGTGAGACGATATGCTGCTGCGGTTGGCCCTGGGTTCCTCCTAATGCAGGACAATGCCAGACCTCATGTGGCTGGAGTGTGTCAGCAGTTCATGCAAGATGAAGGCATTGAAGCTATGGACTGGCCCGCCCGTTCTCCAGACCTTAATCCGATTGAACACATCTGGGACATCATGACTCGCACCATCCACCAACGTCACGTTGCACCACAGACTGTCCAAGAGTTGGCAGATGCTTTAGTCCAGGTCTGGGAGGAGATTCCTCATTAGACCATCCGCTACCTCATCAGGAGCATGCCCAGGCATTGTAGGGATGTCATACAGGCACATGGAGGCAACACACACACAACTGAACATAATTTCCTTGTCTTGAGGCATTTCCACTGAAGATGGACCAGCCTGTAAATTGATTTTCCACTTTGATTTTGAGTATCATTCCAAATCCAGACCTCCATGGGATATTCATTTTGATTTACATTGATCAATTTTATGTTATATTGTTCTCAACACATTCCACTATGGAATGAATAAAGATTTGCAACTGAAATATTTCATTCAGTGACATCTAGGATGTGGTATTTTAGTGTTCCCTTTATTTTTTGAGCTATGTATTTACCTTAACCCCTTAATCCCATATGACATACTATCCCGTCAAGGAGACCTGGGACTTAATTCCCAGTGACGGGATAGTATGTCACGCTCACGGGGGGGGAGCGCTGCCGATCGCGGCCGGGTGTCAGCTGACTATCGCAGCTGACATCCGGCACTATGTGCCAGGAGCGGTCACGGACCGCCCCCGGCACATTAACCCCCGGCACACTGCGATCAAACATGATCGCAGTGTTCCGGCGGTGCAGGGAAGCATGAGACGATCGGTACAAGGCGATGTGCTCACCTTGTACCGAGTGTCTCCTCCCTGCAGGCCCCGGATCCAAAATGATCGTGGGGCTACTTCAGGGTCCTGCAGGGAGGTGGCTTACCAAGTGCCTGCTCAGAGCAGGCGCTGGTAAGTCTGCAGCAGGGCACGTCAGATTGCTGATCTGACACAGTGCTCTGCAAAGTGTCAGATCAGCGATCTGTCACTATACATGATGTCCCCCCCCCTGAGACAATGTAAAAAAGTTTTAAAAAAAATATTTAGATATGTAAAAAAAAAATCCTGAATAAAGAAAAAAAAAATATTGTTCCCATAAATACATTTCTTTATCTAAATAAAAAAAACAATAAAAATACACATATTTAGTATCGCGGCGTCCGTAACGACCCGACCTATAAAACTGTCCCACTAGTTATCCCCTTCAGTGAACACCGTAAAAAAAAAAACGAGGCAAAAAACAACGCTTTATTATCATACCGCCAAACAAAAAGTGGAATAACACGCAATCAAAAAGACAGATATAAATAACCATGGTACCGCTGAAAATGTCATCTTGTCCCACAAAAAATGAGCCACCATACAGCATCATCAGCAAACAAATAAAAAAGTTATAGTCCTCAGAATAAAGTGATGCAAAAATAATTATTTTTTCTATAAAATAGTTTTTTATCATATAAAAGCGCCAAAACATAAAAAATGATATAAATGAGGTATCGCTGTAATTGTACTGACCCAAAGAATAAAACTTCTTTATCCATTTTACCAAACAAGGAACGGTATAAACGCCCCCCCCCCCCCCCCAAAATAAATTCATGAGTGGCTGGTTTTTGGTCATTCTGCCTCACAAAAATCGGAATAAAAAGCGATCAAAAAATGTCACATGTCCAAAAATGGTACCAATAGAAACGTCAACTCGTCCCGCAAAAAACAAGACCTCATATGACTCTGTGGACCAAAATATGGAAAAATTATACGTCTCAAAATGTGGTAATACAAAAAATATTTTTTTGCAATAAAAAAAGTATTTTAGTGTGTGACAGCTGCCAATCATAAAAATCCGCTATAAAAGTAAAACAAACCCCCCTTCATCACCCCCTTAGTTAGGGAAACATAAAAAAAATAAAAAATGTATTTATTTCCATTTTCCCATTAGGGCTAGGGTTAGGGCTAGGGTTAGGGCTAGGGTTAGGGTTAAGGCTAGGGTTAGGGTTAGGGTTGGGGCTAGAATTAGGGCTAGGGTTAGAACTAGGGTTAGGGCTAGGGTTAGGGCTAGGGTTGGGGCTAGGGTTGGAGCTAGGGTTAGGGCTACAGTTAGGGTTAGGGCTACAGTTAGGGTTCGGGCTAAAGTTAGGGTTAGGGCTGGGGCTAAAGTTAAGGTTAGGGCTACAGTTAGGGTTGGGGCTAAAAATAGGGTTAGGGTTGGGGCTAAAGTTAGAGTTAGGGTTGGGGCTAAAGTTAGGGTTAGGGTTGGGGCTAAAGTTAGGGTTGGGGCTAAAGTTATTGTTAGGGTTTCGATTACATTTACGATGGGATTAGGGTTAGGGGTGTGGTTAGGTTATGGTTGGGATTAGGGTTAGGGGTGTGTATGGGATAGGGTTTCAGTTAGAATTGGGGGTTTCCACTGGGCTCTCGAAACGCGACATGGCGTCCAATCTCAATTCCAGCCAATTCTGCGTTCCCTTCCGAGCTCTGCCATGCGCCAAAACAGGGGTTTACCCCAACATATGGGGTATCAGCATACTCAGGACAAATTGGACAACAACAATTGGGGTCCAATTTTTCTTGTTACCCTTGGAAAAATAAAAACTCTGGAGGCTAAAAAAACATTTTTGTTGGAAAAAAATTGATTTTTATTTTCAGGACTCTGCGTTATAAACTGTAGTGAAACACTTGGGGGTTCAAAGTTCTCACAACACATCTAGATAAGTTCCTTGGGGGGTCTAGTTTCCAAAATGGTGTAACTTGTGGGGGGTTTCTACTGTTTAGGTGCATCAGGGGTTCTGCAAATGCAACGTGACGCCTGCAGACCAATCCATCTCAGTCTGTGTTCCAAATGGCGCTCCTTCCCTTCCAAGCTCTGCCATGCGCCCAAACAATGGTTCCCCCCACATATGGGGTATCAGCGTACTCAGGACAAATTGGACAACAACTTTTGGGGTCCATTTTCTCCTGTTACCCTTGGAAAAATACAAAACAGGGGGCTAAAAAATAATTTTTGTGGAAAAAAAATGATTTTTTATTTTCACGGCTCTGCGTTATAAACTGTAGTGAAACACTTGGGGGTTCAAAGTTCTCACAACACATCTAGATAAGTTCCTTGGAAGGTCTAGTTTCCAAAATGGTTTCACTTGTGGGGGGTTTCTACTGTTTAGGTGCATCAGGGGCTCTGCAAATGCAACGTGACGCCTGCAGACCAATCCATCTAAGTCTGCATTCCAAATGGCGCTCCTTCCCTTTCGAGCTCTGCCATGCACCCAAACGGTGGTTCCCCCCACATATGGGGTATCTGCGTACTCAGGACAAATTGGATAACAATGTTTAGGGTTGAATTTCTCCTTTTACCCTTGGGAAAATACAAAACTGCGGGCTAAAAAATAATTTTTGTGAAAAATTTTTTTTTCATTTTCACGGCTCTGCATTACAAACTGTAGTGAAACACTTGGGGGTTCAAAGCTCTCACAACACATATAGATAAGTTCCTTAGGGGGTCTACTTTCCAAAATGGTGTCACTTGTGGGGGTTTCAATGTTTAGGCACATCAGGGGCTCTCCAAATGTGACATGGTGTCCCATCTCAATTCCAGTCAATTTTGCATTGAAAAGTCAAATGGCGCTCCTTCCCTTCCGAGCTCTGCCATGCGCCCAAACAGTGGTTTACCCCCACATATGGGGTATCGGCGTACTCAGGACAAATGGCACAATTTTTGGGGTTCAATTTCTTCTCTTACCCTTGGGAAAATAAAAAATGGGGGGCGAAAAGATCATACTTTTGGAAAAATATGATTTTTTATTTTTTTTATGGCTCTGCATTATAAACTTCTGTGAAGCACTTGGTGGGTCAAAGTGCTCACCACACATCTAGGTAAGTTCCTTAGAGGGTCTACTTTCCAAAATGGTGTCACTTGTGGGGGGTTTCAATGTTTAGGCACATCAGGGGCTCTCCAAACGCAACATGGCGTCCCATCTCAATTCCAGTCAATTTTGCATTGAAAAGTCAAATGGCGCTCCTTCCCTTCCGAGCTCTGCCATGCCCCCAAACAGTGGTTTACCCCCCCATATGGGGAATTGGCATACTCAGAACAAATGGCACAACAACTTTTGGGGTCCAATTTTTTTCTTATCCGTTAGAAAATAAAAAATTGGGGGCTAAAAGATCGTATTTTGAAAAAATATGATTTTTTACTTTGACGGCTCTGCATTATAAACTTCTGTGAAGCACTTGGTGGGTCAAAGTGCTCACCACACATCTAGATAAGTTCCTTGGGGGGTCTACTTTCAAAAATGGTGTCACTTGTGGGGGGTTTCAATGTTTAGGCACATCAGGGGCTCTCCAAACGCAACATGGCATCCCATCTCAATTCCAGTCAATTTTGCATTGAAAAGTCAAACGGCGCTCCTTCCCTTCTGAGCTCTGCCATGCGCCCAAACAGTGGTTTACCCCCACATATGAGGTATCGGCGTACTCAGAACAAATGGCTCAACAACTTTTCGGGTCCAGATTCTTCTCTTACCCTTGGGAAAATAAAAAATTGGGGGCTAAGAGATCATATTTGTGAAAAAATATGATTTTTTATTTTTACGGCTCTGCATTATAAACTTCTGTGAAGCACTTGGTGGGTCAAAGTGCTCACCACACATCTAGTTAAGTTCCTTAGGGGGTCTACTTTCCAAAATGGTGTCACTTGTGGGGGTTTCAATGTTTAGGCACATCAGGGGCTCTCCAAACGCAACATGGCGTCCCATCTCAATTCCAGTCAATTTTGCATTGAAAAGTCAAACGGCGCTCCTTCTCTTCCAAGCTCTGCCATGCACCCAAACAGTGGTTTACCCCCACATATGGGGTATCAGCGTACTCAGAACAAATTGTTCAACAACTTTTGGGGTCCACTTTCTCCTGTTACCCTTTGGTAAAATTAAACAAATTGGAGCTGAAGTAAATTTTTTGTGAAAAACAGTTAAATGTTCTTTTTTTTTTTTTTTAAACATTCCAAAAATTCCTGCAAAACACCTGAAGAGTTAATAAACTTCTTGAATGTGGTTTGGGGCACCTTGAGGGGTGCAGTTTTTAGAATGGTGTCACACTTGGTTATTTTCTATCATATAGACCCCTCAAAATGACTTCAAATGTGATGTGGTCCCTAAAAAATATTGGTGTTGTAAAAATGAGAAATTGCTAGTTAACGTTTAACCCTTATAACTCCCTAACAAAAAAAAATTTTGGTTCCAAAATTGTGCTGATGTAAAGTAGACATGTGGGAAATGTTACTTATTAATTATTTTGTGTGACATATCTCTGTGATTTAAGGGCATAAAAATTCAAACTTGGAAATTTTCAAAATTTTCAAAATTTTCGCCAAATTTCCGTTTTTTTCACAAATAAATGCAAGTTATATCGAAGAAATTTTACCACTATCATGAAGTACAATATGTCTCGAGAAAACAATGTCAGAATCGCCAAGATCCGTTGAAGAGTTCCAGAGTTATAACCTCATAAAGGGACAGTGGTCAGAATTGTAAAAATTGGCCCAGTCATTAACGTGCAAACCACCCTTGGGGCTTAAGGGTTAAATACCTGCCTGATGCATGTTTCGCTGTGGCTTCTTCCAAGGGCCAATTAAGAAGCCACAGTGAATCGCAAGACCAGAAGAGGACTGGAGCTGCACTATAAACCAGTTTAGATGGTGATTGGTAGGTTTTTTAATACACTTGCACTACATCAAATAAATAATTACGAGGGTTTAGGAGGAAAAACATCACTGAGATTTCTCCTTAAACACACTACAGACATGACCAAAAGTCTACTCTTTTTAAGGACTTATGCTGTGCATGATTAACAGCCCTAAGCTCGGCCTGTAGCTTATTCAATGCGCCATATTTAAAGTATGCTTTCAGTTTTGATACAATAACACTAGTCACTTACCAGCAGATTTTCAGGCTTCAAGTCCCGATGAACAATATTTTTACTGTGCATATACACAAGAGCCTCGCATAAGTCAGTCAACATAAGGGCGGCATCATGTTCAGTGAATTTTATACTTTCAGTTATTGCATCAAATAAGTCCCCTCCTTTTATGTACTCCATTATCAAGTAAATCTCATGATCAGTCTCAAAGTCATGCAGAAGTTTGACAATATTTGGGTGAGAGAGCAATTTTATTATTCTAACTTCGTTTTCAATAATATCTTCCTTTCCTACAAGCTTAGCTTTATCGATAATCTTCATGGCAAATTCTTGATTGGTTTTCCGAAGTCTGCACTCCTTGACCACTGCAAAGTTTCCATCTCCAATACTCCTGCCAATCTCATAATACTTATCTATATCCATCCGATCTTTGATAAAATATTGGCTAATTTGGAAGACTCCCACTTCCTTGCATATATCTGAATGTTTATCTAAGTTCTTTTGTGCAGTAGAGTCAATGTTAGCCATATTTTCCTTCTTACTGTTAGATTCATTGTCGGTAACTATTTTGTCTGTCTTTATGAGAACATTCTCCTTTGTATCTTCCAGGAAATCTTCTATTAGCCGTCTACTAGATTTTGTTGGTAAGCAGTCAGGATGTTCATCATTGCATTTTTTTCTCTCTAAGTGACATTTGTTCTTTTTTTCCATGCCACTGTTCTGTCTTTGAGATCTATGAGAGGGGCAGATTGAATTCTGTTTCAAATCAACGTTGTCTACTCGTTTCTCTACTTTACTATAATCTGTGTCCAAGCCTCTACTTCTGCTTAGGCAATCAACACACTTGGATTTTACTTTCTCTGGTATATACTTAACTATTGGTTGTTTCCTACATTTCTCTATCGGAGACAAATCTTCTATTATATTATTTTCAAAATCACTGTTCAATCTTTTTTGAAACTTATATGTTTTACAGTCCTCACAGTGCATGCTGTAATCCAAGCTTATGCTTAACAGTTTATTTGGTTTACTATGGCATATTTCAAGCTTTTTCATTGCTCTAGGTAAGTGTTCATGGTTACCTTTATATTTGTCATGTTTTTTTGACCTCCTGGATTCTTCAGTCCTGTACTTGCCATGGGTTTTGCCCTCAATTTTGTTAGATTGGCAGATATTCTCTAATTTATGGATTGTATCTGTGTCTTCATATCCACTATCAATATTTATTCCATTTTCATTGATCTTGCATCTCAGTTTTTCATAATGATCCCTGCTTTGCTTAAATGATTTATCAGGATAAAGTTCATTAAAAACAATTTCTATATTCTTCAGTGTGAGCTGCTCCCTACCAAGTGCAATAAAAACATCATCCCCACGAAAGAAGTCAGACACACTGCGAATTTCCTTGCCTTTGAGGTTATAAAGTTTCCTCACACGGTCATTTTTCCATCTTGGGAGTCCAAGGCCTTCTGATATATCAGCAATCAGTTGTTCAAAGGTTTGGACAGATCTGCGGTTGAGTAGTAATGTAATTTTTTTCAGAGGATGACTTCCAGGTTTAACCACAGTTACGATTCTTGGTTTTACTGGGCTGTTTTCAGAATGTATTGTATGAAAACCATTCTGAGAATGAAAATAGGGTGAAGTATAACTATTGCCTTGAAATGGTTTTCCAAATGATCTAGGGCCTATTGGTGGACAAGTCACCTGGTGTCTCCTGTCTGTGGACCTTACATGTAGGTTGCTATACAGATGGCTGTAAAGTGTTTTCTGCCCTGAAAAATAAATATTATCATTAATAAAACATAAATATAGAAAGATTACAAGAAATATCTGAAGCTTATTGTGCAGAAACGTATTGTTGGGTTTTACCCAAAATCCATTAAATAGGAATTTTCACAAATTATTGAAAAAAATAATTAAAATCTACTTTTTGCCATCAAATTAGTGCAAAATACTGAGTACATTAATATTTTAGCATTTATTAAAGTAATGCATTTCCTATCACAAGATAATTGATACATAGGTAAAATCTATCCCCAGGATCTCCATGATATCTAATATACAGTGGGTACGGAAAGTATTCAGACCCCTTTAAATTTTGCACTCTTTGTTTCATTGCAGCCATTTGGTAAATTCAAAAAAGTTAATTTTTTCTCATTAATGTACACTCTGCACCCCATCATGACTGAAAAAAAAAACAGAAATGTAGAAATTTTTGCAAGTGTATTAAAAAAGAAAAACTGAAATATCAGATGGTCATAAGTATTCAGACCCTTTGCTTAGTATTGAGTAGAAGCACCCTTTTGAGCTATTACTGGTATGAGTCTTCTTGGGAATGATGTAACATGTTTTTGATTTGGGGATCCTCTGCCATTTTTCCTTGCAGATCCTCTTCAGTTCCATCAGGTTGGATGATGAACGTTGCTGGACAGCCATTTTCAGGTCTCTCCAGAGATGCTCAATTGGGTTTAGGTCAGTGCTCTGGCTGGGCCAGTCAAGAATGGTCACAGAGTTGTTCTGAAGCCACACCTTTGTTATTTTAGCTGTGTGCTCAGGGTCATTGTCTTGTTGGAAGGTGAACCTTCAGCCAAGTCTGCGGTCCAGAGCACTCTGGAAGAGGTTTTCATAAAGGATATCTCTGTACTTTCCCGCATTCATGTTTCCTTCAATGACAACCAGTCATCCTGTCCCTGCAGCTGAAAAACACCCCCATAGCATGATGCTGCCAGCACCATGTTTCACTGTTGGGATTGTATTGGGCAGGTGATGAGCACTGCCTGGTTTTCTCAACACATACAGCTTAGAATTATCACTAAAAAGGTCTATCTTCACCTCATCAGATCACAGAATCTTATTTCTCAGTCTGGTCTGCCCCGTGCATCATATAAGTGTGTGTTATACAAGTGTGAAGCTCAGAGTTAGTCCTGAATGATGCCTACAGACTGCACCCTGCCATCTGACATCATCGCACTCTAATCAGCATGTCCATTTATCTATTCTCCCTACAGGTACATCACCCAGCTTTTCCACACTGAACTTTCCTACCTCAGCCTGTTGCAAAACTTGGTACGTCACCCAGCTTTTCCACACTGAACTTTCCTACCTCTGCCTGTTGAAAAACTTGGTATGCTTTTCAACTGACTCCTGCATTACTCACAATGTTATTTACAACTTTGTTTACTCTGCCTTGATCACATATGGCTCATTCCTAATTATCTTAACAAGATGAGCACAGACCACTCCACACTGCTTCACACCTGAATGCACTTTGTGGCACATATATTGCATAGCACAAGTCTGCCAAGACATCAGTCTGAACTGTGCATCTTATAAGTGTGTATCATGCAAGTGTGAAGCTCAGAATTAATCCAGAATTGAACCAGAAGGGAACTGAAGGTAACTGGATACAGTCACTGTAAACAATGTTTCTGCTTATTTTCACTCTCACCCCTATAATCCTTCACTTTGTGCTAACCCCACTAATCCCAACACCAAGTAAGGAACTGTTCATCCCTTCTTCAATCCTCTCTATCCATCTCACCTCCTCCTCAGAACTGTTCCTCAACATACAATACTCTGTCTACAAACACAGCCCCCTCATGCCCTCAACTGCTCCCACCTGCTAACACTTTCTCTGCTTCTCTTCACTGCCGGTGATATTTCTCCAAATCCTGGCCCTCCTCACCACATCCCTACAGTCATTTCTACCTCCCATCCACAATCTATCACAACTTTCCGTAACCTCTCTAACTTTATACCCATTTGCCCAGCCCCGGCTTCCCCAGTCCCACTAACAGGAGCTCTATGGAACTCTCACTCTGGCTGCAACAAATTTTCCTACATCCATGATCTTTTTATTAATCGCTTCCTTCCTCGCCATGACTGAAACCTGGCTCACCCCTTCTTACACAGCCTCTCCTGCTGCACTCTCGTATGGTGGATTCCACCTTTCCCACACACCCCGCCCCAGCAACAAGCATGGTGGAGGAGTTCATTTTCTCCTGTCAGATAACTGCTCCTTCACCCAAATCCCATTGCCACGCTGTTTCCCTCTCTTCCTTTGAGGTGCACACTGTGTGCATCTATTCCCCCTCCAACCTCCAACTGGCTGTCATTTACCACCCCCCAGGGCCAACCACCACCTTCTTCGACCACTTCACCACCTGGCTACTTCATTTACTTTCCGCTGACATCCCCACTATCATCATGGGTGACTTCAACATCCCCATTGATACTTCCCTCTCAGCTGCCACTAAACTTCTATCTCTCACTTCCCCCTTATGCCTCAATCAATGGTCTTCTGCAGACATTCACAAAGATAGCTACACACTGGACCTCATCTTCAACCACCTTTGCTCCCTAGCTAACCTCTCTAACTCACCTCTACCTCTTTCTGACCACAACCTACTTACATTCTCTTCCCTCTCCACTCCTTGACAACAATCCCCACTCCACAAACTCGCAGAAATCTTAAACATGTTGATCTACACACTGTCTGAATCCATCCTTCCTCTTACAGACAAAGTTCCCTACACAATGCGGATGCCGCTGCCGCTCTATATAACACCACAATAGCTGTAGCTCTGGAATCGGTTGCCTCTCTCACACATACCAAAGCTCACAAAATAAACAGACAACCCTGGCACACCAGCCTGACCAAAGATCTGAGACGGGCTACCAGGGTTGCTGAGTGGAGATGAAAAAGATCCCACTCCAACGAGCACTTCATCACTTTCAAACAGTTCCTTACTACTTTCAAGGCCACACTCACTGCAGCAAAACAAACCTACTTCTCATCTCTCATATCCTCCCTGTCTCACAACGCCATTATAGAAGATTGACTTTCCACTCTACTCCCACTTCATCCCAAACCTCACCACAGTCTTCATCCCAACCCAAACCCATCTCTTGTACCTATCACTAACA
The DNA here is from genome assembly GCF_051348905.1 of Ranitomeya variabilis. NCBI lineage: Eukaryota > Metazoa > Chordata > Amphibia > Anura > Dendrobatidae > Ranitomeya > Ranitomeya variabilis. The sequence goes on from NC_135237.1 coordinate 189,406,746, forward strand.
ACTGGTGTTTTCCCCTCAAGCTTTAAAGATGCCTCAATCACACCTATCCTCAAAAAGCTCTCTTTTGACCCATACTCTACATCTAGGTATTGCCCCATATCACTTCTCCCCTATGCCTCAAAACTACTGGCTCAACGCGTCCAATCTTGAACTGTCCTCCCACCTCTCTTTTTGCTCCCTCTTCAACAGCTTACAATCTGGCTTCCGGCTGCATCACTCCACTGAAACTGCCCTAACTAAAGTCATCAATGACCTATTAACCGCCAAAGCCAAGTGACACTGCTCTGTCCTCCTCCTCCTAGTCCTGTCCTCTGCCTTTGAGACAGTGGATCCATTCCTATTATTACAGACCCTCTCATCTCTTGGCATCACTGACTTGGCCCTATTTTGGATCTCGTCATACCTAACAGACTGGACATTCAGCATCTCCCACTCACATACCACCTCCTCACCTCGCCCCCTATCTGTCGTAGTCCTGCAAGGTTCAGTCCTAGGGCCTCTGCTCTTCTCCATCTATACAGCCTCTAACAGCTCATAGAATCTCACGGCTTTCAGTATCACCTCTATGCTGATGACACACAGATCTACATCTCTGGACCAGATATCACCTCCCTTCTAACCAAAATCCCACAATGTCTGTCTGCTGTTTCATCCTTCTTCTCCGCTAGATTTCTATAACTTAATATGGACAAAACAGAATTCATCATCTTTCCCCCATCTCACTCTACTCCCCCAACAGACCTATCCATTAAAGTAAATGGCTGCTCAGTCTCCCCAGTCCCACAAGCTCACTGCCTCTGGGTAATCCTTGACACTGATCTCTCCTTCAAACCACATACCCAAGCTCTTTCCACTTTCTGCCGACTTCAACTCAAAAATATTTCCCAGATCCATACATTCCTAAACCAAGAATCTGAAAAAACCTTAGTGCATGCTCTCATCATCTCCCGCCTTGAGTACTGCAACCTCCTGCTCTCAGGTCTCCCCTCTAACACTCTTGCACCCCTCCAATCTATTCTAAACTCTGCTGTCTGACTAATCCACCTGTCCCCCCGCTATTCCCTGGCCTCTCCCCTGTCAATCCCTGCACTGACTCCCCATTACCAAAAGACTCCAGCTCAAAAACCTAACCATGACATGTCCTCCCTCCTTCTGTACCTGTTAGTGCCTTGTTTTTTGCTCATGTTTATTGTATTTGTCTATATTTGCACCTTCTCACATGTAAAGCGCCATGGAATAAATGGCGCTATAAATATGTATAATAATAATAATAATAATGACATACAAAGCCATCCTCAACCTGTGTCCACGATACATCTGTGACCTCGTCTCCCGGTACTTACCTGCACGCAACCTCCAATCCTCATAAAATCTCCTTCTATGCTCCCCTCTTATCTCCTCTTCCCACAATCACATACAAGATTTTTCACATGCATGCATCACCCCTACTCTGAAACTCTCTACCCAACAAATCAGACTCTCGCCTACCATGGAAACCTTCAAAAGGAACCTGAAGACTGACTTCTTCCAACAAGCCTACAACCTGCAGTAACCACCAATGGACCAAATCTACCCTCACCTACTGTATCCTCACTAGTGTTGAGCGATACCGTCCGATACTTGAAAGTATCGGTATCGGAAAGTATCGGCCAATATCGGCAAAGTATCGGATCCAATCCGATACCGATACCCGATACCAATACAAGTCAATGGGACTCAAGTATCGGACGGTATTCCTGATGGTTCCCAGGGTCTGAAGGAGAGGAAACTCTCCTTCAGGCCCTGGGATCCATATTAATGTGTAAAAGAAAGAATTAAAATAAAAAATATCGCTATACTCACCTCTCCGACGCAGCCTGGACCTCAGCGAGGGAACCGGCAGCGTTGTTTGTTTAAAATTCGCGCTTTTACTTGGTTACGTGAAGTCCCGGCTTGTGATTGGTCAGGGCGGCCATGTTGCCGGGACGCGGACCAATCACAGCAAGCCGTGACGAAATTACGTCACGGCTTGCTGTGATTGGTCCGCGTCCCGGCAACATGGCCGCCATTAACCAATCACAAGCCGTGACGTCACGGGAGGCTGGACACTCGCGCTTTTTAAAAAGCGCGCGTGTCCAGCCTCCAGTGACGTCCCGGCTTATGATTGGTCACGGCGCCATGTTGCCGGGACGCGGACCAATCACAGCAAGCCGTGACGAAATTACGTCACGGCTTGCTGTGATTGGTCCGCGTCCCGGCAACATGGCCGCCATTAACCAATCACAAGCCGTGACGTCACGGGAGGCTGGACACGCGCGCTTTTTAAAATGGGCGCGTGTCCAGCCTCCCGTGACGTCCCGGCTTGTGTTTGGTTGCGCCGCGGTCAACCAATCACAAGCCGGGAGGCTTGTATAATACATCAGCTGAGAGGTGATACATGGGAATGTGAGACACATCCTGCAAATTCGACCAAACTTATTATGCAACAATTGATGTTTTGACAACATTGGCAGTTTCCCCTTGTTTGGTTTAGTTCATCCTCACTCATTTTGTGCGCCGCGGTCAACCAATCACAAGCCGGGAGGCTGGACACGCGCGCATTTTAAAATTTTAAAATGGGCGCGTGTCCAGCCTCCCGGCTTGTGATTGGTTGATCGCGGCGCAACCAATCACAAGCCGGGACGTCACGGGAGGCTGGACACGCGCCCATTTTAAAATGCGCGCGTGTCCAGCCTCCCGTGACGTCACGGCTTGTGATTGGTTGCGTCTCCCATGTGACTGCGACGCAACCAATCACAAAGCCGGGACGTAATTTTAAAATCCTTAAGGACCTGAAATTACGTCACGGCTTGCTGTGATTGGTTGCGTCGCCCATGTGACTGCGACGCAACCAATCACAACGCCGGAACGTAATTTTAAAATCCTGAAGGACCTGAAATTACGTCACGGCTTGCTGTGATTGGTTGCGTCCCGGTCACATGGGCGGCACGCAACCAATCACAAGCCGGGACTCACGTAAAGGAAAGAAAAGCGCGAATTTTAAACAAAGAACGCTGCCGCTTCCCTCGGTAAGGTGCAGGCTGCGTCGGAGAGGTGAGTATAGCAATATTTTTTATTTTAATTCTCTCTTTTACACATTTTTACATTAATGTTGTTTCGATACCGATACCCGATATCACAAAAATATCGGATCTCGGTATCGGAATTCCGATACAGCAAGTATCGGCCGATACCCGATACTTGCAGTATCGGAATGCTCAACACTAATCCTCACCCATCCCTTGTAGATTGCGAGCCCTTGTAGGGTCCTCTCTCCTCCTGTACCAGTTGTGACTTGTATTGTTTAAGAATACTGTACTTGTTTTTATTATAGTATTACCAACAAGTCCAACCATAAACAGAGTATGGTACTTCCTAAATACATATGAAACAACCACTAGATGGCAGCAGAATCACTGTCATCCAAAAAGAAGCTTACCAAAAAATAGATTTAAAATCAATTTATTGAAAATAACATAACAAAAAATAAATATGTATATAAAAAAAAAAAAAACTACAGCATATCCTCTAAGCAGTACCTCATGGGAAGAAAATGGGAAGCACAGTACAAACAATGTCCACAAGGACTAATGGGTATGTATAAATGAGGAGCACCTACCCACCTATGATCTTATAAGGGCCTGTAAACATCTAGGTGCAAATCACATCCACTTGTGTAATAATAATAGGTCCCAAGTGCATAGGCAGACTAAAAGTCCCCGTACCTGCCTACTCCTCATATGCCTATAATAACAACCAAATACGCATGGCATGAAGAGAGGAAAGGTGTACTAAAAGTGCTCACCAAATCAAGATGTGGATAATGTGCGTCTTCCCACGTCTCCTTCCCAGCGCCCCGACGCGCGTTTCGCCCTGGCTTCTTCCGGGGGCGTGTCAATACCCAGACAGAGTGTTTATTTATGGAATCCCTAAGCCAATCCCGTGACGTGCATCCCCCGCCAAATGCCGTCGGCAAGTTACCTGGCGGTCTCCTGAGATGACCTGGTGGCGCATGCGCAGATCCGACCTGCTCCGGATGTAATAGCTCTTCATGACATCCGCCCGGTGGACCGCACAGTGGAGCACAAGCGGTTACCACCCATGGCGCTGTCAGAAGCGCACGGAGATGGCGATCCGCGCATGCGCACAATCACCCGGAGACAGGGGAACTAGAACACTAAATAGCTAAGTGCCAAAATAAAAACAAAAGTAAAAAGAAGACGGTAGTCCCGAGGATAGTAAGGCACTCCATATATGGATACATCAGCCTAAACCAGACTGAAAGAAGAGACCCCCTTGAAACTTACATATATTTGTAAGTAAATAAAGTGCGTATATGACTAAAGTGCATATTAGGATTTAATAATTTATTTAATAAGTGAGTACTAAGTACTAAGTGATCTTAAATACCCAAATTTATACTACTGTAGACAATGATGTAATAATGTATAACCCCCTAAAAAAAAATACAGTCACATGAAGAATATAATATATATAAAGTGCTTAGTGAATAAATAAATATATTTAAAGTGCATATTATGGTTTAATAATTTATTTAATAAGTGAGTACAAAGTACTTAGTGATCTTAAATACCCAAATTTATACTACTGTAGACAATAATGCAATAATGTATATCCCCCTAGAAATAAATACAATCACATGAAGAATATAATATATATAAAGTGCTTAGTAAATAGATAAATATTTTTATTTAAAGTGCATATAAATATTACACACTACAGCCGAAAGGCCAGGTGTAGTGATCATACCGTCCTGAAAGACGTGATGTGAAGTGTGCAGGAAAAAAGGGGGCTAACCTACCCATCTAATGAACCCTGTAAATATAATATATATATATATTATTATTATTATTATTATTATTATTTATTGTTATAGCGCCATTTATTCCATGGCGCTTTACAAGTGAGGAGGGGTATACATAATAAAAACAAGTACAATAATCTTGAACAATACAAGTCATAACTGGTACAGTAGGAGAGAGGACCCTGCCCGCGAGGGCTCACAATCTACAATCTACAATCTATATATATATAAAACGGTTGATGACTAAACATCCATCCTAATAAGTGGAGAACATATCTCACTCACATAGGTCTACATAAAAAACCTAATTCCCCATGGACTACCTAATATATACACATAAATAACAATAATGAAAAAAATCCCCCAACAAGGCGATGCACAGACATAGGTCCCGAGGACCATATAAATATATACATACATAGACACATTCTATTAATAATATTTTTTATGAACAGCCATGAATAATAAAAACAACAATAATTAGATTCTTGAACTGTCTTCAAACCGAAGCACCACTGTGGAGGCCCATGGAATATCTTCAGTACAGCACGGAAAGGAAAACGGGACCCATAAATATATACTACACTCACCGGCCACTTTATTAGGTACACCTGTCCAACTTCTTGTTAACACTTAATTTCTAATCAGCCAATCACATGGCGGCAACTCAGTGCATTTAGGCATGTAGACATGGTCAGGGCCGGACTTAGCCCAAAAGGCGCCCTGTGCGAGACTGCAAGACGGCGCCCCCCCCCCCCCCAAACTTTGAAAGAAAACAATAACGCTTTAGTATTGACAACACGTTTACTTAGAAAACTTGTGTTTCCCTGCAAAACACTTCAAGAATATCCAAATACACTAATACTGCAATAACGGGAGTTATAAAGTGCTTTAAAGCGGTCCAAAAGTTTAAAAAATGACTCTCGGTCTACAGCCCTATCGAGTCAGGGGCATCCCATTAAGGGTTTCCCCACCATCTGGGTGTCCTCGCAAACCCCCGAACGGCATACCTGCCGCTCACTTACTTCCGGTCCGCATCGCACCCCACCTGCTGCCGTCCGTCTGCAACGCCTCTCCTCGCTGGCAGTCACCCCTGCACTCTGATTGGCTGTCTGCCTGACGCTCACAGCCAATCGGAGCGCAGAGATGACGGCCAGAATGGAGAGGCGTTCCGGATGGGTGGCAGCAGGTCAGGTGCCGTGTGCAATTTGCAATGACGTTGACGGTTCTCCTGGCTCCAATGGAATTGTGTCCATACCACTCCTTATTTCACATTCTTGCTGCGGAACATCTGAAGTCGATTCCTCAGCAGTGCTCGGTACATTGGTGCCACCACCATGTTCAGAAGATTTTACAAACAGTCTTTTTAAAGCCCCTGCTTGCTTTTGAATTGCCTGCTCTGCTAAGGCCTTTCGCTTCCTGTTCTGTGCACCAGACGCTTTCTTAGGGCTCATCTTGCCTGACAAATGCTATTCCTCCCTGGAAAGGTTAGGTGTGGACCAAAGGTCTTATTAGTGCAGTCCACAGGCTACTATCTATCACCATCTATCTACTCATTTAAACCTAGGGTGGCAGAGGTGAGCAGGTGATAAGTAACTAGAAACATGTAAGACTTTGTAAATTCCACAAATGAATCCCCCCATTCCCCCCCCCCCCCCCCCCCGGACAATTGGCAGCTTTGTAAATTCATACCTCCCAACTTTTGAGGAAGGGAAAGAGGGACAAAGTCAGCGGCGCGCATAGCGCGCCGCTGCAAATTTTAGGCCACACCTCTGACCACACCCATTTCACAACTAGCCACGCCCCAACCCCATTTGGCACTTCTGATCACAATGTTTCGTAAACAATAATTATGAACAAAAAAAATATGGCCACACACGACGCTCCATAGTGTACAATGGCCACACACGACGCTCCATATTGTACAATGGCCACACACGACGCTCCATACTGTACAATGGCCACACACGACGCTCCATACTGTACAATGGCCACACACGACGCTCCATAGTGTACAATGGCCACACACGACGCTCCATACTGTACAATGGCCACACGACGCTCCATACTGTATAATGACCACACACGATGCTCCATACTGTATAATGGCCACACACGACGCTCCATGCTATACAATGGCCACACACGACGCTCTATACTGTACAATGGCCACACACGACGCTCCATAGTGTACAATGGCCACACACGACGCTCCATAGTGTACAATGGCCACACACGACGCTCCATGCTGTACAATGGCCACACACGACGCTCCATAGTGTACAATGGCCACACACGACGCTCCATACTGTACAATGGCCACACACGACGCTCCATGCTATACAATGGCCACACACGACGCTCTATACTGTACAATGGCCACACACGACGCTCCATAGTGTACAATGGCCACACACGACGCTCCATAGTGTACAATGGCCACACACGACGCTCCATACTGTACAATGGCCACACACGACGCTCCATGCTATACAATGGCCACACACGACGCTCTATACTGTACAATGGCCACACACGACGCTCCATAGTGTACAATGGCCACACACGACGCTCCATAGTGTACAATGGCCACACACGACGCTCCATGCTGTACAATGGCCACACATGACGCTCCATAGTGTACAATGGCCACACACGACGCTCCATACTGTACAATGGCCACACACGACGCTCCATGCTGTACAATGGCCACACACGACGCTTCATAGTGTACAATGGCCACACACGACGCTCCATACTGTATAATGACCACACACGATGCTCCATAGTGTACAATGGCCACACACGACGCTCTATAGTGTACAATGGCCACACACGACGCTTCATAGTGTACAATGGCCACACACGACGCTCCATACTGTATAATGACCACACACGATGCTCCATAGTGTACAATGGCCACACACGACGCTCCATAGTGTACAATGGCCACACATGACGCTCCATACTGTATAATGACCGCACATGATGCTCCATACTGTATAATGACCGCACATGATGCTCCATACTGTATAATGACCCCACATGATGCTCCATACTGTATAATGACCCCACATGATGCTCCATACTGTATACTGGCTGCACATGATGCTCCGTACCGTATATTGGCCGCACATGATACTTCGTACCATATAATGGCCACACATAGCTACTCCTACACACGCGGCTGCGCTCCGTACACACGCGCTCCGCTCCATACACCTCGTACACATTCAGCTCCGCTCCGTACACCTCATACACACGGCTCCGCTCCATACACCTCGCACACACACGGCTCCGCTCCGTACACCTCGCACACACGGCTCCGCTCACCTCGCACACACACGGCTCCGCTCACCTCGCACACACGGCTCCGCTCCGTACACCTCGCACACACGGCTCCGCTCCGCACACCTCGCACACACACTGCTCCGCTCCGCACACCTTGCACACACTGCTCCGCTCCGCACACCTCGCACACACACTGCTCCGCACACCTCGCACACACGGCTCCGCTCCGCACACCTCGCACACACACTGCTCCGCTCCGCACACCTCGCACACACACTGCTCCGCACACCTCGCACACACACGGCTCCGCTCCGTACACCTCGCACACACACGGCTCCGCTCCGTACACCTCGCACACACACGGCTCCGCTCCGTACACCTCGCACACACGGCTCCGCTCCGTACACCTCGCACACACGGCTCCGCTCCCCACACCTCGCACACACACGGCTCCGCTCCCCACACCTCGCACACACACAGCTCTGCTACATCCACACTGTACACCGCCTGACCCCACACACAGCCATTACTTACCTCATCCTGCAGCGGCAAGTTGCCAACCAGCACAACTTCGGAGGTCACGATCATGTGACCCCTGACTCCTCCCCTCCTGTGACCTCATCAAAGGTCCTGTGCACAGAAAGCAGGCGGGCAGCCATACGGAACACAGGCGCAGCTCAGCTCTTCGGTCCTCCTCTGCTCTGTTCTCTTCTTCCTTTCCGGGAACAGAGCGGTCTGTTCTCTTCTTCCTTTCCGGGAACAGAGCGGCGGCGCCCAGGGACGTGTGACGTCATGTCACACGCTGTGCACACAGCCAATCTCTCCCCGCTGGGGACAGCAGTAGGCGGAACTAAAGTTCCCTACGTGCTGTCCCTGCCCGGCGGGGAGAAAGGCTTGTGCGTGTGACATAACGTCACATGCACAAAGCCGAGCGCCCGCTGGGAGTGGGACAGCGGCGGCGGGCGCCACAATAGGTGCGAGCGCCCTCGGGCCAGCCGATGATTAACTGCTAATTAAATCAAAGGCTCAAATCGGCGCCCTATGCCTTCTAGTAAGCCTTGGCGCCCTGTGCGGCCGCACAGGTCGCACAGGGCAAAGGCCGGCCCTGGACATGGTCAAGACAATCTCCTGCAGTTCAAACCGAGCATCAGTATGGGGAAGAAAGGTGATTTGAGTGCCTTTGAACGTGGCATGGTTGTTGGTGCCAGAAGGGCTGGTCTGAGTATTTCAGAAACTGCTGATCTACTGGGATTTTCATGCACAACCATCTCTAGGGTTTACAGAGAATGGTCCGAAAAAGAAAAAAAATCCAGTGAGCGGCAGTTCTGTGGGCGGAAATGCCTTGTTGATGCCAGAGGTCAGAGGAGAATGGGCAGACTGGTTCGAGCTGATAGAAAGGCAACAGTGACTCAAATCGCCACCCGTTACAACCAAGGTAGGCCTAAGAGCATCTCTGAACGCACAGTGCGTCGAACTTTGAGGCAGATGGGCTACAGCAGCAGAAGACCACACCGGGTACCACTCCTTTCAGCTAAGAACAGGAAACTGAGGCTACAATTTGTACAAGCTCATCGAAATTGGACAGTAGAAGATTGGAAAAACGTTGCTTGGTCTGATGAGTCTCGATTTCTGCTGCGACATTCGGATAGTAGGGTCAGAATTTGGCGTAAACAACATGAAAGCATGGATCCATCCTGCCTTGTATGAAGCATCTTTGGGATGTGCAGCCGACAAATCTGCGGCAACTGTGTGATGCCATCATGTCAATATGGACCAAAATCTCTGAGGAATGCTTCCAGCACCTTGTTGAATCTATGCCACGAAGAATTGAGGCAGTTCTGAAGGCAAAAGGGGGTCCAACCCGTTACTAGCATGGTGTACCTAATAAAGTGGCCGGTGAGTGTATAAACAAATCAAAAATAAAGTTAACAAACATATAAAAAATACAAATACCACATAAAAACACCCTACCCCTAAAAAATACCTCTGAATAATACCTATATTGTATCATGTTGAAAAATAGTATTATAAAAATGCTGAAAACCCAAAACTTTCATTAGGACTAAGGGTACCTAGGCGAAAAATCCATCTGCTTTCCATCTGAGCCAGATGCCTGGCCAGATCGCCCCCCCGGACACCCAATGTGACTTGATCTATGGCCTTCACCACTAGACCCCTTGCATTGCATCCATGATGGTATTTAAAGTGCCTTGCAATGGGTTTAAGGGGCACATCACTATCCGTATTTTTAGCTCTTAGAATATCACCAACGTGTTCTCTAGTTCTTACCTTTAGTTCCCTAGTAGTGAGCCCGATATATACTTTGCCACACGGGCATTGAGCATGGTATACAACTCCTTGGGAATTACAGCTAAGATGTTTGCGGATTTGATATTCCTTAGATCCATCAAAGTTACAAAAGCTAGTTGATTTGGAATGATTACCACACCCTTTACACATTCCACATGGAAAAAATCCCGGTCTTCCTATCTTTCTCTTACTCCTTTTCCGCTCATAGTGGCTGTGAACCAAAGTATCCTTGAGATTAGCCGATCTCTTAGCAACAAACGACGGACGGTCCGGTAAGATTTTTCGAAGGGTAGGATCCACCTGTAGGACTTTCCAATGCTTAAGAATAATTTCTTTAAGTTCATTCCATTTGTCACTGTAAGTTGAAATGAAACGTACTTGTTCCGATTTTTCTTGTTTATCCGGTATGGCTGAATCTTTATACAGCAGTTGATTTCGTGAGGCCTTGGATGCCCTAAGATATCCTCTTTTAATCATTCTTTTGCTGTACCCCCTTTCAATGAATCTTCTAGTCAAATCCACAGCTTGTTCCTCAAATTTGATCTCATCTGAACAAATTCTCCGAGCCCGGAGAAATTGTCCTACAGGGATACCGCGGACTGTGGAGATGGGATGGGAGGAATATGCACATAGAAAAGAATTAGTAGATGTGGACTTTCTAAAAACATCCGTAGTTACCACACCATTAAGATCTACTGCCACCTTAATGTCCAAAAAATCAATTTCTCTTCCATATTTATACGATAGTCTGATGTTCTTCGAATTGTTATTAAGATGCTGCATCATACGCTCCAAGCCCTCAACCGGGCCCTCCCATATGAACAGAACATCATCGATGTATCTCATCCAGTTATGGATATGACATATCCCCTGGATGAGATCATCATGAAAGAATTCCCTCTCCCAAGCCCCCAAAAATAAATTTGCATACGAGGGGGCACAAGAGGCCCCCATCGCAGTACCCTGTAACTGCAGATAGGTACGATCATTGAAAGTGAAAGCGTTGTGGGTCAATAAAAATTCTAATAAGATTAAAATTAACTCTACCATGTCAGCCTCTAAAGATCCAGAACTCAGAAAAAATCGTGCCGCATTTAGCCCATCCTGATGGCGTATAGAAGTGTAGAGAGATTCCACGTCGGCAGTTACAAACGTCATGTCGTCCTCCAGGCATAGTTGATCCAGATGTTGTAATGCCGACGTGGTATCCTGAATGTATGATGGCAGGTTGGTGACAAAAGGCCTTAAAAAATAATCAATAATGTTTCCAATCAATTCACAAAGTCCACCATTACCTGCCACGATAGGGCGACCTGGAGGGTCCAGTTGGTTTTTGTGGATTTTCGGTATTAAGTAAAAGGTTGGTAATCTGGGATGGCTTTTCCGAATCTGTTCCACCAATTTTTTCGTGATCAAACCTTGAATCAAAGCTCTTTCCAGGATCTCAGACAGTTCGTCCTGAAAAGAGGACATAGGATTAAAAAATAATTGCCGATAGAATTTGGAATCATTTAACAGCTTGTTGGCCTCTTTCTCATATTGACTGGTAGGCCAAATTACCAAATTTCCCCCTTTATCGGCAGGTTTGAACACAATGTCCTCCCACTTTTGCATTTCCCTCAAAGCCAGCCATTCAGGTTTGGAGAGATTAAAATTACTTTGTTGTTTCCGTGCTAAATCCTCAATGTCATGTGTCACTAACTTAGTGAAAATTTCCACTGCCGGGCAGAGATTAAATGCCGGGAAAGTTTTACATTTTGTAAATAAATGTTGAGGAATCATACTTACACTAGATGTTCCTACACTTTCTTCCTCTAAGGCGATCAAGGCCTCCAAGGCCTCCTCCTCGGTAGTTGTAGACACAAAATCTCTATCAATTCTGAAAGCATGCAATTTTTTCAACACCAATTTCCTTGCAAACAAGTGAGTATCCTTCACCGATGTGAACGGGTCTAATTTGTTAGAGGGAGAAAAAGTCAATCCACGTTGTAACACCTCCATTTGTTCCCTGGTTAACACATGCTTGGATAAGTTAATCACCTGATATCGATCTCCTGGTCTACCACCTTTATGTGCTTTTTGGAACATCTCAGGGAACTTCTTCCTTTTTTCCGTTCCTTTAAGTTGGAGGTCACGTGACCCTTCCACATCACTGGTAGATGCTACACTGTCCACTTCTGAAGTAAAGGACCTATCCGACTGTGTTCGAATCCTGCCTCTTGACCTTTTGCTCTTTTTAGCTGCCATCTGAAAATTTTATTGGAGTCATAGTCCTCAACGTCACGTTGGTACTTCTTAGATTTCTTTTGACTAATCTTCTCTTCCCATTTCAAAGCATCTGTTTCTAAATCTTTGGACCATTTGTTAAATTGATCCGCACTCATATCCTTAGTTAATGATAGAGAGATAGACTCCAATTCTTTATCCAATTCTACCAGGGAAGATGTGTTGTTCTCAATTAATATTTGAATGAATTCTAAGGAGCATTTAGATGCTGCTGCCGTCCACCTTGTAATTAGATAATTGTAATTTTTGTAATTGTAATTTAGTCTGCCTATGCACTTGGGACCTATTATTATTACACAAGTGGATGTGATTTGCACCTAGATGTTTACAGGCCCTTATAAGATCATAGGTGGGTAGGTGCTCCTCATTTATACATACCCATTAGTCCTTGTGGACATTGTTTGTACTGTGCTTCCCATTTTCTTCCCATGAGGTACTGCTTAGAGGATATGCTGTAGTTTTTTTATATACATATTTATTTTTTGTTATGTTATTTTCAATAAATTGATTTTAAATCTATTTATTTTTTGGTAAGCTTCTTTTTGGATGACAGTGATTCTGCTGCCATCTAGTGGTTGTTTCACTTGTTTTTATTATGTATACCCCTCCTCATATGTATCGTGCCATGGAATAAATGGAGCTATAATTATTAATAATAATAAATAATAATAATTTGTCATAGTCTGGGAGTCCTTCATGTGTGTTTTAGCAAACTCTGTGAGGGCTTTCATATGTCTTGCACTGAGCAGACTCTGCCATAAAGGCCCAACTGTTGGAGGGCTGCAGTGATAGTTGACTTTGTGGAACTTTCTCCCATCTCCCTACTGTATCTCTGCAGCTCAGCCACAGTGATCTTGGGGTTCTTCTTTACCTCTCTCACCAAAGCTCTTCTCCCACGATTGCTCAGTTCAGCTGGACGGCCAGATCTAGGAAGAATTCTGGTGGTCCCAAACTTCTTCCATTTAAGGATTATGGAGGCCACTGTGCTCTTAGGAACCTTGAGTACTGCAGAAATTCTTTTGTGACCTTGGCCAGTTCCATGCCTTGCCACAAGTCTATGGGCTCCTTGGCCAGTTCCTTTGACCTCATAATTCTCATTTGGCCTGACATGCACTGTGAGCTGTGAGGTCTTATATAGACAGGTGTGTCTTTCCAAATCAAGTCTTATCAGTTTAATTAAACACAGCTGGATTCCAATGAAGGAGTAGAACCATCTCAAGGAGGATCACAAGGAAATGGACAGCATGTGACTTAAATATTAGTGTCTGAGCAAAGGGTCTGAATACTTATGACCATGTGATATTTCAGTTTTTCTTTTTTAATAAATATGCAAAAATTTCTACATTTCTGTTTTTTTCCCGCCAAGAAGGGGTGCAGAGTGTACATTAATGTGACAAAAATGAACTTTTTTGAGTTTACCAAAAGGCTGCAATGAAACAAAGAGTGCCAAATTTAAAGGGGTTTGAATACTTTCCATACCCACTGTACAGATTGCTACCCTCAGTTCCTCTGAAGATAGGGATCTATATTGATAATACAGATTGTCACACATGAGCTCGTTCTTATGATCTGTAGATATTTTAAAGGCTAGACCTACAGCAATCAGACGTTTATGACTTACCTTATTTTTCTGACTATAAGACGCAACGGACTGTAAGACGCACCCAGGTTTTAGATGTGGAAAATGGGGAAAAAAATATTTGAAGTAAAAAATGTGGTAAAATATTTAATAACATAAATAGTATACTATTATATGTGGGTTTATTATATATTATATATAATAGTGTATTATTATGTTGGAAGCTATGGGTAGAAGATGGTGCTGCGGTACCAGTGTGGTGTCTGTAAAGTACTGAAGGAAGGGTGAGTATAAGAATGAGGGCACAGGGCTTATATTTAAAGCACCACTCCAGCACTGAAAAATAACAATAACACTGGAGTGCAGCTTTAAAATCCCATGGGAGAACTATAACTCCCAGCATGTCCTGCAGGTCCTATGGCATGCTGGGAGTTATAGTTCACCACAGCAGTGGCAGAGTGCTTTTTATGTGCTGTAATTACCAACCTTTTAATTAGTTCTTACTTGTACAGGCTGTGCTCACATCAGTGCAGGTCCTGTAGCCAGCCATGCTAGAAAACCGAAAGTATCTCTCTATACCGCGTACAGGACCTGGGTGAAGTAATGAAGAGCTGGAGCATCACATGACTGAACAGAGCCCCCCTCTTATTACCTCACCACAGGTCCTGATGAGGAAGCTGAATTGTTCCTAGTACAGTGTCTGCAGGTCCTGTGGTGACATAATGAAGAGGGAGGGCTCTGTGCTGTCATGTGATGCTCCAGCCCACCCTCTTCATTACCTCATCACAGGTTCTATATGGGAGCACTCAGCATCAGCACAGCTGGGGCTGTGCTGTCAGGTATGCAGCGATCTCTCATGTGTCACCCTGCTCCTGCCGCCTCCTCCACTGGACACAGATCTCCCCAGCCGTCGCAGGAATCCGGCACTGGGGAAACCATGTGGGTCCGCTGTTTAAGTGAAGGAATATTCATTTGCTGCTCCCTGCCCACTGCTCGGCGCTGACAGGTGGGCGGGGAAGCGGCTAATGAATATTCCTTCACTTTAAGCATCGGGACCACGAGGTTTCCCCAGCACCAGATTCCTGCAGCAGCAACATTTTCCTGCTTCCTGGGAGTGCGATCCCACTTCGCCGCTGCCCCTCACCACATGTTACATTTGGACCATAAGACGCACCCCACACTTTCCTCCCAAATTTGGAGGAAAAAAATTGCATCTTATGGTCCGAAAAATACAGTACGTGAATAGGTTCTAAATTCCATTAATGGGAAAACCACTTTACAGAGGTAAAGGGTAAAAGTCATAGCTCAATCTCTAAGGCTGTTACCTCAGGACTCTAGCAATGTCACATGAGAAACCTCACTGTTTTGTCATCGTGTAGGAGTCTCAGACATTGATTTAAGGCTTTTATTTCTGAAAGAATATGACTGACCTGGCCATTATATTGGTTTCCCAGGTGGACAGACTAGTACAGCCTGACATATTATTTCCTTTTGTTGTCCTTTGCAAGAGTTGTGTAATTTCCTTAAAAACGAATTATTTGACTGATATATGTTCATTAAGTGAAATAAGAAATTATTCACAATATGCATACCCCCAGCAATATCTAAAGGTATTCTGGGCAATGCGCACATTGTCGCGATTCTCCACTATTCGCGGTGTGCTTGGCCAGTCATGTTGCATGTTTGCAGTTTCCATATCGCATACATGGGGTCAACCGACCATCTTCTCACACTGTGAACACAGTGAATGCATGCATTTATTTTCAGCCTAGAAAATCCCATTAGGTACATGCTAAAATTCAATATATACATGTCATTTCTGCATGATCCTAATGAAAGACTTTTAAATACTGTTGTTAGCTTACTTAAATGCACATGTACGTGCCCTGTCTGGAAGATATAATCTACAAGAGGTAATATAAGATCTGTAATGATACTGGTACATTAAAGTAAATAATTAAGAATGCTAGCAGAGTGCTAGAGAGTGGTACAACTGAGAGAACTACATTCAATAAGAAAATGATCTGTACTGTAACTAAACTCTCCTTATTACATTTACTAAGTAGGATGGAAATAAGTCTTATCACTAGCATTCCCTTTCAGCAAGTAAATTTTACATAGGGAAAGTTAATACTATTGCACAACACAGAACAGCTAGAAGCGAAATATTTGACTCTAGGTGCAAAACAGCAATGTGTCAGTGATCACTATTACATGTCACCTCCACCATGGCTAACTTCTGGCTTACTTTTAATTATCTCACTATCAGAGTTGTAGCAAAAATACTGTTCAGAGCAGAGAGGTCCAATTAGTCCTCATTCACATGTGATTTTTGTGTGTGGGTGACTAGGACAAGGTAACTGAAGAGTGGGTCACATATAGGATCAAAAAATCCAGACAAGCTACTACAGGACATTGTTCCACAAAAAGATGAGTACCTAATTCCAAGTTATCCTGTTGCCTGGTGTGACACTGTGTAACCATCAAGCTGCTGGCCACCCTGAGAGTAAAGGTGTTGAACCAACATCTGTGGATCCATTGGAGAAAAAGGACTTATCCTAAATGTAAATGAGCATACCATTTTTCAACTGGTTTTCTCCCATACTACCAAACCAAATATTGTAAAACAGGACTAAAACAACAGTCCTTTTAAGAGCTGAATATCTTCCTTTCTGTAGTAAACTGCTGTTACCTGAATTCAGTGGAGGGATAGTTTTGGATTTGAGTCATCTAGGCACAGTTTAATAATGCTATTGCAGTACATGTATTCTGCTGCTGCACCATTAAAATAAAAGTCCTTTCCAGGGATAAATATTTTATTTTCCCTATTAATACTGAAAAATTTGCAT
Organism: Ranitomeya variabilis; assembly: GCF_051348905.1. Lineage (NCBI taxonomy): Eukaryota > Metazoa > Chordata > Amphibia > Anura > Dendrobatidae > Ranitomeya > Ranitomeya variabilis. The sequence continues at coordinate 189,423,904 of NC_135237.1, forward strand.
GCATATAAATATATATATCTATTTAGAACGCTAAAGGTGTGCCTTAAGGAACAGGGAAGTGGACGTGCTGCTAATGGTACACTCAGAGGTGAGGCCGTGGACCAAGTGAAACTGTGCCACCTGCGAGAACAGAACAAACACGCTCATCCATAAGACCTAACGTCCTGTCCCACTTTGCAAGAAGGCATGGGACACCTTTATTGAAGCCAGAAAATTGAACAGACTGTCAGTTGGATGGCATATCATTTTTCCAACATGTTTCCCAGCACCACCCTGTCTTCCACAACATCCAGTCTCACTAGCCAAGAGTCTGGATCACATAATCCTCACCCTGATCCTCCTTCCTCTCACCATAGTGAGTCCCAATTCCTTGTCACATAACAACCGACGAGTGAGCATGGATGTTTGACATCTGTAAGCCTTTGCAAAACTTTGAGGAATCAACCAAGATGGTGACCAGCGATGATGCCATAATCAGTGCAACCCTGTCACTTCTGTGTCTGCTCAAATGCTCACTGATTACAATTAAAGAGGAAGCTTTGCATGCGGACCAGGTGGAAATGGAGGAAGAAAGTACACAGGGTGATACTACCCAGCCTCATCTTCCCTGCAGGAATTGGGTAATAATGAGGAGGAGAAGGCTGAGGAGGACTAGGAACAGGAGATAGTTGGCCGCACTGCAGAGTGAACTACCCACAACAGCTTCATCACAAAACGAACTCTAGTGCTTCAGAAGCTATGGGTCACAATCTACATCAAGACTGCTCCTCTGCTGTTCTCCAATTAGCCACTCCACTTGAAGAACCGCAGTAGGAGGAGTGGGAGCAAAAGCGTCTGCATCATAACAAAACGCAAACAGGTATCATGGCAAAGGTGAATGCCAGAGCCTGTCAGACTTTAAATGTGATCAACCTTAATAGTCAAACTTTGGAAGGGGACATGATGTCTCTATTATTCAAGGGTCTACATTTTTGCATTCCTGAAAAATTTGATACAGTGGACTTTAAGATAGATTTGTTTAAGGCAGATTCCAAAATTCATTTGTGTAAATCTTTTTCTTCCTCTATAGGGACAGACTCTGAACCATTGATGGGGGAAATCCCCTGTATGGTAAACCCTTTAGGTAGAAGAATCGAGCAGTCATATTGTTGCAGAAGATGCCACTTTTTTGTTAAGTATCGGGAACACTGGTAATGATGGTAATAAGGTGAATAAAGATTTTTTAGTTAAACCCTTTATGGGAGGTATCTTTTCTCCCTACATTACACCCACTACAACAGGCAACACAATTCACTTATTTTATGATTAGGTAGTCAGAGATGTTGAGGCTCTAATTTATCCAGAGCTGCTACGGAATTTAAAAATAGAGGAGTATAACGCAGTACAAGAAATTAAAACCTGGAATGACACCATTATTCGTGAGGTAGATAAGGGAAGCAATATAGTTCTACTGACTAAAGAGTATTATGTACAAGATGCAATGCAATAACTGAATCATCTTCCTATATTACTCTGACACATGACTTCAGAAAAATTATTTTTGGATTTACTACTAAAAACCGCATTGGTATGCTATACCTAAGATTCATAAAGGCTGAGTCACACATAATGATATCGTTAACGATATCGTTGCAACGTCACGCTTTTGGTGACGTGGCAATGATCCCGCTAACGATCTCATTATGTGTGACAGCGACCAACGATCAGGCCCCTGCTGGGAGATTGTTGGTCGATGGGAATGATCAGGACCTTTTTTGGGTCGCTGATCACCCGCTGTCATCGCTGGATCGGCGTATGTGACGCCGATCCAGCGATGTGTTCACTTGTAACCAGGGTAAATATCGGGTTACTAAGCGCAGGGCCGCGCTTAGTAACCCGATATTTACATACTTACATAGTTACATAGTTACATAGTTATTAAGGTTGAAGGAAGACTGTAAGTCCATCTAGTTCAACCCATAGCCTAACCTAACATGCCCTAACATGTTGATCCAGGGGAAGGCAAAAAAAACCCATGTGGCAAAGAGTAACTCCACCATGGGGAAAAAAATTCCTTCCCGACTCCACATACGGCAATCAGACTAGTTCCCTGGATCAACGCCTTATCAAGGAATCTAGTGTATATACCCTGTAACATTATACTTTTCCAGAAAGGTATCCAGTCCCCTCTTAAATTTAATTAATGAATCACTCATTACAACATCATACGGCAGAGAGTTCCATAGTCTCACTGCTCTTACAGTAAAGAATCCGCGTCTGTTATTCTACTTAAACCTTCTTTCCTCAAGACGTAGAGGATGCCCCCTTGTCCCTGTCTCAGGTCTATGATTAAAAAGATCATCAGAAAGGTCTTTGTACTGTCCTCTCATATATTTATACATTAAAATAAGATCACCCCTTAGCCTTCGTTTTTCCAAACTAAATAGCCCCAAATGTAATAACCTATCTTGGTATTGCAGACCCCCCAGTCCTCTAATAACCTTGGTCGCTCTTCTCTGCACCCGCTCCAGTTCAGCTATGTCTTTCTTATACACCGGAGACCAGAACTGTGCACAGTATTCTAGGTGTGGTCGAACTAGTGACTTGTATAGAGGTAAAATTATGTTCTCCTCATGAGCATCTATGCCTCTTTTAATACATCCCATTATTTTATTTGCCTTTGTAGCGGCTGCCTGACACTGGCCACTAGGGTTGAGCGAAACGGGTCGATCATTTTCAAAAGTCGCCGACTTTTGGCTAAGTCGGCGTCTCATGAAACCCGATCCGACCCCTGTGCTTGTCGGCCATGCGGTACGCGACTTTCGCGCCAAAGTCGCGTTTCAATGACGCGAAAAGCGCCATTTCTCAGCCAATGAAGGTGAACGCAGAGTGTGGGCAGCGTGATGACATAGATCCTGGTCCCCACCATCTTAGAGAAGGGCATTGCAGTGATTGGCTTGCTGTCTGCGGCGTCACAGGGGCTATAAAGGGGCGTTCCCGCCGACCGCCATCTTACTGCTGCTGATCTGAGCTTAGGGACAGGTTGCTGCCGCTTCGTCAGAAGCAGGGAGAGCGTTAGGCAGGGTCCACTAACCACCAAACCGCTTGTGCTGCAGCGATTTGCACTGTCCAACACCACCTTCGGTGTGCAGGGACTGTGGAAGCTATTTTTTTTTTTTTTTCCCCTCAGCGCTGTAGCTCATTGGGCTGCCCTAGAAGGCTCCGTGATAGCTGTATTGCTGTGTGTACGCCACTGTGGAAACCAACTGCTTTTTTCAAAGCACATATCCTCTTGTTCCTTCCTTTCTGCACAGCTATCTTTTTTGTTTGTCCACACTTTTTATTTAATTTGTGCATCAGTCCACTCCTATTGCTGCCTGCCATACCTGGCTTAGATTACTGCAGGGAGATAGTAATTGTAGGACAGTCCCTGTTTTTTTTTTGGTTTTTTTGTGGGAGATTAAGATTGGCATTTCTGCTACAGTGCCATCCCTGTGTGTGCCATCTCTCACTGAGTGGGCCATAGAAAGCCTATTTATTTTTTCCGTGATTTGTGTTCTAAATTCTACCTCAACACAAAAACACTACATCAATCAGTGGGAGAAAAATATTGGCCTCAGTCAGGGCTTGTGTGTCACTGCTGTGTGTGCTATCTCTCATTCAGTGGGCTATAGCAAGCCTATTTATTTTATTTTTTTTTTTAATATTATTTGGTTTCTAAAGTCTCCCTGAAAAAAAAAAAAAAACCTAAAAAAACAGTGGGAGAGTAATATTGCCCTTTCAGCTTGTGTGCCAGTCTTGACTCCTGGGTGTGCCACCTCTCTCTCTCATTCAGTGGGCCATAGAAAGGCTATTTTTTTTTTTTGTTTTTTTAATATTATTTGGTTTCTAAAGTCTCCCTGAAAAAAAAAAAAAACATAAAAAAACAGTGGGAGAGTAATATTGCCCTTTCAGCTTGTGTGCCAGTCTTGACTCCTGGGTGTGCCACCTCTCTCCCTCTCATTCAGTGGGCCATAGAAAGCCTATTTATTTTTTTTTTTTAATATTATTGGGTTTCTAAAGTCTCCCTTAAAAAACAAAAAATACATAAAAAAACAGTGGGAGAGTAATATTGACCTTTCAGCTTGTGTGCCAGTCTTGACTCCTGGGTGTGCCACCTCTCTCCCTCTCATTCAGTGGGCCATAGAAAGCCTATTTATTTATTTTTTTAAATATTATTGGGTTTCTAAAGTCTCCCTTAAAAAACAAAAAATACATAAAAAAACAGTGGGAGAGTAATATTGCCCTTTCAGCTTGTGTGCCAGTCTTGACTCCTGGGTGTGCCACCTCTCTCCCTCTCATTCAGTGGGCCATAGAAAGCCTATTTATTTTTTTTTTTAAATATTATTGGGTTTCTAAAGTCTCCCTTAAAAAACAAAAAATACATAAAAAAACAGTGGGAGAGTAATATTGCCCTTTCAGCTTGTGTGCCAGTCTTGACTCCTGGGTGTGCCACCTCTCTCTCTCATTCAGTGGGCCATAGAAAGGCTATTTTTTTTTTTGGTTTTTTTAATATTATTTGGTTTCTAAAGTCTCCCTGAAAAAAAAAAAAACATAAAAAAACAGTGGGAGAGTAATATTGCCCTTTCAGCTTGTGTGCCAGTCTTGACTCCTGGGTGTGCCACCTCTCTCCCTCTCATTCAGTGGGCCATAGAAAGCCTATTTATTTATTTTTTTAAATATTATTGGGTTTCTAAAGTCTCCCTTAAAAAACAAAAAATACATAAAAAAACAGTGGGAGAGTAATATTGCCCTTTCAGCTTGTGTGCCAGTCTTGACTCCTGGGTGTGCCACCTCTCTCCCTCTCATTCAGTGGGCCATAGAAAGCTTATTTTTTTTTTTTTTTAAATATTATTGGGTTTCTAAAGTCTCCCTTAAAAAACAAAAAATACATAAAAAAACAGTGGGAGAGTAATATTGCCCTTTCAGCTTGTGTGCCAGTCTTGACTCCTGGGTGTGCCACCTCTCTCTCTCATTCAGTGGGCCATAGAAAGGCTATTTTTTTTTTTTTGGTTTTTTTAATATTATTTGGTTTCTAAAGTCTCCCTGAAAAAAAAAAAAAAAACATAAAAAAACAGTGGGAGAGTAATATTGCCCTTTCAGCTTGTGTGCCAGTCTTGACTCCTGGGTGTGCCACCTCTCTCTCTCATTCAGTGGGCCATAGAAAGGCTATTTTTTTTTGGGTTTTTTTAATATTATTTGGTTTCTAAAGTCTCCCTGAAAAAAAAAAAAAAACATAAAAAAACAGTGGGAGAGTAATATTGCCCTTTCAGCTTGTGTGCCAGTCTTGACTCCTGGGTGTGCCACCTCTCTCCCTCTCATTCAGTGGGCCATAGAAAGCCTATTTATTTATTTTTTAAAATATTATTGGGTTTCTAAAGTCTCCCTTAAAAAACAAAAAATACATAAAAAAACAGTGGGAGAGTAATATTGCCCTTTCAGCTTGTGTGCCAGTCTTGACTCCTGGGTGTGCCACCTCTCTCTCTCATTCAGTGGGCCATAGAAAGGCTATTTTTTTTTTTGGTTTTTTTAATATTATTTGGTTTCTAAAGTCTCCCTGAAAAAAAAAAAAAAACATAAAAAAACAGTGGGAGAGTAATATTGCCCTTTCAGCTTGTGTGCCAGTCTTGACTCCTGGGTGTGCCACCTCTCTCCCTCTCATTCAGTGGGCCATAGAAAGCCTATTTATTTATTTTTTTAAAATATGATTGGGTTTCTAAAGTCTCCCTTAAAAAACAAAAAATACATAAAAAAACAGTGGGAGAGTAATATTGCCCTTTCAGCTTGTGTGCCAGTCTTGACTCCTGGGTGTGCCACCTCTCTCCCTCTCATTCAGTGGGCCATAGAAAGCCTATTTATTTTTTTTTTTAAATATTATTGGGTTTCTAAAGTCTCCCTTAAAAAACAAAAAATACATAAAAAAAACAGTGGGAGAGTAATATTGCCCTTTCAGCTTGTGTGCCAGTCTTGACTCCTGGGTGTGCCACCTCTCTCCCTCTCATTCAGTGGGCCATAGAAAGCCTATTTATTTTTAAAAAAAAATATTATTGGGTTTCTAAAGTCTCCCTTTAAAAAAAAAAAATACATAAAAAAACAGTGGGAGAGTAATATTGCCCTTTCAGCTTGTGTGCCAGTCTTGACTCCTGGGTGTGCCACCTCTCTCTCTCATTCAGTGGGCCATAGAAAGGCTATTTTTTTTTTTTTGTTTTTTTAATATTATTTGGTTTCTAAAGTCTCCCTGAAAAAAAAAAAAAAAACATAAAAAAACAGTGGGAGAGTAATATTGCCCTTTCAGCTTGTGTGCCAGTCTTGACTCCTGGGTGTGCCACCTCTCTCTCTCATTCAGTGGGCCATAGAAAGGCTATTTTTTTTTTTGGTTTTTTTAATATTATTTGGTTTCTAAAGTCTCCCTGAAAAAAACAAAAAAACATAAAAAAACAGTGGGAGAGTAATATTGCCCTTTCAGCTTGTGCGCCAGTCTTGACTCCTGGGTGTGCCACCTCTCTCTCTCTAATTGTGGGCCATAGAAAGCCTTTTTTTTTTTTTTTTTTTTTTATATTATTTGGTTTCTAAAGTCTCCCTGAGAAAAATAAATAAATAAATTAGGTGGGAGATTAATATTGACATTAGTGCTTGAGTGACAGTCCTGCGTGTGTGTCATCTCTGTGATTTTGTGCCACAGAAAACAGAGTGTGTAACATTGTGCCTGATTTTCCTTGTGGTCTCACCAACCTGTTAAGGGATATTGAAATCATACTGAAGTTATAGCTCACCGTGTAAGTTGTTTGACAGCAACAAATAAAGTTACTTTGGTTAAGATTTTAAAACAATGAGGAAGTCTGGTGCAAGAGGTCGTCGTGGGCGTTCATTGTCAGCTGGTAATGATGGTAGTGGTAGTGGAGCATCAGGTGGTCGTGGGGATAAAAATATTCCACCTAAGTCTGGAGCTGTGGAGCCAGTTTCGTCGTCAGGCTACACAAGGCCTCGAACGCTCTCTTTTCTGGGAGTAGGAAAACCGCTTTTAAAGGCGGAGCAGCAACAGCAAGTTTTGGCTTACATTGCAGACTCAGCCTCTAGCTCTTTTGCCTCCTCTTCCGAAACTGGTAAATGTAAAAGCAGCGTGTCGCTTGTGGATGTTCACGGTCAGGGACAAGTCGCTTCCTTGTCCTCCTCAGCAAAAACTACAACAAGAGAGAAGGATGCAGCAGGCGACACAACGGGTCACTCCATGGAGCTCTTTACACATACCGTCCCTGGCTTAGAAAGTGAAACATTTAACAGGCCATGCCCATTACAAGTATATTCTGACATGGAGTGCACTGATGCACAGCCACAGCCAGAGTACTATGCTGCTCCTTTGACTCAGACCACCACATTGCCCTCTCAGGGTACAGATCCACAATCAGACCCTGATGAGACTATGTTGCCCCGCCACGAACGCTATACCACCGACCGACACAGTGACACAGACGAAGTTGCACACGAGCTCGAAGAGGAGGTAATAGATGACCCAGTTATTGACCCCGATTGGCAGCCATTGGGGGAACAGGGTGCAGGCGGCAGTAGTTCAGAAGCGGAGGTGGAGGAGGGGCCGCAGCAGGCATCAACATCGCAACAGGTTCCATCTGCCGGGCCCGTATCTGGCCCAAAACGCGTGTCAAAGCCAAAACCTGTTGGAGCACAGCGTTGCCATCCGGTTAAAGCTCAGTCTGCAATCCCTGAAAAGGGATCCGAGTCTAGGAAGAGTGCAGTCTGGCATTTTTTTAAACAACATCCAACAGATCAGCGCAAAGTCATTTGTCAAAAATGTTCAACTAGCTTAAGCAGAGGTCAGAATCTGAAAAGTCTAAATACTAGTTGCATGCATAGACACTTAACCACCATGCATTTTCAAGCCTGGACTAACTACCAAACGTCCCTCAAGGTTGTAGCACCCTCGGCCAATGAAGCTAGTCAGCAACGCAACATCCCTTCCGTCACTGTAAGGCCACCATTTTCTGCACCACCGGCAGTATCTGTGCAGGTTTCTTTGCCAGCCAAAAGCAGTCAGGGTCAGGGAACCACCAGTTTTGTAGGAGGAAATATTGCATCTAGGGCACCGGCGGAAACAATACCGTCTCCAACCGTCTCTCAGTCTGCCATGTACACCGGCACACCCGAAAGTTCCACGATCTCCAGCTCTCCAGTCCAGCTCACCCTACATGAGACTCTGGTTAGAAAAAGGAAGTACTTATCCTCGCATCCGCGTACACAGGGTTTTAACGCCCACATAGCTAGACTAATCTCGTTAGAGATGATGCCCTACCGGTTAGTTGAAAGCGAAGCTTTCAAAGCCCTGATGGAGTACGCTGAACCACGATACGAGCTACCCAGTCGACACTTTTTTTCCAGAAAAGCCATCCCAGCCCTGCACCAGCATGTTAAACAGCGCATCGTCCATGCACTCAGGCAATCTGTGAGTACAAAGGTGCACCTGACTACAGATGCATGGACCAGTAGGCATGGCCAGGGACGTTATGTGTCCATCACGGCACACTGGGTGAATGTGGTGGATGCAGGGTCCACAGGCGACATCAATTTAGGGACAGTTGTGCCTAGCCCACGGTCTAGGAAACAGTTGGCTGTAGGCGTTCGCACCCCCTCCTCGTCCTCCTCCTCGTCCTCCTGCAGAAGCTACAGCTCTTCCACAGAACGCAGTCTGCCAACCACTCCATCGGCAGATGACACTGTTGCACACCAGTTGTCCCATTATGGGCCAGCTACTGCCAAGCGTCAGCAGGCTGTATTGGCTATGAAGTGCTTGGGCGACAACAGACACACCGCGGAAGTTCTGTCCGAGTTCTTGCAACAAGAAACGCAGTCGTGGCTGGGCACAGTACATCTTGAGGCAGGCAAAGTAGTGAGTGATAACGGAAGGAATTTCATGGCTGCCATCTCCCTTTCCCAACTGAAACACATTCCTTGCCTGGCTCACACCTTAAACCTGGTGGTGCAGTGCTTATTGAAAACTTATCCTGGGTTCTCCGACCTGCTCCTCAAAGTGCGTGCACTTTGCTCACATATCCGACGTTCGCCTGTACACGCCAGCCGTATGCAGACCTATCAGCGGTCTTTGAACCTTCCCCAGCATTGCCTAGTCATAGACGTTGCAACAAGGTGGAACTCAACACTGCACATGCTTCAGAGACTGTGCGAACAGAGGCGTGCTGTTATTTATTTGTGGGAGGATACACGGGCAGGCAGTAGGATGGCACACATGGAGTTGTCAGGTGTGCAGTGGTCTAAGATACAAGACATGTGTCAAGTCCTTCAGTGTTTTGAGGAATGCACACGGCTGGTTAGTGCAGACAACGCCATAATAAGCATGAGCATCCCCCTAATGCGTCTGCTGATGCAAAGTTTGACGCACATAAAGGAGCAGGCGTCTGCACCAGAGGAAGAGGAAAGCCTTGATGACAGTCAGCCATTGTCTGGTCAGGGCAGTGTACAGGACGAGGTAGCGGGCGAAGAGGAGGTGGAGGACGAGGAGGATGATGGGGATGAGTATATTTTTAATGCCGAACCTTTCCCGGGGGCACAGGAAATTGGTTGCGTGTCACGGCCGGGTTCTGGTTTTTTGAGGGACACAAGTGACGTAGATTTGCCTGCAACTGCCCCTCAACCAATCACAACCGGAGATTTGACAACTGGAACTTTGGCCCACATGGCGGATTATGCCTTACGTATCCTAAAAAGGGACACACGCATTACGAAAATGATGAACGATGACGATTACTGGTTGGCCTGCCTCCTTGATCCACGCTATAAAGGCAAATTGCAAAATATTATGCCACATGAGAACTTGGAACTAATATTAGCAACCAAACAATCAACTCTTGTTGACCGTTTGCTTCAGGCATTCCCAGCACACAGCGCACGTGATCGTTCTCACACGAGCTCCAGGGGGCAGCAGACTAGGAGTGTTAGGGGTGCACACATCAGAAGTGGCGTTGGACAGAGGGGTTTTCTGACCAGGTTGTGGAGTGATTTTGCTATGACCGCAGACAGGACAGGTACTGCTGCATCAATTGAAAGTGACAGGAGACAACATTTGTCCAGTATGGTTACTAACTATTTTTCATCCCTTATCGATGTTCTCCCTCAACCGTCATTCCCATTTGATTACTGGGCCTCCAAATTAGACACCTGGCCAGAATTGGCAGAATATGCATTGCAGGAGCTTGCTTGCCCGGCAGCAAGTGTCCTATCAGAAAGAGTATTCAGTGCTGCAGGTTCAATATTAACCGAAAAAAGGACTCGTCTGGCTACCCAAAATGTTGACGATCTAACATTCATTAAAATGAACCACAACTGGATTTCGAAATCTTTTGCCCCACCTTGCCCGGCCGACACCTAGCTTTCCTATGAAAGGCTCTTGCCTGTGAATTACTTTTCTAATGTCTAATTTGCTGCAGCTGATTGTACAGCATACGACATGTTTACACCTCCCTAAATGGCCAAACTCCCCACACGGGGCCGTGGTATCGCGACTTGGCGCAAGCACCCGTGAGACTGCTGTTTGTCTGAAGAGGTGGGTGTGCTCGCTTTTGGTTGACGGCATTGCTACTGGGTCCCTCATAGTACAATGTAGTGTCTCTGGCGGTGGTGGTGCGCACCCAACGTCAGACACACCGTTGTAACATGAGGGGCCCTGGGGCGGTCCCGCCGGCCTCTAGAGAGTTCCCCCCTACCCCAGCTCAAAATGTGCTCTACCACATGCAAAATTATGTCGCACAGCTCCACCAATCTTTAGTCTATTCGCTGACATCATTCAATGTCTGGCACTGACAATACACATTTGTAGACATCTATGATGCAACTTAAAGTAGTCTGTGTCTGTGTCCTATATTGGCACCATTAAATAGTTACTGCCAAATTACTATGTCAGAAACTCAGCAGATGAGCCCACCCCTGTACCTAAGTATGCCACCTTTTTTTTTGTTTTGGTTGTTTTGCGAGACATTAACATCTATTTATATTTTGGGAGTACTGGGACAGACACTCCTTGCACTACTCCTCCACTCACCACCAAGCTGCCCGTGTATCCATGTAACCGCTGTAAAACTGCCATGAGCCTATTGTTTGTTATTTTAGGCCTTTGAAGCCTGTCTGCGGTCCCTCCTTCCACTAGTCCTCCACTGACCAGACCACTGCTGCCCGTGTACCCCTGGAACCAATTATAAAGTGCCTACAGCCAGCCCATTTTTTTATGTTAGGCCTTTGAAGCCTGTCTGCGGTCCCTCCTTCCACTAGTCCTCCACTGACCAGACCACTGCTGCCCGTGTACCCCTGGAACCAATTATAAAGTGCCTACAGCCAGCCCATTTTTTTATGTTAGGCCTTTGAAGCCTGTCTGCGGTCCCTCCTTCCACTAGTCCTCCACTGACCAGACCACTGCTGCCCGTGTACCCCTGGAACCAATTATAAAGTGCCTACAGCCAGCCCATTTTTTTATGTTAGGCCTTTGAAGCCTGTCTGCGGTCCCTCCTTCCACTAGTCCTCCACTGGCCAGACCACTGCTGCCCGTGTACCCCTGGAACCAATTATAAAGTGCCTACAGCCAGCCCATTTTTTTATGTTAGGCCTTTGAAGCCTGTCTGCGGTCCCTCCTTCCACTAGTCCTCCACTGGCCAGACCACTGCTGCCCGTGTACCCCTGGAACCAATTATAAAGTGCCTACAGCCAGCCCATTTTTTTATGTTAGGCCTTTGAAGCCTGTCTGTGGTCCCTCCTTCCACTAGTCCTCCACTGACCAGACCACTGCTGCCCGTGTACCCCTGGAACCAATTATAAAGTGCCTACAGCCAGCCCATTTTTTTATGTTAGGCCTTTGAAGCCTGTCTGCGGTCCCTCCTTCCACTAGTCCTCCACTGACCAGACCACTGCTGCCCGTGTACCCCTGGAACCAATTATAAAGTGCCTACAGCCAGCCCATTTTTTTATGTTAGGCCTTTGAAGCCTGTCTGCGGTCCCTCCTTCCACTAGTCCTCCACTGGCCAGACCACTGCTGCCCGTGTACCCCTGGAACCAATTATAAAGTGCCTACAGCCAGCCCATTTTTTTATGTTAGGCCTTTGAAGCCTGTCTGCGGTCCCTCCTTCCACTAGTCCTCCACTGGCCAGACCACTGCTGCCCGTGTACCCCTGGAACCAATTATAAAGTGCCTACAGCCAGCCCATTTTTTTATGTTAGGCCTTTGAAGCCTGTCTGCGGTCCCTCCTTCCACTAGTCCTCCACTGACCAGACCACTGCTGCCCGTGTACCCCTGGAACCAATTATAAAGTGCCTACAGCCAGCCCATTTTTTTATGTTAGGCCTTTGAAGCCTGTCTGCGGTCCCTCCTTCCACTAGTCCTCCACTGGCCAGACCACTGCTGCCCGTGTACCCCTGGAACCAATTATAAAGTGCCTACAGCCAGCCCATTTTCTTATGTTAGGCCTTTGAAGCCTGTCTGCGGTCCCTACTTTAAATACTCCTCCACTCACCACCAAGCTGCCTGCCCGTCTATCCATGTAACCGCTGTAAAACTGCAATGAGCCTATTGTTTGTTATTTTAGGCCTTTGATAGCCTGTCTGCGGCCCCTACTTGCAATACTCCTCCACTGACCACAATGCTGCCTGGAGTGCCTGCCTGTGTATCCATGTAACCGATGTAAAACTGCCATGACTGCCTACTGTTTGTTATTTTAGGCCTTTGATAGCCTGTCTGCGGCCCCTACTTGCAATACTCCTCCACTGACCACAATGCTGCCTGGAGTGCCTGCCTGTGTATCCATGTAACCGATGTAAAACTGCCATGACTGCCTACTGTTTGTTATTTTAGGCCTTTGATAGCCTGTCTGCGGCCCCTACTTGCAATACTCCTCCACTGACCACAATGCTGCCTGGAGTGCCTGCCTGTGTATCCATGTAACCGATGTAAAACTGCCATGAGTGCCTACTGTTTGGTATTTTAGGCCTTTGATAGCCTGTCTGCAGCCCCTACTTGCAATACTCCTCCACTGACCACACCAATGCTGCCCGTGTACCCCTGGAACCTATTTAAAAGTTCATAGAGCCTAGTTATATATTTTATTTACTATTAATAAGGCCATGATGGACTACGCTGTACCACGCTACAAGCTAACCAGTCGACACTTCTTTTGCGAGAAAAGCCATCCCAACCCTCCACCAGCATGTAGAAGACCGCATTGTCCATGCACTCTGGCAATCTGTGAGTACAAAGGTGCACCTGACAACAGACGCATGGACCTGTAGGCATGGCCACGGAAGATTACGTGTCCATTACGGCGCAATGGGTTAATGTGTTGGATGCATGGTCCACAAGGGACAGCCTACTAAGTCTGTCTGCAGTCCCTAATTCAAATTGTCCTCCACTGTCTAAATCGGAGCTTCCACCTTCTGGCTTTCGGCCTATAGTATCAGAAATTAAACTGCATTTGGCCTTCAACTTTGGTTAGGGCCTACTAACGGCTTCTGCCCCTCCCTGGTGTTGCCCTCAACTAAATAAAGCTGAGCTTCAACCTTCTGCTCCAAATTACCATTTTAAAAAATGCAATAGGCTTTTCCGGCCTACTAAAGGTGTCTGTCTGTGTGCCCCTGCCTGGTGTTGTCCTCAACTGAATAAAGCTGAGCTTCAACCTTCCGGCTCTCATTAAGTGGTTTTTAAAAAACAAAATGGTGGTTAGGGCCTACTAACGGCTTCTGCCCCTCCCTGGTGTTGCCCTCAACTAAATAAAGCTGAGCTTCAACCTTCTGCTCCAAATTACCATTTTAAAAAATGCAATAGGCTTTTCCGGCCTACTAAAGGTGTCTGTCTGTGTGCCCCTGCCTGGTGTTGTCCTCAACTGAATAAAGCTGAGCTTCAACCTTCCGGCTCTCATTAAGTGGTTTTTAAAAAACAAAATGGTGGTTAGGGCCTACTAACGGCTTCTGCCCCTCCCTGGTGTTGCCCTCAACTAAATAAAGCTGAGCTTCAACCTTCTGCTCCAAATTACCATTTTAAAAAATGCAATAGGCTTTTCCGGCCTACTAAAGGTGTCTGTCTGTGTGCCCCTGCCTGGTGTTGTCCTCAACTGAATAAAGCTGAGCTTCAACCTTCCGGCTCTCATTAAGTGGTTTTTAAAAAACAAAATGGTGGTTAGGGCCTACTAACGGCTTCTGCCCCTCCCTGGTGTTGCCCTCAACTAAATAAAGCTGAGCTTCAACCTTCTGCTCCAAATTACCATTTTAAAAAATGCAATAGGCTTTTCCGGCCTACTAAAGGTGTCTGTCTGTGTGCCCCTGCCTGGTGTTGTCCTCAACTGAATAAAGCTGAGCTTCAACCTTCCGGCTCTCATTAAGTGGTTTTTAAAAAACAAAATGGTGGTTAGGGCCTACTAACGGCTTCTGCCCCTCCCTGGTGTTGCCCTCAACTAAATAAAGCTGAGCTGCAACCTTCTGCTCCAAATTACCATTTTAAAAAATGCAATAGGCTTTTCCGGCCTACTAAAGGTGTCTGTCTGTGTGCCCCTGCCTGGTGTTGTCCTCAACTAAATAAAGCTGAGCTTCAACCTTCTGCTCCAAATTACCATTTTAAAAAATGCAATAGGCTTTTCCGGCCTACTAAAGGTGTCTGTCTGTGTGCCCCTGCCTGGTGTTGTCCTCAACTAAATAAAGCTGAGCTTCAACCTTCTGCTCCAAATTACCATTTTAAAAAATGCAATAGGCTTTTCCGGCCTACTAAAGGTGTCTGCCCCTCCCTGGTGTTGTCCTCAACTGAACAAAGCTGAGCTTCCACATTCTGGCTTTCGCCCTATACTATCAGATATTAAACTGCATTTGGCCTACTAGTGTGGTTAGGCCCTTGAAACAGTGTCTGCTGCTCTTGGGTTTGCTACTCCACTGAACAAAGCAATGCCGCCTGTTTAGTCCTGTTACCAATTTTGAACTGCATTTAGCCTACTTTATTCTTTGGCCCTATATCTGTTTCCTCCTCATCCTGCCCATTGCCCAGCCACTGCTAAATGAGTCTGCTGGTACATTGACCTAGACCACTACATTCCCCTTGTACTCTACACAGCCAGAATCTGACCCTGCTGAAAGTAAGGTTCCCCTTCCCGCATGTTATACCACCTTACACAGGGACAAAGAGGAAGGTGCAGATGAAAGTGCAGGTTCCTTCATCAGGTGGGGGGGCATACTCGTTGGCGACGTCACTGGCACAGGGCCCCTCAGAGTACGCAAAAGTGTCGCTGCTGGTGGGAGGCGCCCCCGCCATGCAAACACACCGCCGTACTTTGAGGGGCCCTGTGCCAGTGCCAATGCGAACGAGTGGGCCCCCCCCTGCTTGCTCAGGATCACAGCACTTGCAACGTTTAAATACTTACCTTTCCCTGCAACACCGCCGTGACGTAGTCCGCATTTCCTGGGCCCACGAAAAACTTGAGCCAGCCCTACTCCCCCCACAACTTTCCCCCAATTCCCTATGCCCAACTATTATTATACAGTTAATTAAGATTGGCAAGCTTCAGAAACAAGAATGGATGTTTTTGGCATTAAAATGGGCACTGTAGGTGTTTTCCTGGCCTCCACTCACTGCCGACTATGCTTCCCCATTGACTTGCATTGGGTTTCGTGTTTCGGTCGATCCCCGACTTTTAGCGATAATCGGCCGACTGCACTCGACTCGACTCTGGACAAAATCGGGTTTCCCAAAACCCTACTCGATCTTAAAAAAATGAAAGTCGCTCAACCCTACTGGCCACTGAATATGAGTTTGTCATCCACCCATACACCCAGGTCTTTTTCATTGACGGTTTTGCCCAGAGTTTTAGAATTAAGCACATAGTTATACATCTTATTACTTCTACCCAAGTGCATGACCTTACATTTATCCTCATTAAAGCTCATTTGCCATTTATCAGCCCAAGCTTCTAGTTTACATAAATCATCCTGTAATATAAAATTGTCCTCCCCTGTATTGATTACCCTGCAGAGTTTAGTGTCATCTGCAAATATTGAAATTCTACTCTGAATGCCCCCTACAAGGTCATTAATAAATATGTTAAAAAGAAGATCACCCGCTGTCATCGCTGGATCGGCGTATGTGACGCCGATCCAGCGATGTGTTCACTTGTAACCAGGGTAAATATCGGGTTACTAAGCGCAGGGCCGCGCTTAGTAACCCGATATTTACCCTGGTTACCATTGTAAAAGTTTAAAAAAAAAGTACATACTCACATTCTGATGTCTGTCACGTCCCCCGGAGTCCACAGGGTTAAAACTGCTTTCGGCAGGAGCGCTGGTAATGCACGCGCTGCTGCCGAGAGCTTCCCTGCACTGACTGTGTCAGCTGTAAAGCAGAGCACAGCGGTGACGTCACCGCTGTTACTGCCGGCACTGACACATTCAGTGCAGGGAAGCTCTCGGCAGCAGCGCGTGCATATTAGCAGCGCTCTTGCCGAAAGCAGTTTTAACCCTGTGGACGCCGGCGGGGGATGTGACAGACATCAGAATGTGAGTATGTACTGTTTTTTTTTTTTACTTTTACAATGGTAACCAGGGTAAATATCGAGTTACTAAGCGTGGCCCTGCACTTAGTAACCCGATGTTTACCCTGGTTACCCGGGTGCTGCAGGGGGACTTCGGCATCGTTGAAGACAGTTTCAACGATGCCGAAGTCGTTCCCCTGATCGTTGGTCGCTGGAGAGAGCTGTCTGTGTGACAGCTCCCCAGCGACCACACAACGACTTACCAACGATCACGGCCAGATCGTATTGCTGGTCGTGATCATTGGTAAGTCGTTTAGTGTAACGGTACCTTAAATCTCTTTCTACTCCCCCAGGCCGCACAATAATCTCTGGAGTGAGATCTCTAACAGAATCTTTGTCCAAGTATTAAGACTGGTTACTTTGACCCCTCTTAAAATATGTTCAGTCGTACATGAAAGATACGAGAGAATTTTTGAGGACATTACAGAAGACTGAATGGCAGGAGGATTTTAAACTGGTATCCATTGATTTAGAGAGTCTGTATATGAGAATTCCGCACTGCCTTAGCATTGGAGTGATGCATGATATTGTCTCATACAAAGACTAATGCCAGAATTGTATTGATCTAATTTATGAATCAATTGAATTTACTTTAACCCACAATGCATTCAAATTTCTGGGCATGTGATACCTTCAGTGCACAGGCACAGACATGGGTATTCCGGCAGCTTGTGCTCTAGCTAATATCTGTCTGGCTGTACTTGAAGAAAAATAGGTATTTTCTTCACAAAATCCTTTTTTGAAATCTCTTAAAATGTTTACACGGTATGCAGACAACATCTTTATTGTAAGGGCAGGCACTAAGGGGCAATTTGAGGAATTTGTGGCTTTTATTTCAAGTTCAGACTGATGGATAAAGTCATCTGATCCTCCATTATTAAAAACTAGATGGTGGCCCGATTCTAACGCATTGGGTATTCTAGAATATGTATGTAGTTTATTTATGAAGATTTAAGAATAATGCAATGAATACACAGGATTTTCTGGGTAAAATATATACATTATCAGTGAAGCGGTGTTTAAATCCCGTGCCAATATCACTGATTGGTCGCGCCCGGCCGAGCACGACCAATCAGCGAAGCATGGTTTAAATCCCGCACCAATTTGCGGCCGGACTGCGCCTGTCAAGGTGTAATGATTATAGGGGATAACTCAGGAGACTCTTTGCGTGGAACAAGACAACTACAGGACACAGATTTATAAGTCGTAAAGTCTATATTATCACACAGTGATTCAAACAGGTGCAGAGCAAAGCGCACGTCCACAACACTTGGTGTAAATATTAAATGCAGCTTAACAGTCTATAGGAACTTTAGAGGAAAACGCAATCAAGCAGAAAGTCTATGAAGCACAGTTGTACTTGAGGATACTTGACATGAGTAAGTTCTTGTTTAGTCCAAACACAGATAGATATGCTTATAAGGCAGTTCAAGCAATGTCTTATCTCAACCAGGAAGGCCTGGGTGATAATCTCAGGTTTAAGCAGAGCAGCAACAGCTTGCATGTCCAGCAAATGCAGATGGAAACAAACACAAGCAGCCAGATGGAGGAGGATTACTGAAAACCAATGTATGCAGCAGAAATGCAGAGCTGAGTAGCAGGATCTCCACACAGGTTCACAGGAGCAGGAGCAGGTGCAAAGCCAGGGAGCCACCAGGGTAAGAAGCTGGATGTAAGGCAGAATACTCTAGCACAGACTAAAGGCTGGGGTGGAGTTATATAGCAGGAAAACACAGTGCACATGAGACCAAAGACGCCATCTTGGAAAAGGGCAGTAATGCACAAAAGGTAATCAAAAAATGTTCAGAGTCCTGACACGCGGATTGATCGCGGGCAGCTGGCGAGCGACGCGGTATTTCCGTTACAGACAAACAGACAGAATTAGACGATTATATAGTAGATACCCGATGCGTTAGAGTTGGGCCACCGTCTAGTATTCATATAAACATTGGTACTTACATTTATGTTTTAACCCATTGGACACACTGCCATTGTTTTTCTCCTATCTTTATATGTTTAAAAATATGTTTACAAAATGATACAGATGTAAAGTAGACATGTGAGAAATGTTGTTTATTAACTATTTTGTGGGACAAAACTCTCTGATTTAAGGGCAAAAAAATTAAAAGTTTGAAAATTGCTACATTTTCGCCAAATTTCTGACATTTTCACAAATAAAACGCAAGTCATATCGAATAAATGTTACCACCATCATGAAGTACAATATGTCACGAAAAAACATTCTCAGAATCAATGGGATCCGTTGAAGCGTTCCAGAGTTATTATCTCAAAAACTGACACTGGCCGGATTTAAAAAATATTGGACCTGGTCATTAAGGTCAAAATTGACTCTATCAGTAAAGGACTAAAGAATCCTGCAACCAATTGCCTAAACAGATCGTATATCATAGGCAATCACAGATGCAGTTCATGCAAATTTTGCAGTTTTCATATCAATACAAATCCTATTTCATTTGGAGGTATCCAGCATAACATCACAGATTTTATAACTTTTAAAACGCAGTTCAATATATATATCATTTTCTGCCCTTGTGCCCGGTTTTACATAGGCAAAACTATTAGACTATTATGTGTAAGATTTAGGGAACATTTCAATTCTATACTTTCTGACAAGGGCTCTACCCGATTAATTGAACACATTTACAATTTCCATCAATAAAACCCAGAGGTTTTACATGTTTCAGAGCTGGAAAGAGTCACACTACCTAGTTAGGGAGGAAATCTTAATAGGATCCTACTACAAATGGATAATTTGATCCAGTGCACAAGGTCCACTTGGCTTTAAAGATTAATTGGATATGGCGGTGATTTTATAGTCATGTTTTTTCTTTTGTTTTCTATATTTATGTGTAATTGTTGCATTTGTATGTTACTGTTATGTGGGAGCTGGGGCGGAGTCCCCTAAATTTGGGGCCCGCCTCCCCACACCAATCCGTGCCTGGACTCATTGAAGCATAAGTGACCCACTTCTCCCGCGTCCATGTTCAGAAATTTTTTTACCAGACACGGAGTGCCACCCTTTTCATCTCTATGCCTGGATTCATCTCGTCAGTTCAGCATGGATGCAATGGGGAGGAGGAGTAGATGTAGAGTCATCCTTCTGGTTGGGACAGGGAAGTCTTTCCTGTTGGGAGTCTGGCACACATGGCTGTTATGGTTCTCAATGGCAAGAGAACATAGCCCAGCAAACATACGAACTAACTCTTGGAAGGATGGAAACTAAACTGACCATGAACTAAACCTGCCGCACAACTAACAGTAGCCGGGTAGCGTAGCCTGCGTTTTATCCCTAGACGCCCAGCGCCGGCCGGAGGACTAACTAATCCTGGCAGAGGAAAATATAGTCCTGGCTCACCTCTAGAGAAATTTCCCCGAAAGGCAGACAGAGGCCCCCACAAATATTGGCGGTGATTTTAGATGAAATGACAAACGTAGTATGAAAATAGGTTTAGCAAAATTGAGGTCCGCTTACTAGATAGCAGGAAGACAGAAAGGGCACTTTCATGGTCAGCTGAAAACCCTATCAAAATACCATCCTGAAATTACTTTAAGACTCTAGTATTAACTCATAACATCAGAGTGGCAATTTCAGATCACAAGAGCTTTCCAGACACAGAAACGAAACTACAGCTGTGAACTGGAAAAAAATGCAAAAACAAACAAGGACTAAGTCCAACTTAGCTGGGAGTTGTCTAGCAGCAGGAACATGCACAGAAAGGCTTCTGATTACAATGTTGACCGGCATGGAAGTGACAGAGGGGCAAGGCTAAATAGTGACTCCCACATCCTGATGGAAACAGGTGAACAGAGAGGATGATGCACACCAGTTCAATTCCACCAGTGGCCACCGGGGGAGCCCAAAATCCAATTTCACAACAGTACCCCCCCCTCAAGGAGGGGGCACCGAACCCTCACCAGAACCACCAGGGCGATCAGGATGAGCCCTATGAAAGGCACGGACCAAATCGGAGGCATGAACATCAGAGGCAGTCACCCAAGAATTATCCTCCTGACCGTATCCCTTCCATTTGACCAGATACTGGAGTTTCCATCTGGAAACACGGGAGTCCAAGATTTTTTCCACAACGTACTCCAACTCGCCCTCAACCAACACCGGAGCAGGAGGCTCAACGGAAGGCACAACCGGTACCTCATACCTGCGCAATAATGACCGATGAAAAACATTATGAATAGAAAAAGATGCAGGGAGGTCCAAACGGAAGGACACAGGGTTAAGAATCTCCAATATCTTGTACGGGCCGATGAACCGAGGCTTAAACTTGGGAGAAGAAACCCTCATAGGGACAAAACGAGAAGACAACCACACCAAGTCCCCAACACAAAGCCGAGGACCAACCCAACTCCGGCGGTTGGCAAAAAGCTGAGTCTTCTCCTGGGACAACTTCAAATTGTCCACTACCTGCCCCCAAATCTGATGCAACCTCTCCACCACAGCATCCACTCCAGGACAATCCGAAGATTCCACCTGACCAGAAGAAAATCGAGGATGAAACCCCGAATTACAGAAAAAGGGAGACACCAAGGTGGCAGAACTGGCCCGATTATTGAGGGCAAACTCCGCTAAAGGCAAAAAAGCAACCCAATCATCCTGATCTGCAGACACAAAACACCTCAAATATGTCTCCAAGGTCTGATTCGTCCGCTCGGTCTGGCCATTAGTCTGAGGATGGAAAGCAGACGAGAAAGACAAATCTATGCCCATCCTAGCACAGAATGCTCGCCAAAATCTAGACACGAATTGGGTACCTCTGTCAGAAACGATATTCTCCGGAATACCATGCAAACGGACCACATTTTGAAAAAACAGAGGAACCAACTCGGAAGAAGAAGGCAACTTAGGCAGGGGAACCAAATGGACCATCTTAGAGAAACGATCACACACCACCCAGATGACAGACATCTTCTGAGAAACAGGAAGATCCGAAATAAAATCCATCGAGATGTGCGTCCAGGGCCTCTCCGGGATAGGCAAGGGCAACAACAATCCACTAGCCCGAGAACAACAAGGCTTGGCCCGAGCACAAACGTCACAAGACTGCACGAAGCCTCGCACATCTCGAGACAGGGAAGGCCACCAAAAGGACCTTGCCACCAAATCCCTGGTACCAAAGATTCCAGGATGACCTGCCAACGCAGAAGAATGAACCTCAGAAATGACTTTACTGGTCCAATCATCAGGAACAAACAGTCTACCAGGTGGGCAACGATCAGGTCTATCCGCCTGAAACTCCTGCAAGGCCCGCCGCAGGTCTGGAGAAACGGCAGACAATATCACTCCATCCTTAAGGATACCTGTAGGTTCAGAATTACCAGGGGAGTCAGGCTCAAAACTCCTAGAAAGGGCATCCGCCTTAACATTCTTAGAACCCGGCAGGTAGGACACCACAAAATTAAACCGAGAGAAAAACAACGACCAGCGCGCCTGTCTAGGATTCAGGCGTCTGGCGGACTCAAGATAAATTAGATTTTTGTGGTCAGTCAATACCACCACCTGATGTCTAGCCCCCTCAAGCCAATGACGCCACTCCTCAAAAGCCCACTTCATGGCCAAAAGCTCCCGATTCCCAACATCATAATTCCGCTCGGCGGGCGAAAATTTACGCGAGAAAAAAGCACAAGGTCTCATCACGGAGCAATCGGAACTTCTCTGCGACAAAACCGCCCCAGCTCCGATTTCAGAAGCGTCGACCTCAACCTGAAAAGGAAGAGCAACATCAGGCTGACGCAACACAGGGGCGGAAGAAAAGCGGCGCTTAAGCTCCCGAAAGGCCTCCACAGCAGCAGGGGACCAATCAGCAACATCAGCACCCTTCTTAGTCAAATCAGTCAATGGTTTAACAACATCAGAAAAACCAGCAATAAATCGACGATAAAAGTTAGCAAAGCCCAAAAATTTCTGAAGACTCTTAAGAGAAGAGGGTTGCGTCCAATCACAAATAGCCTGAACCTTGACAGGATCCATCTCGATGGAAGAGGGGGAAAAAATGTATCCCAAAAAGGAAATCTTTTGAACCCCAAAAACGCACTTAGAACCCTTCACACACAAGGAATTAGACCGCAAAACCTGAAAAACCCTCCTGACCTGCTGGACATGAGAGTCCCAGTCATCCGAAAAAATCAAAATATCATCCAGATACACAATCATAAATTTATCCAAATAATCACGGAAAATGTCATGCATAAAGGACTGAAAGACTGAAGGGGCATTTGAAAGACCAAAAGGCATCACCAAATACTCAAAGTGGCCCTCGGGCGTATTAAATGCGGTTTTCCACTCATCCCCCTGCTTAATTCGCACCAAATTATACGCCCCACGAAGATCTATCTTAGAGAACCACTTGGCCCCCTTTATGCGAGCAAACAAATCAGTCAGCAGTGGCAACGGATATTGATATTTAACCGTGATTTTATTCAAAAGCCGATAATCAATGCACGGCCTCAAAGAGCCATCTTTCTTAGCCACAAAGAAAAAACCGGCTCCTAAGGGAGATGACGAAGGACGAATATGTCCCTTTTCCAAGGACTCCTTTATATATTCTCGCATAGCAGCATGTTCAGGCACAGACAGATTAAATAAACGACCCTTAGGGTATTTACTACCCGGAATCAAATCTATGGCACAATCGCACTCCCAGTGCGGAGGTAATGAACCAAGCTTAGGTTCTTCAAAAACGTCACGATATTCAGTCAAGAATTCAGGAATCTCAGAGGGAATAGATGATGAAATGGAAACCACAGGTACGTCCCCATGCGTCCCCTTACATCCCCAGCTTAACACAGACATAGCTTTCCAGTCAAGGACTGGGTTATGAGATTGCAGCCATGGCAATCCAAGCACCAACACATCATGTAGGTTATACAGCACAAGAAAGCGAATAATCTCCTGGTGATCCGGATTAATCCGCATAGTTACTTGTGTCCAGTATTGTGGTTTATTGCTAGCCAATGGGGTGGAGTCAATCCCCTTCAGGGGTATAGGAGTTTCAAGAGGCTCCAAATCATACCCACAGCGTTTGGCAAAGGACCAATCCATAAGACTCAAAGCGGCGCCAGAGTCGACATAGGCATCCGCGGTAATAGATGATAAAGAACAAATCAGGGTCACAGATAGAATAAACTTAGACTGTAAAGTGCCAATTGAAACAGACTTATCAAGCTTCTTAGTACGCTTAGAGCATGCTGATATAACATGAGTTGAATCACCGCAATAGAAGCACAACCCATTTTTTCGTCTAAAATTCTGCCGTTCACTTCTGGACAGAATTCTATCACATTGCATATTCTCTGGCGTCTTCTCAGTAGACACCGCCAAATGGTGCACAGGTTTGCGCTCCCGCAGACGCCTATCGATCTGGATAGCCATTGTCATGGACTCATTCAGACCCGCAGGCACAGGGAACCCCACCATAACATCCTTAATGGCATCAGAGAGACCCTCTCTGAAATTCGCCGCCAGGGCGCACTCATTCCACTGAGTAAGCACAGCCCATTTACGGAATTTCTGGCAGTATATTTCAGCTTCGTCTTGCCCCTGAGATAGGGACATCAAGGCCTTTTCCGCCTGAAGTTCTAACTGAGGTTCCTCATAAAGCAACCCCAAGGCCAGAAAAAACGCATCCACATTGAGCAACGCAGGATCCCCTGGAGCCAATGCAAAAGCCCAATCCTGAGGGTCGCCCCGGAGCAGAGAAATCACAATCCTGACCTGCTGAGCAGGATCTCCAGCAGAGCGAGATTTCAGGGACAAAAACAACTTGCAATTATTTTTGAAATTTTGAAAGCAAGATCTATTCCCCGAGAAAAATTCAGGCAAAGGAATTCTAGGTTCAGATATAGGAACATGAACAACAAAATCTTGTAAGTTTTGAACTTTCGTGGTGAGATTATTCAAACCTGCAGCTAAACTCTGAATATCCATTTTAAACAGGTGAACACAGAGCCATTCCAGGATTAGAAGGAGAGAGAGAGAGAAAGGCTGCAATATAGGCAGACTTGCAAGAGATTCAATTACAAGCACACTCAGAACTGAGAAAAAAAAAAAAAAAAAAATCTTCAGCAGACTTCTCTTTTCTCTCCTTTCTCTGTCAATTAATTTAACCCTTTTTGGCCGGTCAAACTGTTATGGTTCTCAATGGCAAGAGAACATAGCCCAGCAAACATACGAACTAACTCTTGGAAGGATGGAAACTAAACTGACCATGAACTAAACCTGCCGCACAACTAACAGTAGCCGGGTAGCGTAGCCTGCGTTTTATCCCTAGACGCCCAGCGCCGGCCGGAGGACTAACTAATCCTGGCAGAGGAAAATATAGTCCTGGCTCACCTCTAGAGAAATTTCCCCGAAAGGCAGACAGAGGCCCCCACAAATATTGGCGGTGATTTTAGATGAAATGACAAACGTAGTATGAAAATAGGTTTAGCAAAATTGAGGTCCGCTTACTAGATAGCAGGAAGACAGAAAGGGCACTTTCATGGTCAGCTGAAAACCCTATCAAAATACCATCCTGAAATTACTTTAAGACTCTAGTATTAACTCATAACATCAGAGTGGCAATTTCAGATCACAAGAGCTTTCCAGACACAGAAACGAAACTACAGCTGTGAACTGGAAAAAAATGCAAAAACAAACAAGGACTAAGTCCAACTTAGCTGGGAGTTGTCTAGCAGCAGGAACATGCACAGAAAGGCTTCTGATTACAATGTTGACCGGCATGGAAGTGACAGAGGGGCAAGGCTAAATAGCGACTCCCACATCCTGATGGAAACAGGTGAACAGAGAGGATGATGCACACCAGTTCAATTCCACCAGTGGCCACCGGGGGAGCCCAAAATCCAATTTCACAACACATGGCTGGCTTTATGTCCTGCTGCCTTTCCCATGATCCAAGCATTATATGCAATCTGGTTAACACTGTTTACTGGCTGTTCACCCTTCTCGACCCATGCTACAAGTAGAACTTTCCATCTCTCCTTACTGCTGTGGAGAGAGCTAGTAAAATGGTGCAATACCAGAAGGCCATAGTAGAACAATTAGTATGAAAAATCCCATCTGCCAATGCAGAGGTCATAGATGCTTGGCAAGTTATGGTGATATAGTCGTGTATTGACTTTGGTTCTGGCTATGTAGTCATATACTCATGGTGGTTCCGGTGATGTATTCATGTACTGATGATGGTTATGTTAATGTTGTCATGTACTGATGATGGTAATGTAGTTGTGTACTGATGGAAATTCTGGTGATGTATTTATGTACTGACAGTGGTTCGGGTAATATAATTGTGTACTGATGTATTCATGAATTGATGGTGGTTCTGCTGATGTAGTCATGTAAATTTTGCAAACTTTAATTTAGAAGACTTGATAATATATTAAAGGGCCAGTATGCAGGACAAAAAATTAAACTGTCTGAATTAGGCAATATATGTCAGAGATAGAAGTAATTGCTTAAAGCCCCCACACACTTTAGATAGCTGTCCGCTTGTTTGGCCGGCAGTTATTTCAAATGACCTTCTCAAATACAGGAGAGCTTGCTCTGCTGAGCAATTCTGTGTTCTCTATGAGAGGTCCGCTGTTAAATATCTCTGGCGGCAGCTTATCTACTAAGGGACAAAAGGATCTGCAGTTGTAAATTGAATATGTTGGATCCTTATTTTCCCAGACAATCTTCTGTCAGGCACCCATATATAAAGGATTAAGGAACTGTTAGGGTATGTGTATGCAACATCTTTTAGACGAGGTATTAAGGCTGAAGACACTTGCAGAATCACTGGTGCTTTGTAATGAAGCAACTTTTTTTGTGTCTTTTCTGTCATTTTTGTGTGACTTTTTTGCTAGTTTTTTATTTAAATTGTATTCAATGAATTGAAGAATGAACTGGGCACTGCTTTGTAAACCATTGATCAGTTAAACGAAGCTCAAAAGAATGAGCATATGAATAGCAAGTTGTTTTTAATACACAGTATTGCAATGCATATATTCATTCTTTTAGCATTTATTTAACACTTTTTTAAGTGGTTTACAGAGCAGAACAGCCTGGAAAAGACATTATGTACTCAAATCCTTAGTGTGAATTAGCAATAAGGCGTGTCATTATTTAACCGATTTCTGCCATTAGACGTACTATTCCGTCCATGTGACCCGGGCCCTACTTCCCATGAACGGAATAGTACGTCAAGGGCGATCGGCCGTGCTCACGGGGGGAGCGCGGCTGATCGCCGAAGGGTGTCAGCTGATTACAGCTGACATCCCGCACTATGTACCAGGAGCGGTCATGGCCCGCCCCGGCACATTAACCCCCAGAACACTGCGATCAAACATAATTGCAGCATTCCGGTGGCATAGGGAAGCATCTTGAAGGGAGGGGGCTCCCTGCGTGTTCCCCGATGTGATCGCGTTGTTCAGAGGGTCTCCTACCTCCTCCTCCCTGCAGGCCCTGGATCCAAAATGGACGCGGGGCTCCTTCCGGGTCCTGCAGGGAGGTGGCTTTCAAGCGCCTGCTCAGTGCAGGCGATAGCCAGCCTCCCTGCAGTGCCTGTCAGTTCGCTTATCTGACACAGTGCATTGTAAAGTGCAAAGTGTCAGATAAGCGATGTGACACTATAGTATGATGTCCCCCCTAGGGCAATATTACAAAGTAAAAAAAAAATGTACAAAAAAAATTCCTAAATAAAGAAAAAAATTTATATATATTGTTCCAATAAATACATTTCTTTATCTAAATTAAGAAAAACAATAAAAGTACACATATGTAGTATCGCTACATACATCTGTAACGACCTGAACTATAAAAGTGTCCCACTAGTTAACCCCTTCAGTGAACACCGTAAAAAAAAAAAGTGCGGCAAAAAAACGCTATATTTTCATACCACCGAACAAAAAGTGGAATAACATGCGATCAAAAAGATGGATATAAATAACCATGGTACTGCTGAAAACGTCATCTTGTCCTGCAAAAAACGAGCCACCATACAGCATCATCGGTGAAAAAATAAAAAAGTTATAGTCCTCAGAATAAAGCAATGCAAAAATAATTATTTCTTATTTAAAATAGTTTTTATTGTATAAAAGCGCCAAAACATAAAAAAATGATATAAATGAGGTATCGCTGTAATCGTACTGACCCGAAGAATAAAACTGCTTTATCAATTTTACCAAAGGTGGAAAGGTATAAACGCCCCCCCAAAAGAAATTCATGAATAGCTAGTTTTTGGTCATTCTGCCTCACAAAAATCGGAATAAAAAGCGATCAAAAAATGTCACAAGCCCGAAAATGGAAAGAATAAAAACGTCAACTCGTCCCGCAAAAAACAAGAACTCACATGACTCTGGACCAAAATATGGAAAAATTATAGCTCTCAAAATGTGGAAATGCAAAAACTATTTTTTGCAATAAAAAGCATGTTTTAGTGTGTGACAGCTGCCAATCATAAAAATCCACTACAAAACTAGCTATAAAAGTAAATCAAACCCCCTTCATCACCCCCTTAGTTAGGGAAAAATAATAAAATTAAAAAAATGTATTTATTTCCTTTTTCCCATTAGGGTTAGGGTTCAGGTTGGGGCTAAAGGTAGGGTTAGGGTCGTGGTTAAAGATAGGGTTAGGGCTACAGTTAGGGTTGGGGCTACAGTTAGGGTTAGGGTTGGGGATAAAGTTATGGTTAGGGTTGGGGCTAAAGTTATGGTTATGGTTGGGGTGAAAGTTAGGGTTGGGGCTACAGTTAGGGTTGGGACTAAAGCTAGGGTTAGGTTTGGGGCTAAAGTTAGGGTTAGGGTTAGGGCTAAAGTTAGGGTTGGGTGTTATGGTTCTCAATGGCAAGAGAACATAGCCCAGCATACATAGGAACTAGCTCTTGGAAGGATGGAAACTTAAACTGACCATGAACTAAACCTGCCGCACAACTAACAGTAGCCGGGTAGCGTAGCCTGCGTTTTATCCCTAGACGCCCAGCGCCGGCCGGAGGACTAACTAATCCTGGCAGAGGAAAATATAGTCCTGGCTCACCTCTAGAGAAATTTCCCCGAAAGGCAGACAGAGGCCCCCACATATATTGGCGGTGATTTAAGATGAAAATGACAAACGTAGTATGAAAATAGGTTTAGCAAAATCGAGGTCCGCTTACTAGATAGCAGGAAGACAGAAAGGGTACTTTCATGGTCAGCTGAAAACCCTATCAATACACCATCCTGAAATTACTTTAAGACTCTAGTATTAACTCATAACATCAGAGTGGCAATTTCAGATCACAAGAGCTTTCCAGACACAGAAACGAAACTGCAGCTGTGAACTGGAACAAAATGCAAAAAACAAACAAGGACAAAAGTCCGACTTAGCTGGAAGTTGTCTGGTAGCAGGAACATGCACAGAAAGGCTTCTGATTACAATGTTGACCGGCATGGAAGTGACAGAGGAGCAAGGTTAAATAGCGACTCCCACATCCTGATGGGAACAGGTGAACAGA
This sequence comes from Ranitomeya variabilis, assembly GCF_051348905.1. Classification (NCBI taxonomy): domain Eukaryota; kingdom Metazoa; phylum Chordata; class Amphibia; order Anura; family Dendrobatidae; genus Ranitomeya; species Ranitomeya variabilis. The sequence continues at coordinate 189,452,993 of NC_135237.1, forward strand.
GGGGATAATGCACACAAGTTCAATTCCACCAGTGGCCACCGGGGGAGCCCAAAATCCAATTTCACAACAGTACCCCCCCCTCAAGGAGGGGGCACCGAACCCTCACCAGAACCACCAGGGCGATCAGGATGAGCCCTATGAAAGGCACGGACCAGATCGGAGGCATGAACATCAGAGGCAGTCACCCAAGAATTATCCTCCTGACCGTATCCCTTCCATTTGACCAGATACTGGAGTTTCCGTCTGGAAACACGGGAGTCCAAGATTTTTTCCACAACGTACTCCAACTCGCCCTCAACCAACACCGGAGCAGGAGGCTCAACGGAAGGCACAACCGGTACCTCATACCTGCGCAACAATGACCGATGAAAAACATTATGAATAGAAAAAGATGCAGGGAGGTCCAAACGGAAGGACACAGGGTTAGGAATCTCCAATATCTTGTACGGGCCGATGAACCGAGGCTTAAACTTAGGAGAAGAAACCCTCATAGGGACAAAACGAGAAGACAACCACACCAAGTCCCCGACACAAAGCCGAGGACCAACCCGACGCCGGCGGTTGGCAAAAAGCTGAGTCTTCTCCTGGGACAACTTCAAATTGTCCACCACCTGCCCCCAAATCTGATGCAACCTCTCCACCACAGCATCCACTCCAGGACAATCCGAAGATTCCACCTGACCGGAGGAAAATCGAGGATGAAACCCCGAATTACAGAAAAAAGGAGACACCAAGGTGGCAGAGCTGGCCCGATTATTGAGGGCAAACTCCGCTAAAGGCAAAAAAGCAACCCAATCATCCTGATCTGCAGACACAAAACACCTCAAATATGTCTCCAAAGTCTGATTCGTCCGCTCGGTCTGGCCATTAGTCTGAGGATGGAAAGCAGACGAGAAAGACAAATCTATGCCCATCCTAGCACAGAATGCCCGCCAAAATCTAGACACGAATTGGGTTCCTCTGTCAGAAACGATATTCTCCGGAATACCATGCAAACGAACCACATTTTGAAAAAACAGAGGAACCAACTCGGAAGAAGAAGGCAACTTAGGCAGGGGAACCAAATGGACCATCTTAGAGAAACGGTCACACACCACCCAGATGACAGACATCTTCTGAGAAACAGGAAGATCCGAAATAAAATCCATCGAGATGTGCGTCCAAGGCCTCTTCGGGATAGGCAAGGGCAACAACAATCCACTAGCCCAAGAACAACAAGGCTTGGCCCGAGCACAAACGTCACAAGACTGCACAAAGCCTCGTACATCTCGTGACAGGGAAGGCCACCAGAAGGACCTTGCCACCAAATCCCTGGTACCAAAGATTCCAGGATGACCTGCCAACGCAGAAGAATGAACCTCAGAAATGACTTTACTGGTCCAATCATCAGGAACAAACAGTCTACCAGGTGGGCAACGATCAGGTCTATCCGCCTGAAAATCCTGCAAGGCCCGCCGCAGGTCTGGAGAAACGGCAGACAATATCACTCCATCCTTAAGGATACCTGTAGGTTCAGAATTACCAGGGGAGTCAGGCTCAAAACTCCTAGAAAGGGCATCCGCCTTAACATTCTTAGAACCCGGTAGGTATGACACCACAAAATTAAACCGAGAGAAAAACAACGACCAGCGCGCCTGTCTAGGATTCAGGCGTCTGGCGGACTCAAGATAAATTAAATTTTTGTGGTCGGTCAATACCACCACCTGATGTCTAGCCCCCTCAAGCCAATGACGCCACTCCTCAAAAGCCCACTTCATGGCCAAAAGCTCCCGATTCCCAATATCATAATTCCGCTCGGCGGGCGAAAATTTACGAGAAAAAAAAGCACAAGGTTTCATCACGGAGCAGTCGGAACTTCTTTGCGACAAAACCGCCCCAGCTCCGATTTCAGAAGCGTCGACCTCAACCTGAAAAGGAAGAGCAACATCAGGCTGACGCAACACAGGGGCGGAAGAAAAGCGGCGCTTAAGCTCCCGAAAGGCCTCCACAGCAGCAGGGGACCAATCAGCAACATCAGCACCCTTCTTAGTCAAATCAGTCAATGGTTTAACAACATCAGAAAAACCAGCAATAAATCGACGATAAAAGTTAGCAAAGCCCAAAAATTTCTGAAGACTCTTAAGAGAAGAGGGTTGCGTCCAATCACAAATAGCCCGAACCTTGACAGGATCCATCTCGATGGAAGAGGGGGAAAAAATGTATCCCAAGAAGGAAATCTTTTGAACCCCAAAAACGCACTTAGAACCCTTCACACACAAGGAATTAGACCGCAAAACCTGAAAAACCCTCCTGACCTGCTGGACATGAGAGTCCCAGTCATCCGAAAAAATCAGAATATCATCCAGATACACGATCATAAATTTATCCAAATAATCACGGAAAATGTCATGCATAAAGGACTGAAAGACTGAAGGGGCATTTGAAAGGCCAAAAGGCATCACCAAATACTCAAAGTGGCCCTCGGGCGTATTAAATGCGGTTTTCCACTCATCCCCCTGCTTAATTCGCACCAAATTATACGCCCCACGGAGATCTATCTTAGAGAACCACTTGGCCCCCTTTATGCGAGCAAACAAATCAGTCAGCAGTGGCAACGGATATTGATATTTAACCGTGATTTTATTCAAAAGCCGATAATCAATACACGGCCTCAAAGAGCCATCTTTCTTAGACACAAAGAAAAAACCGGCTCCTAAGGGAGATGACGAAGGACGAATATGTCCCTTTTCCAAGGACTCCTTTATATATTCTCGCATAGCAGCATGTTCAGGCACAGACAGATTAAATAAACGACCCTTAGGGTATTTACTACCCGGAATCAAATCTATGGCACAATCGCACTCCCGGTGCGGAGGTAATGAACCAAGCTTAGGTTCTTCAAAAACGTCACGATAGTCAGACAAGAATTCAGGAATCTCAGAGGGAATAGATGACGAAATGGAAACCAAAGGTACGTCCCCATGCATCCCCTTACATCCCCAGCTTAACACAGACATAGCATTCCAGTCGAGGACTGGGTTATGAGATTGCAGCCATGGCAATCCAAGCACCAACACATCATGTAGATTATACAGCACAAGAAAGCGAATAATCTCCTGATGATCCGGATTAATTCGCATAGTTACTTGTGTCCAGTATTGTGGTTTATTACTAGCCAATGGGGTGGAGTCAATCCCCTTCAGAGGTATAGGAGTTTCAAGAGGCTCTAAATCATACCCACAGCGTTTGGCAAAGGACCAATCCATAAGACTCAAAGCGGCGCCAGAGTCGACATAGGCATCCGCGGTAATAGATGATAAAGAACAAATCAGGGTCACAGATAGAATAAACTTAGACTGAAAAGTGCCAATTGAAACTGACTTATCAAGCTTCTTAGTACGCTTAGAGCATGCTGATATAACATGAGTTGAATCACCACAATAAAAGCACAACCCATTTTTTCGTCTAAAATTCTGCCGTTCGCTTCTGGACAGAATTCTATCACATTGCATATTCTCTGGCGTCTTCTCAGTAGACACCGCCAAATGGTGCACAGGTTTGCGCTCCCGCAGACGTCTATCGATCTGGATAGCCATTGTCATGGACTCATTCAGACCCGCAGGCACAGGGAACCCCACCATAACATCCTTAACGGCATCAGAGAGACCCTCTCTGAAATTCGCCGCCAGGGCGCACTCATTCCACTGAGTAAGCACAGACCATTTACGGAATTTTTGGCAGTATATTTCAACTTCATCTTGCCCCTGAGATAGGGACATCAAGGCTTTTTCCGCCTGAAGCTCTAAATGAGGTTCCTCATAAAGCAACCCCAAGGCCAGAAAAAACGCATCCACATTGAGCAACGCAGGATCCCCTGGAGCCAATGCAAAAGCCCAATCTTGAGGGTCGCCCCGGAGCAAGGAAATCACAATCCTGACCTGCTGAGCAGGATCTCCAGCAGAGCGAGATTTCAGGGACAAAAACAACTTGCAATTATTTTTGAAATTTTGAAAGCAAGATCTATTCCCCGAGAAAAATTCAGGCAAAGGAATTCTAGGTTCAGATATAGGAACATGAACAACAAAATCTTGTAAATTTTGAACTTTCGTGGTGAGATTATTCAAACCTGCAGCTAAACTCTGAATATCCATTTTAAACAGGTGAACCCAGAGCCATTCCAGGATTAGAAGGAGAGAGAGAGAGGAAGGCTGCAATATAGGCAGACTAGCAAGTGATTCAATTGAAAGCACACTCAGAACTGAAGGAAAAAAAAAATAAAAAAAAAAAATTTTTCAGCAGACTTCTTTTTTCTCTCCTTTCTCTGCCAATTAATTTAACCCTTTGTGGGCCGGTCAAACTGTTATGGTTCTCAATGGCAAGAGAACATAGCCCAGCATACATAGGAACTAGCTCTTGGAAGGATGGAAACTTAAACTGACCATGAACTAAACCTGCCGCACAACTAACAGTAGCCGGGTAGCGTAGCCTGCGTTTTATCCCTAGACGCCCAGCGCCGGCCGGAGGACTAACTAATCCTGGCAGAGGAAAATATAGTCCTGGCTCACCTCTAGAGAAATTTCCCCGAAAGGCAGACAGAGGCCCCCACATATATTGGCTGTGATTTAAGATGAAAATGACAAACGTAGTATGAAAATAGGTTTAGCAAAATCGAGGTCCGCTTACTAGATAGCAGGAAGACAGAAAGGGTACTTTCATGGTCAGCTGAAAACCCTATCAATACACCATCCTGAAATTACTTTAAGACTCTAGTATTAACTCATAACATCAGAGTGGCAATTTCAGATCACAAGAGCTTTCCAGACACAGAAACGAAACTGCAGCTGTGAACTGGAACAAAATGCAAAAAACAAACAAGGACAAAAGTCCGACTTAGCTGGAAGTTGTCTGGTAGCAGGAAAATGCACAGAAAGGCTTCTGATTACAATGTTGACCGGCATGGAAGTGACAGAGGAGCAAGGTTAAATAGCGACTCCCACATCCTGATGGGAACAGGTGAACAGAGGGGATAATGCACACAAGTTCAATTCCACCAGTGGCCACCGGGGGAGCCCAAAATCCAATTTCACAACAGTTGGGGCTACAGTTACAGTTGGGACTAAAGCTAGGGTTAGGTTTGGGGCTAAAGTTAGGGTTAGGTTTGGGGCTAAAGTTAGGGTTAGGGATGGGGCTAAAGTTAGGGTTGGGGATAAAAGTTAAGGTTAGGGTTGGGGCTGAAGTTAGGGTTTGGATTACATTTACGGTTGGAATTAGGGTTGGTATTAGGGTTATGAGTGTGGTTAGGGTTAACTTTTGGGGTCCAATTTCTCTTGCTACCCTTGGTAAAATACAAAACAGGGGCTAAAAAAGAATTTTTGTGGAAAAAAAATAATTTTTTATTTTCACGGCTCTGCGTTATTAACTGTAGTGAAACACTTGGGGGTTCAAAGTTCTCACAACACATCTAGAAAAGTACCTTGGGGCCTAGATCCAATATTGGGTCACTTGTGGGGGGTTTCTACTGTTTAGGTACATCAGGGGCTCTGCAAATGCAATGTGACGCCTGCAGACCAATCCATCTAAGTCTGCATTCCAAACGGCGCTCCTTCCCTTCCGAGCTCTACCATGCGCCCAAACGGTGGTTCCACCCACACATATGGGGTATCAGCGTACTCAGGACAAATTGGACAACGACTTTTGAGGTCCAATTTCTCCTGTTAACCTTGGGAAAATACAAAACTGGAGGCTAAAAAATGATTTTTGTGGAAAAAAAAGATATTTTATTTTCACGGCTCTGCCTTATAAACTGTAGTGAAACACTTGGGGGTTCAAAGTTCTCACAACACATCTAGATAAGTTCCTTGGGGGTCTAGTTTCCAATATGGGGTCACTTGTGGGGGGTTTCTACTGTTTAGGTACATCAGGATCTCTGCGAATGCAACGTGACGCCTGCAGACCAATCCATCTAAGTCTGCATTCCAAACGGCACTTCTTCCCTTCCGAGCTCTGACATGTGCCCAAACGGTGGTTCCCCCCCCCCCACATATGGGGTATCAGCGTACTCAGGACAAATTGCACAACAATTTTGGGGTCCAATTTCTTCTGTTACCCTTGGGAAAATAAAAAATTGAGGGCAAAAAGATTATTTTTGTGAAAAAATATGATTTTATATTTTTACGGCTCTACATTATATACTTCTGTAGGGGGTCTACTTTCCAAAATTGTGTCACTTGTGGAAGGTTTCAATGTTTAGGCACATCAGGGGCTCTCCAAATGCGACATGGCATCCCATCTCAATCCCAGTCAATTTTGCATTGAAAAGTCAAATGGCGCTCCTTCCCTTCCGAGCTCTGCCATGCGCCCAAACAGTAGTTTACCCCCACATGAGATATCAGCGTACTCAGGACAAATTGCACAACAAATTTTGGGGTCCAATTTCTTCTGTTACCCTTGGGAAAATAAAAAATTGGGGGCAAAAAGATCATTTTTGTGAAAAATACGATTTTTTATTTTTACAGCTCTACATTATAAACTTCTGTGAACCACTTGGTGGGTCAAAGTGCTCACCACACATCTAGATACGTTCCTTAGGGGGTCTACTTTCCAAAATGGTGTCACTTGTAGGGGGTTTCAATGTTTAGGCACATCAGGGGCTCTCCATATGCGACATGACGTCCCATCTCAATTCCAGTCAATTTTGCATTGAAAAGTCAAATGGCGCTCCTTCCTTTCCAAGCTCTGCCATGCGCCCATACAGTGGTTTACCCCCACATATGGGGTATCAGCGTACTCAGGACAAATTGCACAACAACTTTTGTGGTCCAATTTCTCCTGTTGCTCTTGGTAAAATAAAACAAATTGGAGCTGAAGTAATTTTTTTGTGAAAAAAAAGTTAAATGTTCATTTTTTTTAAAAACATTCCAAAAATTCCTGTGAAACACCTGAAGGGTTAATAAACTTCTTGAATGTGGTTTTGAGCACCTTGAGTTGTGCAGTTTTTAGAATGGTGTCACACTTGGGTATTTTCTATCATACAGACCCCTCAAAGTGACTTCAAATGTGATGTGGTCCCTAAAAAAAAAAGGTGTTGTAAAAATGAGAAATTGCTGGTCAACTTTTAAACCCTAACACTCCCTAACAAAAAAAATTGGTTCCAAAATTGTGCTGATGTAAAGTAGACATGTGGGAAATGTTACTTATTAGGTATTTTGTGTGGCATACAGTACAGACCAAATGTTTGGACACACCTTCTCATTTAAAGATTTTTCTGTATTTTCATGACTATGAAAATTGTAAATTCACACTGAAGGCTTCAAAACTATGAATTAACAAATGTGGAATTATATACTTAACAAAAAAGTGTGAAACAACTGAAAATATGTCTTATATTCTAGGGTCTTCAAAGTAGCCACCTTTTGCTTTGATGACTGCTTTGCACATTCTTGGCATTCTCTTGATCAGCTTCATGAGGTAGTCACCGAAAATGGTCTTCCAACAATCTTGAAGGAGTTCCCAGAGATGCTTAGCACTTGTTGGCCCTTTTGCCTTCACTCTGCGGTCCAGCTCACCCCAAACCATCTCAATTGGGTTAAGGTCTGGTGACTGTGGAGGCCAGGTCATCTAGCGTAGCACCCCATCACTCTCCTTCTCAGTCAAATAGCCCTTACACAGCCTGGAGGTGTGTTTGGGGTCATTGTCCTGTTGAAAAATAAATGATGGTCCAACTAAACGCAAACCGGATGGAAAAGCATGCCGCTGCAAGATGCTGTGGTAGCCATGATGGTTCAACATGCCTTCAATTTTGAATAAATCCCCAACAGTGTCACCAGCAAAGCACCCCCACACCATCACACCTCCTCCTCCATGCTTCACGGGGGGAACCAGGCATGTAGAGTCTATCCGTTCACCTTTTCTGCATTGCATAAAGACACGGTGGTTGAAACCAAAGATCTCAAATTTGGATTCATCAGACCAAAGCACAGATTTCCACTGGTCCAATGTCCATTCCTTGTGTTCTTTAGCCCAAACAAGTCTCTTCTGCTTGTTGCCTGTCCTTAGCAGTGGTTTCCTAGGCCTGCTGCACAAAGTCTCCTCTTAACAGTTGTTGTAGAGATGTGTCTGCTGCTAGAACTCTGTGTGGCATTGATCTGGTCTCTAATCTGAGCTGCTGTTAACCTGCAATTTCTGAGGCGGGTGACTCGGATAAACTTATCCTCAGAAGCAGAGGTGACGCTTGGTCTTCCTTTCCTGGGGCGGTCCTCATGTGAGCCAGTTTCTTTGTAGCGCTTGATGGTTTTTGCAACTGCACTTGGGGACACTTTCAAAGTTTTCCCAATTTTTCGGACTGACTGACCTTCATTTCTTAAAGTAATGATGGCCACTCGTTTTTCTTTACTTAGCTGCTTTTGTCTTGCCATAATACAAATTTTAACAGTCTATTCAGTAGGACTATCAGCTGTGTATCCACCAGTCTTCTGCTCAACACAACTGATGGTCCCAACCCCATTTATAAGGCAAGAAATCCCACTTATTAAACCAGACAGGGCACACCTGTGAAGTGAAAACCATTTCCGGTGACTACCTCTTGAAGCTCATGAAGAGAATGCCAAGAGTGTGCAAAGCAGTCATCAAAGCAAAAACTGGCTAATTTGAAAAATATAAGACGTATTTTCCGTTGTTTCACACCTTTTTGTTAAGTATATAATTCCACATGTGTTAATTCATAGTTTTGATGCCTTCAGTGTGAAGTTACAATTTTCATAGTCATGAAAATACAGAAATATCTTTAAATGAGGTGTGTCCAAACTTTTGGTCTGTACTGTATCTCTGTGATTTAAGGGCATAAAAATTCAAAGTTGGAAAATTGTGAAATTTTCAAAATTTTCGCCAAATTTCCATTTTTTTAACAAATAAACACAGGTAATAAAGAAATTTTATCATTATCATGAAGTACAATATGTCACGAGAAAACAATGTCAGAATCATCAGGATCGGTTGAAGCGTTCCAGAGTTATAACCTCATAAAGGGACAGTGGTCAGAATTAAAAAAGTTAAAATTGACCTGGTCATTAACGTGCAAACCACCCTTGGGGGTAAAGGGGTTAAAGTACTTAGGGCAACATGAATGCTAAATACTGCCTTTGTCCATCTAGCCACAAGAGGAAGCACTTATACCAACATGGGACATGGATAGTGCTTTAAGAGGAACAGCAGAATATTGATAAGGTGAGGAATCAGATACTTTAGAGGTATACAGTGTATATATCTACTATATATTTGTCTAAGGGTCACTTCCGTCTTTCTGTATGTCTGTCTGTCCTTCTGTCTTTCTGTCACGGATATTCATTGGTCGCGGCCTCTGTCTGTCATGGAATCCAAGTCGCTGATTGGTCTCGCCAGCTGCCTGTCATGGCTGCCGCGATCAATCAGCGACGGCCACAGTCCGATTAGTCCCTCCCTACTCCCCTGCAGTCACTGCCTGGCGCCCGCTCCATACTCCCCGCAGTCACCGCTCACACAGGGTTAATGCCAGCGGTAACGGACCGCCTTATGCCGCGGGTAACTCACTCCGTTACCGCCGCTATTAACCCTGTGTGACCAAGTTTTTACTATTGATGCAGCCTATGCAGCATCAATAGTAAAAACATCTAATGTTAAAAATAATAAAAAAAATAAAAAATCATTATATACTCACCTTCCGCTGCCTTTTCCGCTCCTCGCGACGCTCCGGTGATGCGACAAGGACCTTCCATGACGTCATGGTCATGTGACCGCGACGTGATCACAGGCCCTGCGAGAAGGACCTTCCATGACTTCACGGTCACATGACCGGACCGCGACGTCATCACAGGTCATGCGCGCCTGTGCGAGTAGGACCTTCCAGGACGTCACGGTCATGTGACCGGACCGCGACGTCATCACAGGTCCTGCGCGAAAAGGACCTGCCATGACGTCATCACAGGTCCTGCGCTCATACTAACCCTGGGACCAGAAGCTGGACTACAAGGGGCCCTCGGAAGGTGAGTATATGTTTATTTTTTATTTTTTAACCTGTGACATACGTGGCTGGGCAATATTCTATGTAGCTCTGTGCTGTATACTACGTCGCTGTGCAATATGCTACGTGGCTCTGTGCTGTATACTACGTTGCTGTCCAATATACTACATGGCTCTGTGCTGTATACTACGTCACTGAGCAGTATACTACGTCACTGAGCAGTATACTACGTCACTGGGCAGTATACTACATCACTGGGCAATATACTACGTCACTGGGCAGTATACTACGTCACTGGGCAGTATACTACGTCACTGGGCAGTATACTACGTCACTGGGCAGTGTACTACGTAGCTGGGCAATATACTACGTGGCTGGGCAATATACTACGTGGGCTGTGCAATATACTACGTGGCTGGGCAATATACTACGTGGGCTGTGCAATACACTACGTGGACATGCATATTCTAGAATACCCGATGCATTAGAATCGGGCCACCATCCAGTATATATATATATATATATATACAGTTAGGTCCATATATATTTGGACAGAGACAACATTTTTCTAATTTTAGTTATAGACATTACCACAATGAATTTTAAACAAAACAATTCAGATGCAGTTGAAGTTTAGACTTTCAGCTTTCATTTGAGGGTATCCACATTAAAATTGGATGAAGGGTTTAGGAGTTTCAGCTCCTTAACATGTGCCACCCTGTTTTTAAAGGGACCAAAAGTAATTGGACAATTGACTCCAAGGCTATTTCATGGATAGGTGGGGGAAATCCCTTCGTTATGTCATTCTCAATTAAGCAGATAAAAGGCCTGGAGTTGATTTGAGGTGTGGTGCTTGCATTTGGAAGGTTTTGCTGTGAAGTAAACATGCGGTCAAAGGAGCTCTACATGTAGGTGAAACAAGCCATCCTTAAGCTGCGAAAACAGAAAAAATCCATCCGAGAAATTGCTACAATATTAGGAGTGGCAAAATCTACAGTTTGGTAAATCCTGAGAAAGAAAGAAAGCACTCGTGAACTCATCAATGCAAAAAGACCTGGGCGCCCACGGAAGACAACAGTGGTGGATGATCGCAGAATAATCTCCATGGTGAAGAGAAACTCCTTCATAACAGCCAACCAAGTGAACAACACTCTCCAGGAGGTAGGCATATCAATATCCAAATCTACCAGAAAGAGAAGACTGCATGAAAGTAAATACAGAGGGTTCACTGCACGGTGCAAGCAAATCATAAGCATCAAGAATAAAAAGGTAAGACTGGACTTTGCTAAAAAACATCTAAAAAACCCAGCACAGTTCTGGAAGAACATTCTTTGGACAGATGAAACCAAGATCAACCTCTACCAGAATGATGGAAAGAGAAAAGTATGGCGAAGGCGCGGTCCAGCTCATGATCCAAAGCATACCACATCATCTGTAAAACATGGCGGAGGCAGTGTGATGGCTTGGACATGCATGGCTGCCAGTGGCACTGGGTCACTAGTGTTTATTGATGATATGACACAGGACAGAAGCCGCCGAATGAATTCTGATTTTGAGGTATTCAGAGCCATACTGTGTGCTCAGATCCAGCCAAATGCAGCCAAACTGATTGGTCGTCGTTTCATACTACCGATGGACAATGACCCAAAACATGAAGTCAAAGCAACCCAGGAGTCTATTAAAGCAAAGAAGTGGAATATTCTTGAATGGCCAAGTCAGTCACCTGATCTCAGCCCAATTGAGCATGCATTTCACTTATTAAAGGCTAAACTTCAGACAGAATGGCCCACAAACAAACAGCAACTGAAAACCACCACAGTGAAGGCCTGGCAGAGCATCAAAAAGGATGAAGCACAGCGTCTGGTGATGTCCATGAGTTCAAGACTTCAGGAAGTCATTGCCAACAAAGGGTTTTCAACCAAGTACTAAAAATGAACATTTTATTTAAAATTATTGAATCTGTCCAATTACTTTTGGTCCCTTTAAAAACAGGGTGGCACATGTTAAGGAGCTGAAACTCCTAAACCCTTCATCCAATTTTAATGTGGATACCCTCAAATGAAAGCTGAAAGTCTGAACTTCAACTGCATCTGAATTGTTTTGTTTAAAATTCATTGTGGTAATGTCTGTAACCAAAATTAGAAAGGTGTTGTCTCTGTCCAAATACATATGGACCTAACTGTATATATAAATATACACATATATATATATAGATGTCAGTGACACACACATATATATATATTTATACATACTGTGTATATATATATATATATACAGTGGGAACGGAAAGTATTCGGACCCCTTTCAATTATTCACTCTTTGTTTCATTGCAGTCATTTGGTGAATTCAAAAAAGTTCTTTTTTTTCTCATTAATGTACACTCTGTACCCCATCTTGACTGAAAAAAACAGAGATGTAGAAATGTTTGCATATTTATTAAAAGAGAAAAACTGAAATATCACATGTTCATAATTATTCAGACCCTTTGCTCGGTATTGAGTAGAAGCACCCTTTTGAGCTAGTACAGCCATGAGTCTTCTTGGGAATGAGGCAACAGGTTTTTCACACCTGGATCCTCTCCAGTTCTGTCAGCTTGGATGGTGAACTTTGGTGGACAGCCATTTTCAGGTCTCTCCAGAGATGCTCAATTGGGTTTAGGTCAGGGCTCTGGCTGGGCCAGTCAAGAATGGTCACAAAGTTGATCTGAAGCCACTCCTTTGTTATTTTAGCTTAGGGTCATTGTCTTGATGGATGGTGAATAGTGTTGAGCATTCCGATACCGCAAGTATCGGGTATCGGCCGATACTTGCGGGTATCGGAATTCCGATACCGAGATCCGATACTTTTGTGATATCGGGAATCGGTATCGGGATTAATATCAATGTGTAAAAGAAAGAATTAAAATAAAAAATAGGGATATACTCACCTCTCCGACGCAGCCTGCACCTTACCGAGGGAACCGGCAGCCTTCTTTGCTTAAAATGCGCACGTTTACTGCCTTCCGCGATGCGACCAATCACAACAAGCCGTGACGTAATTTTCAGGTCCTGAATGCCTAATTCTAGGCATTCAGGACCTGAAAATTACGTCACGGCTTCTGATTGGTCGCGTGCCGCCCATGTGACCGCGACGCGACCAATCACAACAAGCCGTGACGTAATTTTCAGGTCCTGAATGCCTAATTCTGGAATTAGGCATTCAGGACCTGAAAATTACGTCACAGCTTGTTGTGATTGGTCGTGTCGCGGTCACATGGGTGGCACGCGACCAATCAGAAGCCGTGACGTCACGGAAGGCAGTAAACGCGCGCATTTTAAGCAAAGAAGGCTGCCGGTTCCCTCGATAAGGTGCAGGCTGCGTCGGAGAGGTGAGTATATCAATATTTTTTATTTTAATTCTTTATTTTACACATTAATATGGATCCCAGGGCCTGAAGGAGAGTTTCCTCTCCTTGAGACCCTTGGAACCATCAGGGATACCGTCCGATACTTGAGTCCCATTGACTTGTATTGGTATCGGGTATCGGTATCGGATTAGATCCGATACTTTGCCGGTATCGGCCGATACTTTCCGATACCGATACTTTCAAGTATTGGACGGTATCGCTCAACACTAATGGTGAACCTTCCGCCAAGTCTCAGATCCAGAGCACTCTGGAAGAGGTTTTCATCCAGGATATCTCTCTACTTGTCTGCATTCATGTTTCCTTCAATGGCAACCAGTCGTCCTGTCCCTGCAGTGGAAAAACACCCCCACAGCATGATGCTGCCACCACCATGTTTCACTGTTGGCATTGTATTGTGCAGGTGATGAGCAATGCCTGGCTTTCTCCACACATACCGCTTAGAATTATCAGCAAAAAGGTTTATCTTCCTCTCATCAGACCAGAGAATCTTACTTCTCATGGTCTGGGAGTCCTTCATATGTTTTTTTTAGCAAACTCTATGTGGGCTTTCATATGTCTTGCACTGAGGAGAGGCTTACATCAGGCTACTCTGCCACAAAGGCTCAACTGGTAGAGGGCTGCAGTGTTAGTTGACTTTGTGGAACTTTCTCCAATCACCCTACTGCATCTTTGGAGCTCAGCCACAGTGATCTTGGGGTTCTTCTTTACCTCTCTCACCAAGGCTATTCCCCCACGATTGCTTATTTTGGCTGAATGGCTAGGTCTAGGAAAACTTCGGTGGTCCCAAACTTCTTCCATTTGAGGATCATGGAGGCCACTGTACTCTTAGGAGCCTTGAGTACTGCAGAAATTCTTTTGTAACCTTGGCCAGTTCTGTGCCTTGCCACAATTTTGTCTCTGAGCTCCTTGGCCAGTTCCTTTGACCTCATGATTCTCATTTGGTCTGACATGTCCTTTGAGCTGTGAGGTCTTATATAGTCAGGTGTGTGCCTTTACAAATCAAGTCCTATCAGTTTAATTAAACACAGCTAGACTCAAATGAAGGAGTAGAACCATCTCAAGGAGGGTCACAAAGAAATGGACAGCATGTGACTTAAATATGAGGGTATGAGCAAAGGGTCTGAATACTTAGGACCATGTGATATTTCAGTTTTTCTTTTTTAATAATTTTGCAAAAATGTCTACATTTCTGGATTTTTTCAGTCTAGATGGGGTGCAGAGTGTACATTAATGAGAAAAAAAATGAACTTTTTTTGAATTTACCAAATGGCTGCAATGATACAAAGAGTGAAAAATTTAAAGGGGTCTGAATACTTTTCATACCCACTGTATGTATATATATTTCATAGATAGAAGAAAAGCCGGCAATTCAGCAGCCGCGGTAGTGTAAAATCAAAGCAGGAGCAGACAAGATAGAAGAGATGGAGTACATACAGTAAATACGTATAGAATAGGTAGATATACAAATGTCACTGAAAAATACAATTAGTACAGTGTGTGCAGCTTACTGTACATGTATTTAATTAATAAAAGATTATTTTTCTGAAAAAAATAGTATGGGCTCCTTCAAAATTATCATAACTAGCAGAGGGAAAGCTGACGGCTGGGGGCCGGTGTTTATAGCCTGGGAAGGGGGTAATACCCATGGGGCTTCCCAGGCTATTAATATCAGCTGACAGCTGTATACTTAGCTTTTACTGACTACTAAAATGGGAGACCCTAAAAAAAGATGTAGGGTCCCCCTATAATTAACAACCAGCAAAGGCTATGCAGATAGCTGCGGGCTGATATTAATAGCCAAAGAAGGGGCTATTGATACTAACCCCGGCTAAAAACATCAGCTCTCAGCCACCCCAGAAAAAGCGCATCTCTAAGATGCACCAATCCTGTCACTTAACCTCGCTCTTCCCACTTGCCCTGTAGTGGTCTCAAGTGGGGTGATTGTTGGGGGGTTGATGTCACCTTTGTATTGTCAGGTGATATCAAGCACCGAGGTTAGTAATGGAGAGGCATCAATAAAACACCCCATTACTAACCCCATAGTCACATTGTATAAAAACACACAAACCAAGAATAAAGTCCTTTAATTGAAAAAATGACACAGACTCCTTTAATAATCTTAGTTAAACCATACTGAAAACATCGCATAATTCCACCAAAGCCCTCGTTCTCCTGTAAAAAAACAAAAATAATAAAACAACAATATCCCTCACCTCTCCGTCATTCTGTTCCACGCCATAATCCATGTCTGGGGGAGAAATAGTTTTCAACCTGGACGGTGCGAAGATGCGACCATCCAGGCTGATGACTGAACTGCTGCGAGTGCAGCCTCAGTGACTGAGTTCTCAGCCAGGCT